>NC_058134.1:289550806-289562773 GCF_016433145.1 Gracilinanus agilis
GAGCTGCCAATGACTCGATGGGTGCCCCAAACTTGCTCTATTTCTTTTTAACTGGCTTCAGCGCTATAGGTGGTATGTGTGGTAGTGGTGGGGGTGGGGTGGTTGCTCAGCCCGAGATTTAGTGAGAGCTGTTTCACCCCTTTATAGCATGGAAATTTCCCGATTCCACGTACCTTCCACTCTGCACCCTGTTGTGGGGTTCCTCCATTCGTCTGGACTTGTTTTTATGTCCCCTTGAGGAGTCTTGTGTGTTTCGGTCAGGAGAGGTTAAGAGCTGCTTTTTACTCTGCCACCATCTTAACCCGGAACCCCTTGCATAGATAGACTTTTAAATAAATGGAGAACCTCAGAGGACTTAGCCTTCAAGATTCAAGGCCCAGTTTAGAATCTCAATTCAAGTGAAAAAGTAAAGAATGTTACTTGTCACTGAACCACCCTGGAACCACACCTCAGTTTCATTGTTCCTGAGGTGCTGTTTTGATGGCAGAGTCCATTGCCTACACCCGTTCTCACTTTGACAAGGTTTAAGTGAAACTCTATCTAACTGATACCAAAATAATCATATGATTGAAGTCAGCATCTCTATACGTGACTTTCTTGGCCAAGCCAACAGGATTGATGCTATCAAACTCTGAGTGATTTGAGGGGAAAATAAGAGACACTAGGTGTCTGACTATACTGAACAGGTGGAATCAGCCTCACAGCAGATGGTGCCATGTTTTTTTCACCCTCACTGAATTGTTGTGTGCCCATGTACACAGTCGGATTGGAAAAGACCTCAATTTAATTTGATAAGACAATTGTTTGTGTTCTAAGGATCCTGGTGTTATGAGGAGCTAAAGCTGAGTGCGTGTGAGAGATTCCTACGTGTAGCACACAAGTTGTGGTGGTGAAACACAAAGGACTCCACAGAAATATTTGTAGTGAATCTGCTGCACCCAACTTCAGTATAACAGTGTCCCAGGATAGATAGTCTACCTCTAATTGTCTATCCCGATTCAATATGGATACTGCTGGTTGACCACAATTGAAACATTTCTACAGCTGAAATAAATGTCCTCTTCCCTCAAATACCCAAGGATATATTCACTAATCTCTAGGGGTAAAGATGACATTCACTTTAGGTGAGTTAAAGATTTAATAATAACAAGCTTGGGGAGGGAAACAGGGAAATGATGGGGAAGAGGGGTATAGGAGATCCTTGGCCTAAGCTATTGATGACAAAGATGATATATGAATTGAAGGTAATCAAGATATTCAGGCTTGTCAGTTGTTAATGATTAGTTTGCCAGTTACCAGCCTGACAGGGCCAGACTGCTTCAACCTGAGTCAGGTTATTTGATAGTAAATGATGTTACTTCTTCTTGATGAGTGAATTAGAATCAGGATGTTCAGTATAGGATAACAGAGGGTTTGAGACTATGGAAGTGATCAATGCTGGTTGCTGGTATCTTAAATTGACCTTTGGCCTACCCAAGCCCAAACAAAACCTCCCACACCAATCCCTATCTCAAAATTGAGATCTCTGTCTCATTTCAAATCTTTCTTTTATATTCTCCCATCAACTGAATTTTCACCTGCTAGCCTCTGCCAAACTCAGCTCATTCCAAGTTCTAAACAGCTAACTGTCAATCATTTTCTTTTCATATTGCATTGCAAAATGTCATTACATTTGCCAACTATCTGCTCTGCTAAACTTCATGTATCCATAGAATGTCAAAGCTGGATGGGAGGGGGCAGCTGGGTAGCTCAGTGGATTGAGAGCCACACCTAGAGAAAGGAGGTCCTAGGTTCAAATCTGGCCTCAGGCACTTCCCAGCTGTGTGACCCTGTGTAAGTCACTTGACCCCCATTGCCTACCCTTACCATTCTTCTGCCTTGGAGGCAATACACGGTACTGACTCCAAGACGAGACAATAAAAGAAAAAATAAAAAAATAAAAAGCTGGATGGGACCTTGGAGACCATCTAGCTAAAGCTCAGTGCAGTGACTGGCATGAAGTGGGTGTTTAATAAATGTTTATCGACTCATCTGTTGTTATTCATTTGTTTTCCATAGGTCCCGCCCAATTCTGCATGACTTCATTTGGGTTTGGGTTTTTTTGGCTCAATTTCTTTTTTAAACCCTTACCTGGAGAGTAGAAGATGACAGAGTAATCCAGAGCAGCTCTGTACCACCACAAGAATCCTCTCTGACCAAGATTAAAATATCACCACAAAACAAATACAGTAATAAAAGAGCCAACAAGGATACTGAGTAAAATAACTTAAAAAGAAAAAAAGAAAAGAAAAGAAAAACCCCAAAAGTAGGCAGAGACAATCTGGGAAGTGGAATGAGAGTAGAGCCAATAAGAAGCTATAGCAAGGAGGGAAAAACAAGCCACACCCCCATACCCCACATCTGCTGTCTTAGGTTCGGAACCTAAGACCAAGCCAACATCCAGACTCTGAGATCCTTCCTAGGCAAATAGAGTACAAGCCTACCCATACTCCTTGAAATTTCAAACTTGTGGAGAAGTCCAGAGCCCCAGCCCAGGGAATTCTAGTCTGGGCTTAGGATAAGTACATAGTTCACACTTTGGGGTGGCTAATAGTACTAAGTATTAAATACTGATCTTTTTGTCTAAAGCTCAGGGCAGAGCTCAATCAAGGGTGTGCCTGATTGGATCAAGTACACAGTAAGGCCAAAAACTTGAGCCTAAGCCTGGGGCTAGAATTTGATGAGCCCCTGATCTGATCAAGATCAGAGTGAGATTAAAAGCTTATGCCCAATCCTGAGGCAAGTCTTTAAGCTATCAGCATCTCAAGAGGGCTCTCAGAGCTCTTAGCCCTCAGATCATGTAAAAGTGAAATTTGGGAGATGCCATCTAAAAGTATATATATTTTCTATGGACACTTGGAAATTATCAAACTACATTTCCCGTGGTCCAACGGGTTTCTGTTTCCGGTTCTTTGGGCGTGGGAATGCCTATGTCTCCACACTGAACAATTTAAATCTCCTGGGTTAGGGGGGAGTGGCCTCTTGGCCAGCAGACTCGGGAGGAGAGAGGAGACAATAATGGCGAGGGCAGCGGTTTTGAATTCTTACAAGCGAGTGGTCTAATAACTTTAGCTATCAGCATGGCTTTAATTAAAATACTAATTTATATTATTATAGCAGCCTTTATCATTTTTCATATTTATAATCATTACATCATCCCCCAAACCTACCTATAATTAGCTAAGAAAAATGAGCAAACAACAGAAAAAGCCTAGAGATGGGTTTATATCTGCCCCAGACACTTCCTAGCTGTGTGACCCTGGGCTCTCACTCCACTGAGCTACCCAGCTATCTTGAGATCAATCAGGAGAAATGTGTTTCATTCTGAAACCATTATACTCCTAAACTTCCAAATATCTGAGGGTAAGGCATCAATATAATGCCAGCCCAATAACCTTCTCTGAAACTGGCAAGAGAAAGAACAAGTGCCTGACCATAGTCCTCCTTCCTGTTTCCTGAAAAAGTAAGAATCAAGTTCCCTCTTAGAGAGGGCTGAATCAGATATCTAGCCATACTGCATGCAAGTTAAGCCATGCTTGTATTCAGACAGCGACAAGCATATATCTTACCCATTTGGGGAAGCATATTGCATTTCAAGCTTGGGTGAGCCTACCTGTTCCACCTTTATCTCCTTGAAAACAAAGGCTTTATCTAGTGAATAGGCCAAACCTGTTGGGCCTGCCTTGCCTTCCAGTGTGGAGCTGAGTGATGAGAGTAATATGGCAGAGCCCTACAGAATATCATCTCTATCCAGCTCTCTGCAGCCAATAGAGCTGGTAGCTATGGAAGAGGGGCTTTGATGGGAGTGCTCATAACTAGACTTAGAATTTCTAAACCCTTAAGTTCCAGTCTGTCCCCTTGAGCTCCAGGTGGAAGAAAGAAAGGATTCTGACTCATTTTAACTCTGTAACACTATGTCCCAGATGCTCAGGGATTTAGAGAAGGGGATGGGGATGAGAGGGGGACCTATAAATTCAATGGCATGGAAACTCTCTCCATCAGTACAGCTCAGCCCTCTCTTCAATGTATATATCTTAGACAGTTTCCTTACTTTCTGTCTTAGTAATAACTCTAAGACGGAAAGGTGTGGTCTGGGCAATTGAGGCTAAGTGACTTGCCCAGAGTCACACAGTTGAGAATTGTCTGAGGGAAGATTTGAACCCACATCCTCTAGACTCTGGGACTGGCATTCAATCCACTTAGCTGCTCCTTGGAGTTTTGACTTGATGAATGACTTACCCAAGACCACATAGGCAGTAAGTACCAGAAGTGAGACTTGAACTCTGGTCCTCTTAAATTCAAAGCTGACTCTTTCCCTACCTATGGAAGTAGGAAGTTAAAAAGCTGAGAAATGGAAATCATTCAGCATTCAGCATTAGGACTTTAGACTAATCTTACCCCTCCTTATTTTACATATGTATAAACTGAGTCCAAGGGAGGAGAAGTGACTGATTTCAAGTATACTTTCCCTAGCCAATTTTCAGAGGAAGGTAATAACAATTCCTTCCCAGACCAAATGCTTGTTACACAGAAGAGAACAAAGTAAACCCACTTACATAAAGGCCAGCTAAATGGAGAAGTGTATAGAATGCCAGACCTAGAGTCAGGAAAACTCATTGTCTTGAGTTCAGATTTGGCCTTAGACACTTACAAACTATGTATGACCCTGGGCAAGTCATTTATCACTATTTGCCTCAGTTAACCTTATCTATAAAATGAGCTGGAGAAAGAAATGACAAACCAATCCAGTATCTTTGCCAAGAAAACCCCAAATGGGGTCGTGAAAAGGCAGGCACAACTCAAACAACCAAACAACAACATTTTCTGAGCAAAACTATAAACAGAATCGGGGAAGTGCCCTCTGTGGAGAATGATGAAAGTTGTAGAACTGGAGCATGAATTCTTCCAGTTCTCAATGAGAGTTGGAAAACTAGTGTTAATTCCTTTAGTTCTCAGTTATTTACTCCCCACAAAGAAGCCAGATAGGGTCCCCAAAGAGCACAGGGACACCATTTTGTCCTAAGGAAACAATTACCTAGCTAAAGGGAAAATGGTGAAATGGCAAATTGCTGTTTCTCCTCAGGCAGCCAGAGGGTGTTGCTAACACAATCCTGAACCAAGAGCCTTGAGGTGGGTATGGCTACTGATGGAAGGAACATAAACTGGCCAGGAACTGCTGAGACCTTATGGGTGAAAGTGACAAGCATGAGGTGATGAGACATCGAAAGCTATTCAGAAAAAGCCTTGAGCCATCTGTCCCTTAACTTCATGAGGATCAAAGCTCATTCCCCATTGCCCATCTGACTGCTTTTACCTCATTGCCCTTCTGAGAGTAGACTATGTCCCTATAGCCTACAAAGGAAAGTCTGTTCCTTTAAATGTTTTATCCTCATGGACCTCTACTATGCCTTTGTCATAGCTGTGAGTTCATTCATTCATTTCAGACCAGGCACAGAGGGGAAGAGGTAAACAGAGGGAGAAAGGGGAGAAAAGAGGGAAGAAGAAAATAGACAGTAACAAGACTGCGTGCCCTTGGACTAGTCATCTCACTTTGATGAGCCTCAGTTTCTCCACCTATAAAATAATCTGTAGGTGAGTCATCTCTAAGGTCCTTGACTGTTCCAAAGTATCATGAATCTATGAAAAAGAAAGGAGAGATTGTGAGTAAAGGGAAAAAGTAGAAAGAGGGAATGAAAGAAGGGAGGAAGAAAAAGAGAGAAGGAAGGAAAAACAAAGGGAAAGGAGAGAGGGAGGGAAGATAAAGGTGTTCTGGTATAATCTCTAATAATCCAAAGTGGATATAATTAAAGCATTTGAGGAAGCAATAATAACAAGGATGCCCTGAGTCAGCCAGAGCCCAACCCATTCCTTCTCCAAATCCCCCTGGTGGCCAAATGCACACATGTGGCACATCAGAGAACAGAAGGATGGGATAGAATAAGCAAAGCTGCCCACCAGGCAGTGCAGCCAGGTCCAAAAGGGCTTGGGTAGTCGCTGAGGTGGGCATGTCATAGCTCTGAGTCACTGACATTATGGAATCCATAAGAACCTGATATCCCTGAGGAATATAAATTATTCCATCCTTAAAAGATTAAGTGATTTTTTCAATGTTGTTGCTGTCTGAATTTTTCTCTGTAGTTGTTAATAAGTTTAATAGATGTTCTAAGAAAGATTTACAAAGGAATTTTTTTTCTGTTAGGGTATAATAGTGGTGGGGGTAGTGATGGTTGGGGTGGTGAAGGAGAGAGGGTCCTCCTGGGAAATTACTATGGTTTAAAATCCAAAGACAGCAATATAATTCTCATGAAGGGAAGACTGGCTTGAGTGTCTCTGTGTACTTACACCTCTAAAGAACCAGAGAATGCACTGAAGTCTTTTGCCGTCATATAGGCTTCCTAGTCTAGGGTTTTATCTCAATGGGCATCTATCACATTTGAGACTGTGTGATTTGAGTATAAATTTAGAATCAATAATGATAATGATAATGTTGATCAATCAGTCAACAAACATTTTTAAGGCACTTAATATGTACTAGGAATTGTGCTAAGTGCTAGATATAATATTATAATAATAAATAATTAATTAATCTTTATGTAGTGTTTTATATATTATCTCATTTGATTTTCACAACTACCCTGGACCCCAGTGACTTCCTGCCTTGACTCCATCTCCTAAGGTTTGGTGATTAATTAGGGTCAACTTGAGGAGAACACTACCAGCCTGCTGGGTCCTAACTGCCCTAACTTTATAGGATAACAGGACTTAAGAGGTTATGGAGCCCAATCCCTTCATCCTACAAAGGAAGAAACTGAAACACAGAGAAATAAAATGACTTTCACAGGGTCATACAGCTATTAAGTACCTAAAGCAGGATTTTCACTCAGGTCTTTCTCACTCCAACTTAAGCATTTTCTCTACCACATATCCTCCCACTGCAGTCTCCTGAATTGTGAATCATAAAAATAAAAAATAACTCACATTTATATGGCATTTATATAAACAATAAATGTGTGTGTATGTATAACTTGCATTTATATAAACCTTATTTAAGAATTATAAAATCTTTTCCTCATAATAACTTTGTCAGCCATCCAGGTATGCTACTCCTCATTTTATAGATGGTGAAAATAGAATTGAGAGAAGCAATTTGCCAAGTCATTGGTGGAGTACAAATTTTGATCTAAGTCTCTCATGTGCCAGATGGCTCCACATCTCCAGAATACTGGAGTTTCAGTCAAGGCACTGATTGGTAATGATCAGATTTGGGGCTACCCCAGAAGAGGATCCCACCTACCACCACCTGCCAGGAACCAAGAGGATACCAGAGACCCTCACAAGCCCTCAGGAGTTGGGTCCACAAGGAAAGGAGAGGAGAAGAGCACCTAGGAGCATCCTGGAGCAGCCACCAGTTAATTCTATCAAACGTTAAAGTTGATGCAAAAAGCTTGGTCTAGTGAGTCAAAATGAATAGCTAGGTAGCAAAGGGGATAGAATACTGGACCTAAATTCAGGAAGACGTAAGTTCAAATCCATCTTCAAATACTAACTGCCCTGAACAAGTCACTTAATGTCTGCCTCAGTTTCCTCATCTGTAAAATGAGCTAGAGAAGGAAACGACAAGCCACTCCAGTATATTTGCCAAAAATAATACCCAAAGAGTTGGACTTAACTGGAAACAACTGAACAACAAAATATACACATGAACATCTATCTCTGCCTGGTTTTGTCCCATACATCTGTTTGTCCTCTCTTCTGGGGCTGTCTCATCTACATTCTATCTCAGCCAGGACCAAGCACAATGTTGTCCATTTATCGGGTGTTTGATATGTCTTTTGAACCTAATAAAGGGGTGTTGAACTTGCGTTTGACTTTAGAAAGGTCCCTGGAGGGCTTCTCTTAGGTGTGTGTGTTAGGGATAGGCAATGACATCACCGTTCTCTCCCCTGATCTTTCTGGGGCCCCAAGGCAGGCAGAGAAGGGCAAGGAGGAGGAAGGGAATGGGAGAAAGCAGAAGGCGACGGACAAAAGTCACCAGGTGGTAGATGCTGCTGCCTTTCATTCCCATAACTATGGGTGTGGAGACTAACATCAAGACCAAGTGAAGTGTGGGATCCTCCAGCCAGCATCCCTTTGGTTTGTCAGGAGACGACAGTATTTTTTAAAAGCTTGTAAAATCACTAAACATTTCCCCTTTCGGGGAAGTCAAGACCTCACCCAGCTCTCTGGCTCCTGAGGACACATGCTTCCACACGTACGCACACGTCTTTCCCTCCGATTCAGCTCATTCGTTGCACACACGTGTTCTTGTCCACATGCCCACAGTCACAGAAGGGGGCCTATTCCTAGATATTCCCACTTCTCTCATGTGTGTGTTGAAACATGCCTACATGTCTCACTGTGTTCAGAATACAAAAGCAAATGGAAAATCCAGGCTTGCTTACAAATACGCTCATAGCCAACACACACACAAACATACAGGACACCTTTGTGTGCGCAAATCTGTATTCATACACCCACCACTCACAAAGTCACCAGCAATAGCAACTGATTCCAACAAGCACCATTTCCCCCAGAAGACATAGAGGCATACATGTAATCTTCCTCCGTGTTCCAAAGGGATTCTGGCATATCAAAGAACAGAGGCAGCAAGGTACCACAATGGATGTCTGGATGGGACTGGAGTCTGAAAGGTCTGGGTTCGAATTTGGTCTCAAATAATTATTTAATTAATTGTGAGACCCCCTGGCAAGTCATTTAACCTCTGCTTGCCTCAGTTTCCTTATCCATAAAACAGATAATAATAGAATCTACCTCCCTGGGCTGTTGTGACGAAAAAGTAAAATACAATTTGTAAAGTATTTTACAAATCTTAAACTTCTATAAAATTATTTTTATTGTTGTGGTTCTATTGTTTTTCAGTTGTGTCTGACTCTTTATGACCCCATTTGATATCTACTTTGGCAAAGATACTGGAGCATTTCCTTCTCCAGCTCATTTTACAGATGAGGAAACTGAGGCAAACAGGATGAAGTGACTTGCCCAAGGTCACATAGCCAATAAGTTTCTGAGGCCAGATTTGAACTCAGATCTTCCTGATTCCAGGCTCAGTACTCTATCTACTCTGCCACTTAGCTACCCCTATAAAAATTCTAGCTTCTATTATTATTAATAATAACAATTGACTTGTCCCTTGTATGTGTAGAAAAGCACGCCAACACATGGCGATGTCCTGTTCCCTGATACCCCCTAAATTGGACGGGGGGTGCAGGTGGGAGGGGGAGGGCCACACATGTAGGGAATCTGACGCAGAGGACTGAGAGCAAATAGGAGCCTGGGTCATCTTCTCCCAGTATTTCTATACTGATAATACTGTATTGGTGGCAAAAAGATGGACCGCATGATCTTTAGGGGTCATTTGGACTCAGTGCTTGTCTTATTGGTCAAAATAAAGAGAGATGGATTTCATCATGACTTAGTATAGGCACAGGTTCTTCACCTTCCTTGTGTCCTGGACTCCTTTGACAGTCTGGTGAAGCCTCTGGGCCCTTTCTCTGGATGTTTCTAAATGCCTAAAATAAAATAAACAGGAAGATCTGAGTTTAAATCCAGCCTTAGACATTTATTAGCTGCACAATCCTGGGCAAGTCATTTAACTTGTTTGCCTCAATTTCCTCATCTGTAAAATGGGGGAAACAATAGCACCTATACCCCAAAGTTGTGACATGTTTGTAAAGCACTTTGTAAACATTAAAGCATTATATAAATACTCACTATTATTAATGACTGTTATTATAAAGAGGGGGTTGAAATAATCTCCAAACTGATTCTGTGGCCACTGATGCTGGTTACACACACACACACACACACACACACACACACACACACACACAGAGTCCCTATGCATTTTCTCTATTCCTATGACTCCTGCTCATCCCCATCCACCCACAGACACCAGGTACACATCTATATGGAGAAGCACAGTTCACCCACTCCTGACCCCCGAGTATATCCAAGCTCACAACCCAGAGAAACGTTCCACAGCAGCAGAGTGGGAAACTCGGAGCTGGTCTGGTCATCGGCTCTGTCTATGGGGCAGCTCCAGAGAAAAGAGTGGGAGAGTGAGGGGGCAGCAGCCGCAGCCACCCGTGTAGACGAGAGGAGGCTTGGTCCAGAGCCTGAGGCAGAGTCAGCCTGGGGCAGCAGGTGGCACCGTAGGGCTGCCAAGCCACGGCCACCAGGAAAGCAGAGGGAAAGGAAGAGGAGGCATCCAGATCTTCCACCTGGCCATACCAGCAGGACGACAGCTTTACTCAAGCCACTAGTGTTTGCTATAGAGCAGGATACGGGGATCCAGAAGGAGAAACTGAGATGAGTGAAAAAGAGGGAGGGAGAGAGGAAGGCTGAGAAATGCCAGAGTCAGAGAGAGGGAAACGCAGAAGACAAAAAGATTGAGATGGAGACTGGAGGAGGCTGAGAGAGACAGGAGCAGGCAAGAAGGGGAGACTGAGGGGGAAAGAACAGGAGAAACTGAGATGATTCTGCCAGGACTCCCTAAGATCTAGAACGTAGCTCCCATTCCAAATACAGAGGCTAATTGGCCTGGGACCAAAGTTCTTATTAGGGTTGGAATCTACAGATCAATTGTATGTAAATTTTATGCAAGTGTGTACGCAAATAGTCAGAGCCCAGAGTGATGGAAGGAGCCTTCCTCCCCCAGTGGCAGCCCCTGACCTAGCCCAGTCCCCACATGCAGTTGTCAAACTCCTCACCAACTTGGAAACGCCCTGCCTGACACCCTTACAGGAAAAACAGTTCTTAGCAAGAGGTAGGTGGCAGCAAGGTGGGGGGAAGGGGGGTCCCCAGGAGGGCAGCTGGCAGTCTAATGCCCTAATGGAGCACTTGGTCCAATCTTGTCATGAACAAGGACCTCCAGTTTTCCCAGGGTGAAGAGGAAGACGGAGACCCATCTATCTATCCAATCTACCCCAGAAGTGGCCACCCTGAGGTGGAGACCAGTTAATTGTTTTCCTAAATTGGGCCAACTTAACACTGAGACAATAAGGTCAAGGGAATCCGGTCAGGGAGGTGCCTCAATTTCCTCCTGTTGCTTTTGGAACCCACTTCCTTTAGTTTATAGATCAGTGAGTCAAAGAAGATTGTGTCCTCTTTGTCCTAGTAAAAGCCATAAACTAAATTTTAGAGCTGAGAAGGCTAGGAAGGCCAAGCTCACTCCCTGCAGCGTAAAGTGGAACAACCTCCTTCTGGCTTTTCCTAAACATAGTCTTCTCGGGCTTCCATTACCCTTCTGTGTGCTCAGATTAGGTCCCTCCCTGTGCTTCACTTTCTTCATATGTAATCCCCCGGGGTTCTACAGTTAACAAATCACAGAACCAAAAAAATATTAGGACTGGAAAGGACCTTAAAGATCCAACTCTCTCATTTAGCAGATAAGTAAACTGAGACCCAGAAAGGGAAAGTATATACCCAGTGTCATATAGCAGCATGTTTGTAGCCCCTCTGTAGATGAAAACACCCACCAGCTTCTTTTCTGGGTCTTAACCTTTCAATCATCCTTTGGCCCCGTCTGTTTTTGCAATAGCTCTCTCTAGGAGAAAACCCATCATAGATGACAACACTTTTACCATTTGCCTCTTGCCCCAAATCCAACATTCTTATCAGGTTTCAACAATGCCAACTCTCTTTCTCCCCCTCTTTATATATTTATCTTATCCCCGATAAGGCTACACTGTTATATAGGAAACTCTCTCACCTCAGAAATGTCTGGCCTTTGTAAATCATTGTCCTTCTCCCCTAGGCTGGAAGACTTTTCTGCCCTCACCAGGTCTGCATTCTGGGCTATGTGTCTTCTTTGTTTGTTTCTTTCTTTCTTTCTTTCTTTTTCTTCCTTCCTTCCTTCCTTCCTTTCTT
>NC_058134.1:289562968-289583345 GCF_016433145.1 Gracilinanus agilis
TTCCTTCCTTCCTTCCTTTCTTTTTCTTCCTTCCTTCCTTCCTTCCTTCCTTCCTTCCTTCCTTCCTTCCTTCCTTCCTTCCTTCCTTCCTTTCTTTCTCTTTCTTTCTCTCTTCCTTTCTTTCTCCCTTCTTCCCTTCCTTTCTCTCTCTCTCTCTCTCTCTCTCTCTCTCTCTCTCTCTCTCTCTCTCTCTCTCTCTCTCTCTCCTCACCAACTCCCCACCCCCACCCCTTACTTTCCATTTTCCTAAGACTAAGTATTCGTTCCAAGGCAGAAGAACAGAAAAGACTGGGCAATGAAAATTAAGTGACTTGCCCATGATCGTACAGCTAGGAAGTATCTGAGGCCAAATTTGAACCCAGGACCTCCTATCTCTAGGTCTGGCTCTCAATCCACTAAGCCACCTAGCTACCCCCCTCATCTATCTTCTATCAGACCTGGAAGCTTCCCATGTTTTCTTCTACCTTTGAATCTCTTCCCCCTTCATGCACAGGGCAGGGTAGGGCCTAGGATTTTACCTATCCACTCAAGTTTCCCCTACTCCCACCTTCCTCAGAGCAGCCCCTGCTGCATTTTGGGGAATGGAGACGACACAGCAGGAGCCACTGGCTGGCATGCAGAGACAGGTAGTTGGCAGCAATGGCTACACAGCCCCAGAGGAAATATTCATGGGGAGAGCTGGCTTGATAGTCCAATGATAAAGAAACAGTGTGTTGACATGCAATTCCTAAAGCACCTTTAATCCCCCTTAAACACCAGGCAGGGCTGGGAGGGGCCAGAGTTCCTGTATCAGTGATGTCAGGGGCTAAATAAACCCTCCTTGTGGGGTCCTCTGGGGATCTCTAAAGACCAAAGTGTAGAACAGAAAATTACTGGGTTTGGAGTCAAAAGCCCTGGGTTTGAATTCATCTCTGTGCCTTCCTAGCCATTCCAGCTCTCTCATGTAAAATGACTGACATCTTGGATCTGATTCATCTTTAAAACTTATGGTCTTTTGAAGGACAGTTAACAACTGTATGTAGAGGGACGTAACAAAGTGTTAAAGAACATATCACCCATCCTCATTGAACAGACCTAGTGCTGCTCAAAAGAGGGGCTGATAGCTGGGGTAACCAGAGTAACCAGAGTTAGTAAAGAGCTCAGTGAGGTCTAGTGTTTGGACTGGTTCCTTGGCAGGGCAAGAGCACAGGCTTTAAGAAGCAGAATGGAACTGAGAGAGAGCCAAAAAGGCCTAGGATCCAAGTTGGAGGCATAGAGGGGGAGAATGGCAAAGTATCAGAGGCAAGAGGCTCCCCAGAAAAGGGAACTGAAAGTTTCTATGATGAAGAATAAGTACTGTGCTGTCGAGGAAAGAATTCTGCATTTGAAGTCATGAAAACTGCGTTTCAGTCTTACCCCTGATACAAATTAGCTATATGACCACAAGTAAGTCATAACCTCTGTGAGTCTCAGTTTTCTCACCCATAAAATGGGAATAATAATCCTTTTCTGTTGAGTTGTTTCAGCCCTGCCCAACTCTTCGGGATTCCATTTGAGGGGTTTCTTGGCAAAGATACTAGAGTGGTTTGCCACTTCCTTTTCTAGCTCATTTTACAGAGAAGGAAACTGAGGCCCACAGAGTTCAGTGACTTGCCCAGGATCACACATCTAGTAAGCGTCTGAAACCAGATCTGAACTCACAAAGATGAGTCTTTCTGATTCCAAGCCCAGCATTCTATTCACTGTACCACTTAGCTGTTCCATAGTACTTTGTAGTGCCTGTAAACTTAACGGGATTGTTGAAGACTAGAATGTGAAACTATGTGCATGGTGATAAATAAAGCATTAGAAAAATTTCAGCTATTGATACCATCATATTCCTCATAGATTGTTTGGGGGAATCCAGTGACTTTTATTTTTTAACAAACCTGTGATTTCATCAATACACAAAGCTCGCAGTGAGGAACTTTCTCAACCAATCTAGAGGAGTCCCTTCCCCTGAACTTAGAGTCTGAGAAAGTGGGTTGGTTCATTGACAAGTTAAGTGACTTGCCCAGTGTCACACAGTCAACATGTGTCAGAGGTAGGACTAGGACTCAGGTCCTCCAGACTCCAAGGATAGCTCTCATAGACCATTAGAAGGAGGGGGGATCAAATAATGGTTTTATTATGATATCCCCCCCCTCCGCCCTCCCCAGGATCACCTCCCAATGGATCATTTCCTGTTATATTTGCTATCCCAATGGGAGGGAAACAAAGACCTGAGGAGCATCCTTTGAAGACCTTGCAACTTAGTTGAGGACATAAAGTTGACTGTAAATCTGCTATAAAAGGCCTCTATCCTCTTTTCCCCCATCTTGCCCTCATATATTATTTTATTTACTTAGTTTTCAGGAATATTTGAAACCCTTGAAGGATATTTTTGATGTTCAGTCATTTCAGCCAAGTCCATCCAACTCTTTATAATCCCATTTGGGTTTTTCTTGGTAAAGATACTGGAGCAGTATTAATGTTTCCTTTGATGAGAAAACTGAGGCAGAAATTAAGTGATTTGCTTAAGGTCACACAGCTAGTGTCTGAGGCTGAATTTGAATTCAAGTCCCACTCACTCCAGGACTGGCACTCTATCCACTGTCCCTCCTACCTGCCCTGTGAAGGACTTAGTGTTGTCCAGATCCTTTGTCCAATAACCTTGAGAAGAATGTTGCTTCAGAATTTGGTTCAAACTATGCCACTGTTCCCATGAACCTGAAGAGCCCTGCCTCAGATCACTCTGGTTCAGTCGGGTTTTGCTTCCATTTGGGTTGACTTTTTGCTTTGTATACATAGGCACATTTCTTGCCAAAAGAGACTTCAGTTTCATCCTGGGCACCATCCACTTCAGTTTTCAGAAGAGCTATGAATTCCCTCTGGTTTTAGAGCACACTTGGAACCAGCAAAGATGGCTTGGTGTGTCAGAATTCGCCAAAAAACTGAGCATAACTCGGGTGGTGTGTCACTTCAAGAAAAACCTATAATTTCACGATATTTATAGTTTAAATAACAAAAATGCATAATTGTAATATATAACTGTATTTAATAAACCAAAAACTAATTATTTAACTTACCTGCTTAGTGACTTCTTTGTTCATCCGTCAGTTGCTTTCTTTTATTGGTCTTGATATTATTTAACTTGTGTGGGATACCATGAACTAAGATAAGTGAGAGGGAGGGGGAATTCTGCCTATTAGTGACTTTTTTGTTGCTGAATTTCATTGGCTAATGAAAATTAATTTAGCCACTAAATCTTCAATTGAAGGTTGGTATTTTGTATACTTCAGGCCCAAGCAAGCACTACTAACTTCATCTGTCAATGTTACTTTTATTGGTTTTGATATTATTTAACACTGAGAATAAGGTCTCACAAAAGTACATAAAGGGGAAAATTGTGAGTAAAGCCATTACTATATTTTTCAGGTTACTAAAAGTGTCAGGTCCAGGCACTCCAAATTTCCTGTTCGTAGTGGCACTCCTCTTGTTTCTCCAAGTGGCACCTTTCCAGATTCTCAAGCTTTGACCTCAAGTTGACAAATATCTGACCCCATATGCTGTCTTGAAATTCTGCAAGTTACATCTCCAAATCATCAATTTGCATCCACTGGAAACCATTTAATTCCAAACTACTGTAGACTACTACATCAGGATACTTAATTATTTTCATGGTTTGTTGTAGGCTTCTAAATTAATTAAATCTATCACTGAACTGGTCAAGTAAGGAGTCTAAAACATGCTGGTACTTTATATGCAAGGGTTGCATTTCATTTTGTACAGCTGCACTGGTCTTCTCAAAATACTTTGTTACTCAAGGAAAATACTTAAAAGTTTTAGTTTCTACATCTCACTTAAAAATTTTATGTTTACTTTCAAAAGCTTTTATGTATCCAAACATAACGTCAATACTTTTGCCAAAACCTTGTAAATTTAAATTCAGTTCATTAATATGAACAGAGAGAGATCTTTAAAAAACATCAGGGTGTTGACCCACTCATCATCATTGAGCTGAGGAAAGTTTCCCAGATCCTTATCCTCAAGAAATACCTTAATTTCTTCAAAGCACTCCACAAAGCGCTCAAGAACTTTGCCTTGGCTCAGTCATCTTACATTGTGCATCAGCAGTCCATGGTAGGTGGAATCAACCTCCAGTAAAAGTGCAGAAAATTCTCGCTTGTGAAGGAGCCAAGCAGGCATTAAATTAACTATTTTTGTAGTAACTGACATTAAGTCGTTTAAGTTGGTGAATCCTGCCTTGGCACATAAAACCTCCTGATGGATAATACAATGAAAAGGCACAATCGGATGTCCAATAGCTTCCATAAACAATTTGACAAATCTGAATTTTTTCCCCACCATGTTTGATGTCCCATCTGTCATCAATGACACAACTTTAGAGATATCAATGCTTAGGTCACCTTACATATTTCACTTCCTGATGTACTTGTTGGCATTGATACTAACTTTATCAACTCTTCTCTCATTGTGAGACCATCAGGATATCGACCAATAATGGCCAACTGAACATGTGATGTGACATCAGTAGTTTTATCAAGAGAGATCGAAAAATATTTACAATTACTTATGTCTCTCTTTAATTGATATACATTTGTGTTCAGCCTCATTATTTGGTCTTTTATGATATTTCTATTGAGTGGTAACTCAAATATTCTCTTAATAATTGCATCTTTATTCTGCATATTGTGAAATAGAACTGGTGCACATTTTAGGAGAGTTTCTTTAATAAATTCTCCCTCACGGAGTGCTTTTCCATGCTGAGCTATGGAGTGAGCAATGCTCAAATTTGCAGATGTTAAATTTGGAGAGCCTTTTACAAATTTAAGGATGGAAATAGATTGGCTCTTATGAAGGTGTAGCTGCCTGGAAATGTATTGCTTCCTTTCATCCTCACTTTTTTTCAAGAGCTGGGAATGATTAGTTTCAAAATGTCTATTTATATTCCATGTTCGCTTACTACTGTTTCAGTATATAGAACACAAAATGATCTGCCATTTTTTTCTATAATGCCATATATCTCAGTCCATGTCTCTTGAGAGAGTCGGCTACTGCTACTACCACTTCCTTTACTTAACCTTGCTTTTTTTATTTTTGGGGTTCTCCATCAGGGAGAGAGGGACAGAAAATAGAATTATAGATAGTCTGCTAGCCCTGCAAGCAATTAGGGGTTAACTAGCCTAACTGACCACAAGATGGCACATGTAAATGTCTTTTAGGAAAGGGCAGAGTTAATAAGCAGAAATAGAAGTTAATAAGGATGCACAACAGTAATAGTGGTGAAATGGAGTCTATACTATGCTGCAAGATGGTGTTCCTTATGTCAATTAAGATGGCTGCTGCTATTTCTAATGGCGGGAAATGGCACCTATAGCACAGGCCCTTGCCTTTCCCAGCCTCCCCCTCACTTATCTCAGTAATGATGGTCAATTAGAAATCCATGACATGGGGGTAACTGGGTAGCTCAGTGGACTGAGAGCCAGGTTTAGAGACAGGAGGTCCTAGGTTCAAATCTGGCCTCAGATACTTCCTAGTTGTGTGACCCTGGGCAAGTCACTTAACCTTCATTGCCTAGCCCTTACCACTCTTCTGCCTTGGAGCCAATGCACAGGGAAGAAAGAAAGAAAGAAAGAAAGAAAGAAAGAAAGAAAGTCCATGACACCCAGAACAGTAGATTGGATGATTGTTGCTGTGGTTATGTGGTTGCTGGCAATGGCCATCACAAGACCCCCAGAGATGAGTCCCCCATGAAATTCTGTTGCTCCCTGCTCCACTGGCAGGAAGTGAGGTCAAAGAACCCCTAACAGCCTGGAAGTCCCAGAACTAGTCGCTCTGTGCTGGAGTTCTGTTGTTTTAGCCTACAGACCTCTGGCACAGTGTCTACACTACACTACAGCAAATGTTTCATCCTTAGCAAGTGGCCCCATACTTCTCTGTATGCTGCTGCATGCAGCCGTGTGTCATTGAAAATGGCTAAGTGTGTGTCATAGGTTCGCCATCAGGGCCTTAGACCATGACCTTCCAGACATTTGGCTGTTCTAGAAGCCTTGTCTCCAACATGCTTCCCAGATTCAAGATGGCAGAAAGCCCTTGCTCTCTTTCTTTGTCTACTGAATTGATACCCCTCCTTTAAATTTTCTAGTCTTCCTCAGACCTCATCCAGTACTTTCCTTGCTATTAATGAATTAATCAAGTCATTGTATATTATAGTCATTTATGTATGGCATGAGGGGCAACTAGGAGGCACAGTGGATAGAATACTGGACCTAAAGGCAGGAAGACTCATCTTCTTGATTCAAATCTGGCCTCAGACACTTCAAGTCACTTAACCCCATTTGCCTCAGTTTCCTTATCTGTAAATGAGCTGGAGGAGGAAACTGTTCCAAGTATCTTTGTCAAGAAATTCCCAATTGGTGTCACAAAAAATCAGATATGACTTAAAAATGACTGAACCACAACAATGAATGTCATTGTGTATGTCAGCTAGTTGGCACAGTGGATATAGAAACAGAAAGACTTGTGTTCAGATTGGGCCTCAGATATTTACTAGCTATGTGACTTTGGTCAAGTCAATTATCCTCTGTTTGCCATAGTTACCTCAACTATAAAATGAAGATAATAAAAGCATCTATTTGCAAGGGCTATTGGGGAATCAAATGAAATTATATTTGTAAAACACTTAGCATAATGCCTGTTAGTACAAGCCCAATAAATGTTTGTTTCAGTCCTTCCTTTCCTTCCCCCCTACTAGACTATAAGCTCCACGAGGATGATGATTGTATCTTTGTTTATTTTAATAGCCCTTACCTTCTATCTTAGAGTGTATTGGTCCCAAGACAGAAGAGCAATAAGGGTTACCAACCCTGGGGTCACACAGCTAGAAAGTGTCTAAGGTCACATTTGAACCCAGAACCTCCCAGCTCCAGACCTGGCTTTCTATCCACAGAGCCATCTAGCTGTCCCCAACCTTCTTTAAACTCTGTTTCTACCCCAGAAGTATGTTCTATATAGAGAAGATACTTAATATTTGTGTAATTGAATTGCTTAATTATATACATGAAACAGTTAACAAGTGTATGAGAGCATAATAAGGTGCTAAGATATGCATTATGAATCCTCAAAAATAAATCTAGTGATGACTGGGTAAGAGCGAGGAGAAAGCTCTCTGAGGGCTCCTAGGCTGGATGGAAGCAAAGGCTTGTTCTGAGCCTTGGGAGGCGAGCATAGTTTACATTAGCACCAAAGGGGAAGCCTATTCCAGGGCAGGAGGAATAACAGGAACCAAGGTGTGGAGCATGGAGCCAGGGAGTGGCTTCATAATAACAGCTCACATTCATGCAAGAATTTAAGCACCACAAAGAAATCTCCTTATGACAATCCTATGAGGTTGGAAGCCCAAGTGTGATTATTCCTGTTTTACAGCTGAAAAGACAGGCTCAGAGGAGAAGGGACTTAGCCAGGGTCAACAGTCAGTAAATGTTAGAGCCAGGATTCTAATTCAAAGAAGCCAACGAGTCTTCCACTACGTATGCCACATTGCTTGAGGATTTAATGAGGTTTCATGATCTTGGAATGAGAATATAGTTGGGGAAGGGCAGCCAGGTGGCTCAGTGGATAGAGAGCCTGACCCAGAGACAGGAAGTCCTGGGTTCATTCAAATCTGACCTCAGACTAGCTGTGTGACCCTGGGCAACTCACTTAACCCCTATTGCCTAGCCTTTATCACTCTTCTGCCTTAAGGCAGAAGATCACAGTATTGATTCTAAAGCAGAAGATCAGGGTTGGTTTGTTTGTTTTTCTTTTTTAAATGATGAGAGAGGCATATATTTTAGGAAGTTTGTGGAAAGCAGAGGACACATAAGCATATGTCAAAGCCTCTGAAAAGATTCAGAGAAGGGAAATTAAAAAGTACATAAAGTATTGGGTCCCCTGGATTTGGAGTCAGTGGATCTAAGCTTGAATCCCTTCCTTTGATTTTTACTTCCCCTATGAAGGTCTTAATAATTTATCCCCTCCTCTATAAAATAAGGGGGCTGGACTAGAAAAATTCTTAATCTATGATTCTTGTTATTGTTTCATTTGTTCAGTTCTTCCTGACCCCATTTGGGGTTTTCTTGGCAAAGATTCTGGAGTGATTTGTCATTTTCTTCTCCAGTTCATTTTATAGATGAGGATCCTAAGGCAAACAGGGTTAAGTGACTTGCCCAAGTCACATAGCCAGGAAGTGTCTCAGATGAGATTTGAACTCAGAAAGATGAGTCCTCCTGACTTCTGGCCTGGCATTTTATCTGCTTTTCCACCTAGCATCTATGATCCTTCTTTAAAAGCTCTATAGTCTCAGACAAATCAAGACAAATCACTTCACAGGTCTCAGCATCCTCCTCTGTAAAATGATGGGTTTTAACTAGGGTAGATAATCTTGAAGATTCTACATCTAAATATAAGACCTAAAATCATATAATTCTATGACTTTATGACATCTCTGCCCTCTCAGCCACAGCCCTGCCTCCAGGTAGGATGACACGTGCTTTTCTTCTAGCTCCACTTGAGGGCAAGAATCATGTCTAACTTATCTTTTCATGCCTCTCCCTTCCCACACACCCCAATGATATTTCCCAGTGGTTTGCACATAGTAGGTGTTTAAAAAATATTTGTTGGATGAATGAATGGGTAGATGAATGAATTAATGAGCGAGTGAATGACTCAGTGAATGACAAAGGAAAAGAAGGTCTTCAAGTTAAGAAGTTCCATTTCCTTTGGCCCATTGCAGCATGTCCATCACCTTACCCCCCCAAGAGTCTGTGGCTTTGATGATTGGGAGTGATTTTCACCACATCCTTACTTCACTACACCTGACTACAATCCCAGGCCATTCCTACCCATTCCAACTCAAGAAAAAATGGAAAATTGATGGTTTATTTGCTTCCTTCAGTTTAACTTCTAATTGTTGGAACATGATTGTTAGCTATGTCTTATCCAGTGCATGGATGAATGAGTAGACAAATGTCTGCAGATGAATAAATGAACAAATAAAGGAATGAATGAATGAGAGGGACAAAAGAGTCCTTTTCTGATCCTCCCACATGGTACTTCCTTTCTCTTAAAATTATTCTATGACTTTACATTTCCTTTCTATTTATCGATTTGTATATATGTTGTATCCCTCCTCCTTCCTCTCCCCACCCTATTCCAGAATGCCAACACCTTAAGAACAAGAACTATTTTGTTATCTTTGTATCCCTAGCACCTAAAAGAGTTCTTTCAACATTGTAAGTGTTTAACAAATGTCTTCAGGATTGGAGATCCGCTCTCAGGAGCGAGTTAGCTGGAGGAGCATTCCCCAAAGCTCTCCTCTCTCTGGACCTTTAACCACCTGGTCAGATGAATAATAGCCTATGTAAAGTTTGCAAAGTATGTAAAGTTTGCAAACCTATCAACGCTAGATATCATACTAAACAGTAGCCTCTTCCTACATGGGTACGGAGTCGGAAGTTCATTCTCATCATAATCGTTCCTATTCGAAAAAGTCATCATTTCTCCCAGGGCTGGATTGGACCCGAAAACCTGGAGAAGTCATCTTCCTCCATTCATTGGAGGCTGGCAAAAGCTGGGCTGGCTGGTTTCTGAAGTCCCTTCCAAGAGGGAATTCTCTCCCTTTTGCCACTTGACTTCCACTCACTCCCCTACGTTAGAGGTAATGTTTTTGATAAACAGGTGGGGTTTGGGATTGCTGCGTTCCTTTTATTCTTTATAATCTTTCCTTTTGATAATGTATGTCTGTGTTGGGTTAACAAGAAATAGTAGTAAATTTAAGTTTGTTTAGAAAACAATTCCCAGAGAAAGAAAATCTATTCTATCCCACCCAACATTTATTGTGAGGAATGGAAGATCATTCCCTAAATCTAATCTCAATCCCTCACCGTTCTGCTTTCAGTTAATTTCTTCTGAATCTATCCTCTCTCATGGAGATGAAGGAAAATGGGGGTGACAAGGAAACACTGGCTGGTTTGGCGGAGCTTCTTCCTACATGGGGACAGAGCCAGAAGGGATTAAAAAGGCTCCAGTCCCAGGTTTCTGCCATGCATGCACCTGCCACAGCTCTCAGCAGGACTGGAAGGCCTGCCAGCATACTCCTCCCCATGATCTCATGGGGTGCATTTGCCAAGTTGCTGGCTCAGGGATCAGGTGCAGACAGCAATGTCTGGGCAGATAGCCGAAGAAAAGAAGGTGGCGAAAAGCTAGGGAGCCAAGAGGGACAGGGGAAGGGAAGCATGGAGAGGAGTAGGAGGGGTACACCGAGCAACACTTTCTAACATTGTTCTTTATGCACATTTTTAGTTGGAGAAAATTCCATGTTCTGCAACATGAATATATTTCTTTTAGCAATAAAGATAAAGACTCAAGAAGTCTGTGATACTCAGAAACAGAGTGGGTAGGTTCAAATCTAGAACATGAGATAGCCACTGGGGTCTCTTTTGACTATAAAATTCTGAGATTCTGTGATTCTTTGATTCTTCATTTATCTAAAAGGGCCATATGACATCTTACTGTGTGACGTCTAGTTTGTACCTCTCCCTCTCTATCCCTCCTGATCTCTTAAGATCAGAGATTTAGAGCTGGAGGGAATCTTAGAGATCATCTAATGAGTCCCATAAAAGTAAAATGACTTAGCCAAAAGTCACCCTTAATTGAAGGGATAATTTTTAATTAATCAATTAATCAATTAACTAATTAATTGAGTTTTAATCTTCAGTCCTATGATTTTAGATCCTCTTACTTATTAAATCCACTGTGCTGTTTTCAATTCTGTTCAGAAGCAATTCCAGGAGAAGAGGGGACTGCTAGGTACCCATCATGCTTACTTCTGTTTGCCTTCCTCATCATCCAAGAACTCAAATATGTCCAGTACTTCAAGCTTTTATGAATCAATTCCCTCACAATAAAGCTACAAGATAGGTTATGAAAGTTTTGCTGATGAGGAAACTGAGGTACAAAGCCATTTAGGTGACCTTACTCAGTTGAGATTTAAAGATGGAAACTCCTCCCTTCACACTCTCTCCCATTTCTGGTCCAGAACTCAATGACAAGTTGGGGAATTTTTTTTTAAATCAGGTTAAGCTTGTTGAGCATGAAGCTTTAGGGGAATAGCTAAAGATAGTTATTACTGAACCTACTGAACATACTGAGACCCAAAGTGCCACTTAGGACATGAGCATAGGCTAGGAACAGGGACTGGACTGGAAGAGCAAATGATCAAATGAGATAACATGTATGATGTGCATTGCAAATCTTAGTCTTATAGCAATGCCTGCTATCATTATGCCAAATATCATTTCACTAGTTTAGAAAATATGTGTCAAGGACTTTGCAAACCTTTAGAATTATTATTATTATTATTATTTCACTGACTTAGGGATCTACTTCTTGACTTAAGGAACTCCCAGGTGAGGAAATTCCTGTACCACTGCAGATTGACACCTTCTCTGTCACTCTGGGCACTTCTCAGGGCACTGAGAGGTGGAATGATTTGCCCTGTGTCATACAGTCATTAAGTGCTAGAAGCAAGACTTGAACCTGGCTCACCTGGGCTCTTCCGTCCATGCCATCATGCCATATATGAACATAAATATCCAAAATAGTTACTTTCATCTGGTTTTGAGAAGGAAGTTCAGATATAGTGCTTCAGCATCCTTTGTCTCTGCCTCCCAGATTAAGGAGTACCAGGACCAATCCGTACTTTTTGTCCACTACCCAGGCAGCACTTGGTATCCTGAAAGATGTCATCATCCAAAATCCACCCAAGCAGACCTGCTCTATTTCCTCCTGCCATGGTAGCAGACCTTAGAAGGACCATCGGATAGAAGACTGAAAGGAACCTTAAAGGCCAACCAATCCAATCTCCTTATTTTCCAAATGGACAAATAATATTAGCTCACATTTAAAGGTTTTGCTATCTCATTTGATCCCAGCAACAATATTGTGAGGTAAATGCTGTTACTATTATCCCCATTTTACAAAGGAAGAAACAGGTACCCAGAGTGCTGGGAGGACAGGGGAGAAAGCGGTTGGGCCAGGGTGGTATAAATACCCTGGCAGCCCTGACTTGTGGTTCCTTTCCTTCCCTGAGACCTGAGATCTGTGGATCCTGGTCTTTTGGGGATTGGTGACTTGCTGGGCTCAACCTTGCAAGATCTTCCTGTCTTGTTCCTGATAACATCATCAACCTGTACCCAGACCATCATCTCTGATTCTACGGCCCCTAGATATAAGGAAATCAATCATCTTAGTTATCTAGGTTTCCCAGGGCCCGGGAAGGATCCAGGAAGTGGACAGGAGAAGAAGAAGAGGGTGGAAAGGGGTGGATATCCCAAAGACTGGTTAGGCATATCATCTAGCAAAGAAGAGGAAGCTGAAACATCAAGCAGCAGTTTGCCTACTCTGGTTTAGCTGTGGCCAGGCTGGACCAGAGGAGCTAACCATCCTGACTCAATACTTGCCTACAGATCTGAGGGTTTATCATTACCAAATTTAGTTAGGGTTTCCCAATACCTCTATCCAATCCCAATACTTCATCTTTGTTAAATACAGTCAAAGCCTTTAAAGTACCTTCCTGAAGTGGTTATTTATAGCTTCTCTGGGAAGGGAGATTCGCAGTCAGAGACAAACCGTTACCAAGCTAAAGAACCCATAATACACTATCAATCAACCCCAGGTGGGACCTGAAGGGATATCATCCATTGACCTGAAGGATCCTGCCTGGGCACTGTTATAAAGGAGGGAAGGGTCGTATCATCTAGCTAGGGCAAGCCTCAGTTGATCTTGCCCTAGCCACCTATCTGGGCTATCACTGTTGTCACACATTTACCAGTGGTAGTATCCAGTTTAGGGTATCCTCTCCGCTACATCTACTTTATTTTTATAACAAGACCCATAGGCTGACCCTGGGAAAGGCATTTCTCCCTCTATGTTAGAAAATCCAAAGGTCTCAGGCAAAAGATAGCTGGAGAGAATTTTATGGGTATCACTATCTACTCGACCAGGAAGGAACACTAAAATGAATTCAGCCACCCTCTCCAGTTATTTCCACAGATTGCCTACATAGACAAAGGCAAAATGTGCCACGAGGTCCCGTTCAGGAGCAGTTTGCTGTCCACTGACCACTGATCTGGTCCTTAATGCCATCATTGAAGGGAGAAATTCCTGAGATAATAAGGTCCATGTTCCTGGACACTACCAAAACCAACTACTGACCAACTCCCCCTGATGGACAGGGAAGCCCCAGAGTCAAGTGAACCTGAATGAACCACCCCAAATCATTGGTCCAGCTCCAGCCCAGACTCTAAGCCATCTTCCAAGGAAGCAACGACTGTGAAGAAGGGGCAGTCATCCCCATCAACTGCAAACCAGATGCCACCCACAGGGCAGGCAAGCTAGCCTAGCTACAACAAGATATCCTGAGGGAAAGCGAGGCAACCCACCAGGTACCAAACTACCATTACCAGCCATCACCTTTCTTCATTCTAATGGATCCATCCATCCAAACTAGCACTAGAGAGTGCTGGGAACAGTGCTACACTTCACCTACCCAGACAACTAGGATTGCTCTAGCTTTGTCCTTTAAAATGCTGTTTTCTTTTCACTTTCTTTTTGTTTATTATGTTATAATTTCCAGATATCTGCTTTGTTCCCCTTCCCCCATTAGAGAAGGCATCAATTGACAAAAAGATACATGTATATATAAAACTATGTCTTGCTTGTTTCTGTTTATTGGTTCTTTATCTGGAGGTGGCATACAGAAGTTATTCTTCCAACAATTTTTCTGTTGCTGTCTAAAATGTTCTCTTAGTTCTGCTCATTTAACTCTTCAAAACTTCATGAAGGTCTTTCTCTGTTATTTTTAAATCAATCTGCTCGTCACTTCTTATGGCACGGTGGTATTCCATCACAATCTTATGTTTTAAGCTTGTTCAGCCAGTCTCAAGGGATGTGCATCGCTTCAGTTTCCAGTTCTTTGCCATCACAAAGAGAACTGCTATAAATATTTTAGAATTTTTAGGCCCTTTTACTTTGCTCTTATCACCTTAGGAAATAAACCTAATAGTGGTATTTGGGGGCCAAAAAGTATATGCATTTTTTAAGTCTTTGGACATTAATATAATATAAATATAATATAATAATGGACAGCCATTATTGAGGAAAGCAGTCCCTTTGGAAAAGTGAGCCACCTTTCTCACCACTGCTGATATCAACCACTGATCAACTACATCAAGAGCAAGCCCAAGAGCCTGGGAATGCCAGTGCCCTCCAAGTCACGGATCCTAATTCCAGCCCAGCTCCTACAGCCATCAATAATCTCATGAAGCAATCCCTTTGGGCATGGAACCTGGATGGATGCTGCAAATTCCCCTCCTCAGCAGCCACATCTGCTGAAGACTTCAAAAAAAAACATTGTGATAACCAAGCACTTGACAGGAGTGGCTCACAATCAGAAATAGTTGACTTTATCTGAGGAAACAAAATTATAAAAGCTACTTTACCATGTATATGCATTATCTATCCTGTTAAAATATTAATCCTCTGAAAGCAGGGATTGTCTCTGCTGTACTATTTTTATCCCCAGAGCTTAGCATGGTTCATTACATATAGTAAGCACTTAATAAGTGTTTTTGCATTCATTCTCATTCATTCAATTGGAATTTTAGGAACTGAGTTCTAATCCTAGCTGGACTATTAACTCATTCCATTAAATCACTTCCTTAAACAAGTTCCTTCCTTTCTCTAAATCTCATTTTTTCCATTAGTAAAATGATGTTGAACTAGATAACTTCTAAATTCTCTTCCAGCTCTAAATGGAAGAAGGGGACTAGTTAAGAGAGTCAGGCAGGAATCTACATATTATTTACATTCTGAGTGCATAGGGTCTCACCAGGTTAAGAATGGGTTGTTGGATAATCTCCTGAGGCTTCACAAATTCCTCTTGGGATCTGAGAGCCTGGAGCAAGACTGATGCGCATCAGATACCTTGGAATGATGTAGCTTGGGGACCGAGTGGGTGGAGATCAGGGAGTGTTTGGCCTCTGGTATCCATTGCTTCTTCTACTACCCATTTTCACCCCACCCCCAGGAATGCCTTATCCCTCTCCTCCTAAACCCTGTTCTGAATAAGGTGGTAAACTGGTCACTTCCTTATATTGCTAGGGTAGCATCACTCGGATAATCATGCTTGTCTTCTTCCCCCTGCCTCCATTTTTATTTTTGAGTGTCAATTCTAAGACAGACGAGCAGTAAGGACTAGGCTTAGGCTAAATGACTTGCCCAGAGTTACACAGCTAGAACATATCTGAGGTCAAATTTGAACCCAGGTCCTCCCAACTCCAGGTCTGGATCTCCATCCATTGAGTCACCTAGCTGCCCCTCTCCTTTATGATTTGAAATGCATACACCGGAGAATCCTAACACTGAAGACTCTCCAATGGAATTAATAATTTCTTACTACTAGGAGGCTGCTTTCAGGCTCACCATTTTCCAAAAGGGAAAGGAAATAAGTCTGATTTCAAGTGGAACTCATGATTTCACAGGACTTAGAGGGAATGTAATAGCATCAGTTCTATCTCGGCCTTCTCTGGCTTTATGTTTTCAAGTTCTCTTATGGCCCAGCCCCCAGCTTTCCTGAGCAAATAAATATCTCCAGTCTTTGTAAAGGAGAAGTTTTTGTCCTTATCTTTACCTGCACATTTAATCACACAACAAACAGCTTGAGTTTTGTTGGCCAGCAAGTTTTGTCAAATTTTCAGTAGCTTAGAAATGATGGTAAGTGTTTAGGGAAAGAATTAAGCTTCCCAGTTCCCACTGTCAGACGATCTAAAGAAGGACCATGGGAGCTGGACTGACTAGCAGGAAGACTCCATTTTTTTTTGGGGGGGGGGGGAGGCAGGAGAAAGAAAGAAGGATGCCTAGTCATTGATCTCCATCACATTTGCACAACCCCTCACCTACTCCATCAGTTCCACTATCATCACAACACTGTGGCTCCTTCTCAGAATCCCTTTCTACCTCATAGTCAAGTATGGACCCCTTGAATGCTGTTTCCTCCTCTTCCCCCAAGGCTTCCAAATACAATGTTCCCATGGGTGGGGTCAAAAGACAGGTTACACCAGAACTGACCCCACCCAATATTCACTGCTCCATTACCTAGTGTCCCCTTAGCACTTATGTCCATATTTCACTGTGTTCATTCCTATTCATTTATTTATATGCTATTTGTAAATATTCTTTAAAGGCTTGGCTTCTCTCATTACCATCATTAGCTTGGGGATTCCCCAACATTTACTAAACCCAGTGAGCTACGGGATTAGCTAGACAGAAAGAAACCTGGTCCCTGCCCTCAAGGAGCACCTCCTCCTGCCATGCAATGACTCGCTTTTCATAACTCAGCTACTCCACATGCTGTCAATGAAATTCATGGCTTTGAGCCAATTTCTGCTGGAATCCTTCTCCCTATTTGTCACGTAGAGAAGCCTGGATTAAAGGGTCTTTAACCAAACTCTTCTGGTCCAAAAGGTATTGGCCTGGTGAGACCAAAAGTCCTGAATTTGTGTCTTGGTTCCCCTGGTCAGACTATGGTGAGCCCTTCTTTTGGTTTTAGCTTCCTAAGCTAGATACCAAGGGCATTGGATTCTCTAAGTCTCCTCCTTTACTCTCTGAGCAGCAGGCACTGAGAAGTAAAAGCTTTGGGTAGACGTTACCTAGATGAGTCACTGCCTCCTGCTTCATTCTCCCTCTTGAAATTACTTAGTATTAATTGCCTATAAATACTTTGAATTTACCTATCAGTATACATATTATTCCCCCAGCTGAAGATTACCTCCTTGAGGGCAAAGATTACTATATTTCATCTTGTATCTTACCCTTTGGAATAATGTGCAATAAATCCCTGTGATTGTACATAGTAGGGGCATTATTAATATTTGTGAAGGGGAAGCTAGGTAGTACAGTGGATAGAGCAGCAGATCTAAAGTTAGGTTTCAAATCCGGCCTCAGTCATTTCCTTAGCTGAGTGACCCTGAACAAATTTCTTAACCCCTATTACCTAGTTCTTATTGCTCTTCTGTCTTGGAATTGGCACTAAGGAGGCAGCTGGGTGGCTCAGTTGATTGAGAGCCAGGCCTAGAGGTGGGAGATCCTGGGTTCAAATATGACCCTTAGCTGTGTGACCCGGGGCAAACCACTGGACCCCAACTGGCTGCCTGGTCCTTACTGTTCTTCTGCCTTAGAACCAATGCACAGTATCAATTTTAAGATGGAAGGTAAATGTTTAAAAAAAAGAATCGACACTAAGACAGAAGGTAAAGGTTTTAAGTAAGCGGATGAATTTTTGTTGAATTGCTTTTTCTCTTCCAATATTTCACTGTGGAAGATGTGGTAAGAACTCTGGCCATCAGGGGACCAGGCTATATACAGTCACAGACTGGCCAGACAATTTAGCCCAGAAGAAAAAACACCAGTCTCAGAGCCCAAGATCTGAATCTGGACTCTAGATGTATAACTGTGGGCAAGTCATTTAGTTTCTCTAAGCCTCGGTTTTTACATCCGTAGAACAGGGTTAAAAATCCCAGCAGTAGGGGGGCAGCTGGGTAGCTCAGTGGAGTGAGAGTCAGGCCTAGAGACAGGAGGTCCTGGGTTCAAATCCGGCCTCAGACACTTCCCAGCTGTGTGACCCTGGGCAAGTCATTTGACCCCCATTGCCCACCCTTACCAATCTTCCACCTAGGAGACAATACACCGAAGTACAAGGGTTAAAAAAAAAAAATCCCAGCAGTACCTATCTCACAAGGTTACTTTGTATAGTGCTATCTAGGTATAGATTATTGTTACTATTGTTCCATGAATCCAAAGGTAAAGCTTTGACAGGTATCTGCTACTCCACGAATCATACACATTTGCCTTTGACATGGCTTGAATGTCCCTAAGGAAAAAAAAATAACAACTAACCCTAGATATCATATTTCTTCTCTTCTCCATGGGTGGGGAAGTGGAGAGAATTTGGAACTGAAAATAATAATTAATTTTTTTAAAAAAGATAAGAGCATTGAAAAGAAAACTAACCCTAGAGACTTTCTGGCAATGGTAGAAATTTCACAGGCTCTATCTGCCTAAGGAGAGATGGAACACAAGGGGACATAACTGAGCTCAAGAACAGCCTCACTCAACCATATGCCATCTCCCATTTCTGCCTTTGGGAGTATAAAATACGTCAAATTCCTTCTACCCCAAACCCTACCACTGTACAACTTTAGAATTCTCCATGCAGATTCTGGAATCTTGACTCCTCCAGGAAGCCTACCTAGACTCATCAGAAGGAAAGTGATTTCACTTTGACCAAATATTAAATCTTTATGTATTATCTAAGAGGATCATAGCATTCAGAGGTAGAAAAGACCTTAGCAAATCCATCAATGCACAAGCATTTATTAAGGACCTACTTTGGGCCAAGTATAGTGCTAAGACCTGGAGATAAAAATGCAAAAAGGAAAACAGTTCCTGACCTTAAGGAGCTAATAACCTGGGAGGGGAGGGGAAAGAAGACAGGTACATAGACAGATTTTTTTTTATTTTCAAAATATTTTCAAAATAGATACAAAGAGATTTGAGGAGGGAAGGAATCAGCAGCTAGGAGAATCAGGAAAGGTTCTTGAAGGTGATATTTGAATTGAGTCTTGAATGAAACTGTAATTCCAAGAAGAAGAGGGAAGGAAAAAGTGCTTTTCAGACATGGGGGGGGGGGGGGACAGGAAATGCAATAGTATAGAGAAGGGTAATAGATTATCATGTAGGAAAAACAGTGAGGTCAGTTCGGATGCATTGTGGCAGGTATGGAATGATAGAAGCTTGTGATTGAACTAGAAAGGTAGATTGGAACCAGGTTTGCAAAGGGCTGAAAAGACAGGAATTTCCATCTAGCCCTGGATTTGTTGGCATTGCTCAAGAATTGAAAGATTCATTGTCTCTGTAGAACTCAAACAGAATCCCAAAGTTTAGCCATTGGTGGCATCTTTTGAACTTGGCTTTCTGGGACTCAGAAAGTTTTGGAAAATACTAGGAGAGAAGAGTCAGAACAAGAGAGCTCATCCTCTCTCTTGGGACACAGATAGGGAGAAGAGAATGTCCAATCTCCAAATGGCCATTGTCCTGGCACAGTTTTTCTGAATCACTGATGGGTTGCTACTGCTAGGCAGAAACGACTGCTAAGAGCTGGGAGTGCTGACTGTGAGCTAATCCAGGCCCATCTCCCTCCCCACTTTCCATTCTGGGTGAGAGAGCAGCTCCCCATTAACTGCCCAATTCATAAAAATTCTGTCTTCTTTCCCATGATGGGGAGGATTTGGGTCTCTGCAGTCTGCATGAATCATCAACTTCTTATACAATAAGCTATCCCCAACCACCACCTCCCATTGTCCTCTCATTATTATGATTTTATTCCTTTTATGAAGAAAATCCAACAGCCATTCCATCTGGGTGTAGCGTGATTCATTCTGGTACAGCCCGAGATCTCCTAGTGACCCAGATGAGATTCAGTCCCAGAGCTGATGCCATCATGGTGATAATTCCATAGGATCTTAGACTTCAGTAGGAACCACATTTCCCTGTATGTGACTCTGTTTAAAAAGGACTTAGGTGCCCATAGAGAAGGCTTAAAAGGTGGAAGGACAACTGTCTTTATACCTGACTATACTTCAAACAGAAGTGAAGGATAGAGACAGGTTCAGGAAGGGCCTGAACCTATAGGACTTTGAGCTCAAATGCTAAAGGAAAATGGCTATCAGAACTCAGTCCAGGTAAAGGTCTGGGTGTCCCCTGCTCTGAGTTCCTACATCTGACTTCAAAAAGAGCTAGCCTTAGGAGAGAAGAGATGACCCTCCAAATCTGCCTTGGGAGCTCAGAAAAGAAGCTGAAGAGCCCCCATCTCCACCCAATTGTGCCAATGACACAAAGCAAATGACCCACATTACTAGGGAGACACTGAGAGGGACCACAATCACCATTGTCTCCAAATCTCTGAAAGAAAATCATGTAAAACAGGGATTAGATTCGTTTTGCCCAACCTCCATAGATCAGAACTAAGAGTAATATGTACTGGAAGGTAGATAACAGAGAAATAAAAGGAAAAGTCTTCTAACAATTAGAACACTCTAGAAGAAGGAAGTATGAGCTACCTTAGGAGGCAACAAGCTCCCTTGGATATATTCAAATGGAGACTAGATGACCCATTGCTGGTGATGTTGTCATGGGAAATCCTACTCCGCTCTAGGTTACACCTGATGTATATATATATATATATATATATATATATATA
>NC_058134.1:289593330-289650847 GCF_016433145.1 Gracilinanus agilis
TTTTTTTTTTTTTTTAACCCTTGTACTTCGGTGTATTGTCTCATAGGTGGAAGAGTGGTAAGGGTAGGCAATGGGGGTCAAGTGACTTGCCCAGGGTCACACAACTGGGAAGTGTCTGAGGCCGGATTTGAACCTAGGACCTCCTGTCTCTAGGCCTGGCTCTCACTCCACTGAGCTACCCAGCTACCCCCCCAATTGCTTTTAAGCTTTAGATCCACTTCTTTGTATGGGGCTTTTCCAGGAACTCTCAGCCTCCTCCTCTGCTATTACATTCGCTTTGTCTGTGTTTTGTATGTAACTCTGTGTGTCTATGTTGAATCTGCAGTTAGAATATAACCTTCTTGAGGATAGGGACCATTTCCATTTTGTTACTGCATCCTCAGCACGTAGTAGAAGCTTAATTGAGGCTCGATCGGTTGGCTGCTTGGTGGATAGATCTGGAGGAACAGAGCAAGGAAAGGTAAGGCAGAGAAGGCTTCCTGAAGCAAAGGCCTTGATGTAGATCAGGCTTGAGAATGGGCAGAGCTCTGGAAAAGGAAACTGGGGAGACAAGCTGAGGGAAGGTCAGGATTCCTTCACTGGACAAGTTCTAAGAGATAAGGGCGGAAGACAGCAAACAGAAAATGAGCCGAGGGGCCAGGAAGTCCCAGAGGAGGACGTTACCCACAGGCTGAAGGACGCTTTACTTAGTTTCCCATCTGAAAATGATTTCTCTCATCTCCAAGTTTCTGAGAGCCCTTTGCTTCTACTCCACACTCTTTTGGGTGTGCGTGTACATGTACATATACGTATACAGTCCTGTTCCCCCCAAACTCCTTGAGGACTGGGACCGGATTATTTCATCTTTTTATCTCCAGGGACTGCCACACAGTAATGACTTAATCATTGTTTGCGGAATTGTAAGGGATCGCATTGAAGCTGCTGTGTATGTGTGTTCGCTTTTAGGGCCCAGCCTGGCACTTAGAAGGAGAACTGGCCGGGCCTCGTCCGCAGGATGGGAGTGGGGCTCTTATTTTTCTCACCTTTGTTTACATTGCCCTGAGCTCACTGCCCACGACCCAGTGAGCTGCTATTAGCCTTCAGTAAGTGCAGGCTGTATAATCGATGACCTGGGAAGATAAACTCTCTGAATAGAGGAATCTGTCCCACTGAAAACAATCATTATGTCCCCAATCTAGCCCTGGTATTTGTTTGCTTTCCTGGCAGACCTGCCCTCAGATGGCAGATCAGAGAGGAGCTGAGGTCATCGGATTCCTACTAGTGCCAGCCTAGCCTCCCATGCAACACCCCCTCATAGATGCCTCTGTGACCACCTGTCCTGTCCTCCCCCCACCACCCATGCCCAACTCCCTGCACCTCCGACCCTCCCTACCCCCATTGCCTATGGAGGACCTCCCATGTGTCCTCCCAGCCCTACTATCTATACCTACCCATACCTGTTCTTAAAGTGTCTGCTGGTTCATTCCAAATGCACACATCCATTCTCCTGCACTTCCTCTAACCACCCCCTCCCCATAGTTTTTAGTTCTCATCATTATCCGTCCCCCAAAATGCTCTAGATTACTCAGCTACCCTCACCCCAAGGGCTTTGATCCTCCTAGACTCCACCTAGGGTCAAAGCTCTGGAGTCAGCTCCATTGCCTTCTCCCAACCAAATCAGATGCCTTCCATGAGAAATTAAAGGAAATGAGAAGGAAGGGTGGGGTCAGTGATAGTATGTTCAATTATATCCTAAGGCAAGTCCTGCTCTGACCCTTTCCAATCCCAAATGCTCCATGTAGCTTTTCCTTCCACCTCAGTCAATGACTTCCCCACTTCCAGTCCACACATCTTTGTTTTTTATCCTTTATGTAAGATTTTAGTTATCTGTGTTGGCATCTTATTTCAGAAGTAGACTATGAGCTCCGCCACAGCGAGAACCATGCCTTAACCTATACTTTGCATCCTCTCCCTCAATGCCTAGGCAGGAAGCTACACACACACACACACACACACACACACACACACACACACACACACACTCACGAGCTTCTTAACAAAGGTTTATTGAGGGAAAGATGCAGAAAGCATTCCAGTCCCCATCCCAGCCAGTGATCCAAGCTGCTTCCCTCCCCACAGAGGAGAAAGTTAAGACCCTTAGAGATTTGGCACCCAAGGTCACACAGTCAGCACTTAGCACAGGGCCTGGTACATAGTAGGTGCTTAATAAATGTTTATTGACTGACTGACTGACAGCCAATTGAGGTCACTAACAAAGCCAAGATAAATACTTGTCTTCTAACTCCTAGACCATTGTCATTTTCACTACCTTGGATATAGTAAGTTCTGGAATGATTTACTATAGTAGATTATTGAATGAATACATGAATTTATAGATTCAAGGTTCATCTCAGATACTATTTCCCACAAGAAGTTCTTCATAACCCCAACCCCTTTTAGCTCAAAGTAATCTCTTCCTTCTAGAAACTTCCTAAAGTCCATTGATTTAAGCCCAATCATATTTTACTTGATATCATATTTTGGTAGGGAGTGATTGTGCATGTATACATGACATACATCTCCCTGTAGGCTAATAAGCTCCATGGACCTCCAGTAAAGATCTTGGACCTCTAGTAAAAGACCTTGGATTTCTAGTAAAAATCCCAACACCCCACATTTTTAAATAAGTAGGTGGTTTTTTGCTTAACAAATGTTTATTGAATTAGATTGAATCACAGACCCTCAGGTCAGAAAGAGAATTTTTTGTAGTTATTCACTCTTTTCGGTTGTGTCTGACTCTTCATGACCCCATTTGAGTTTTCTTGCCAAAGATACTGGAGTGCTTTGCTGTATCCTCCTACAACTCATCTTACAGATGAAGAAACTGAGATAAACAGGGTTAAATGCATCCTGATTTGAACTTTCTTCCTGACTCCAGGCCAAGCTTTCTATCCACTGTACCACCTCGCTGTTCCAAAAGGGAACTTAGAAACTTTCTAATCTAACCCACAAATGAACCAGGATCCCTCTACTGGGAATAAGTGGCCACCCACCACACTTCTTGAAGACATCCAGATAAGAAGAACTTGCAGTGTAGTGCCATGGGCTAATTGGTACATCTTAGAGAAAAGAATTGAAATCCTAACTGCCTCTTGATTGGAATCTCTCCTATGATATTGACTGCCTTTATATCTTTGGGCAATGTTTTCTTACCTCTAAAATGAGGGGGTCAGACTTGATAGCTAGAGTTGAGGCAGATGGGTGGTACAACATATAGCACTCTGGCTGACTGGATGGATGGATGGATGGATGGATCAGTAGGTGAGTAGATGGATGGATCTGTGGGTGGATGAATGGATAGACAGATGGATGGATGGATGGATGGATGGTTGGATGGATGGGTGGGTGGATGGATAGGTGTGGCTCCAGGAGCAAAAGATTTCAGCTCACCCTTGGAGCTCCCCACTGGCTTCTGCCAAGTTGTGTCAACTGATGAGACAGCTGCAGTAGAACCTGCCAGAGGTTGGCACCAGTATTGGAGTCTAAGCTGGGTGTGCAGCTATGACTGCAAATTTACCACTCTTTCTCCAGATATGGTTTCGGTCCTTTATCAAGGCAGATAAAGGAAATGTCAGATTGCTGGTGGGGGAGCGGTTGTTCTGGTATTATTCATTGGCATCTACTCTACCACTCCCCTGGTCTCCTTTTGACAAATGACTTCACTTTCAAGCTTCCTTTGTGCCCCCTATAAAAGGAGAAGGGAGGGAGGAAGTGAAGGGAGGGGCTGGGACCAGTACTGTTTTGTGTCATTCATTTTAGAATAGAAAGGAGGTTAAGATGGGTCAGGTGTAAAGGTAGGAGATTCAATGAAATAGGATCCCAAGACTCACTATGAGGCCAACGGAGGAGGGGGAGGAGGAGGAGAAGGAGACTGTTATCTAAGAGGCAAAGGTGCCCAGAGAAGAAATAGTTGGGGAAGTTTCTTTCTTCTGTCCTTCCTTCCTTTTTTTCTCTCTTCCTTTATTCTTTCCTTACTTCCTTTCTCTCTTTTATACCTTACCTTCTGTCTTGGGATTCATTCTAAGACAGAAGAGCATCAAGGGCTAAGCAATTTGGGTTGAGTGATTTGCCCAGAGTCACACAGCTAGAAAATGCCCAAGGCTGGATTTGAACCCAGGACTTCTCATCTCCAGGCCTAGTTCCCTATCCATTGTTCTACCTGGCTGCCCTGGGAGAATGTCTGATCTTCAGTAAAAGTCTTGATACCCAGCTCATCTACTACCTGCCACATGAAGCCTTCCCTGATCCCCCAGCTAAAAATAATAAACTCCCTCCTGAAATTTTCCTAGATTACTTTGTCACTCTCTACCTTGAACTATATTTATCTGAGTACATGTCATGCTTTTCTGTTCTCTGTTAGATTGTAATCTCCTTAAGGGGAAGATTTATGTTAAAAGAACCATAGATTTAAAACTGGGAGGGAACTCCTAAAGGTGAGATTGGTATGGCGAAGAGGAAGAGAAGTGTAAGACTCTAGAGTCAGGAATATCTGAGTCTGCATCTTGCCTCAGACAGTAGCTGAATGACCCAGTCACTTATCTCTCCTCTCAGCCTCAGTTTCTTTATCTAGAAAATGGGGGTAATAATAGCACCTACTTCACAGGGTTATTTTATTTTATTTTTATTTAATTAAGAAAATTTTTCCATGGTTACATGATTCATGTTCTTTCCCTCCACTTTATTAACTCTTTGGGGTATAAACCTAGCAGTGGTATAAAGGGCACAGTTCCCAATTGCCATCCAGAATGGTTGGATCAATTCACATCTCCACCAGCAATGCATTAAAGTCCCAATTTTGCCACATCCCCTCCAGCATTCATTACTTTCCTTTGCTAGCCAATCTGCTAGGTGTGAGGTGGTACCTCAGAGTTGTTTTGGTTTGCATTTCTCTAATTACAAGAGATTTAGAACACTTTTTCATGTGCTTATTGATAGTTTTAATTTATTTCTCTGAAAATTGCCTATTCGTGTCCCTTGCCACAGGGTTATTTTAAATGAGATAATATATGTAAAGTATTTTTAAACCTTAAAGCACTCTATAAAATATATCAATTATAATTATTATCTAGGCCAATCCCTTCATAGGATGGCTCAGAAAACAGACCCCAGAAAGTTCAAATGAATTACCCAACGTCACACAAGTATTACATTGCAGAGATAGGATTTCTTTTTTTGTTTTTAAACCCTTTCCTTCTATCTTAGTAACAATTCTAAGACAAAAGGGCAAATACAAGTGGGAAGCAAATGGGATTAACTGGCTTCCCTTGAGTCACACCATTAGGAATTATCTGAGACCAGATTTGAACTCCTGACTCCAGGCCTGGAGATCCAGGCATTGCCCTCAGAAATAGAATTTCACCCCAGAGCCTTTGATGCCAAGGACTGTACCATTTTTGCCACATGGTGCTGCCCTCCTATGAAAATGTTGTTTTCCATCTTTGAATACCCAATACTAGAAACAGGACATGTAGGAGTCATTTTAATGACATCTTTGAAATCACAGGTGTTTTGTTTTTGGGGGGGGGGAGAAGAGGATGGAGAAGAAGGAAAGAGACAAGGACCTTGCCTTAGAGAACTCTCATACTAATGGATGGATGACACAGAACACACACCCAAGGAATAGAGACGGAGAATCCACGATATGTGACAAGAATGCAGACTGTGTATGGAAAAGCTGGAAGAAGGGAGGAGTAGAACTGAGTGACCTTAATCGAGGAAGGCTTCCTGAAGGAGGAGAGCAGACGAACAAGTGAGATTGGAGGGAAGGAAAATGTCCCAGAAGGTTCCAGGTTGAAGGGAACCACTTGATGCTGGCTATATAACTTCACTATGGCTAATTTGAAAGTCCTCGGGATCCTGAGAAATGAGGAGGCTGGAGAACAGGAGGCGACGGATAGGTAAATGGGCCAAGAAGAGCAACCTGAGAAGTGGGAAGTGAGGCAGTCTGAAGTGAGAAACTAAGATCAACTTTGGCCTGGCATTTCCTTTCCAAATATTTCCCAGGGAAACAAAGAAGATTTTGACCACCTCCTCAGATCCTTGGTTTCTTCTTCTCCCCATTACCTCCCCACAGAGCTAGAGAAGATAGCACTGGAGTGGGAGGGAGAAAGGAAGCCGGTCTGCCACCCTGCCCCCAGTCTCCCCTTGTGTAATCCCTTTTCCTGCTCCTCTCCACCCAACAGCAGGCAGGTCACACATGCCTAAAGTGCCATTGGCATGAATCCAGCACCTGAATTCCAGAACTGGTGATGGCAGTGCCTGGGGAGGAGCTCCTGGACGAGCGATGGAACCAGGGCCTAAGGATATCCAAGACCTGCTCTGTAAACTTCCTGATTATGGCCTCAAATTCCAAATAATCTACTGCCCGTGACCTGGTCTCCTGGGGACTGGCACAACCTTTCCACCAGGAGCTGGCTCAGAGTGCCTGTTTGCAGTGACCACTCCAAAGAAGAGTTGACTTATAGGAAGATGGGATGGGACAAGTATTATTAAGTACCTACCATATGTCAGGCAGTGTGTTAAGTAAACCCTTTGCAAATATTTTCTCATCTTATCCTTAATAACGATCCCATGAGAGAAGTACTACATACATCCAAATCCTGGGATTTTGAGTTTAGGGACCTTAGAGTTCATCTAATCCAACCCATTAATTTTACAAGTGAGGAACCAGGTGCCCAGATAAGTGTGGTCCCTTCTAACACAAAGAACTTCCTCGCCCCCTCTTGTCCTATGTCCCTACCTTCAGAAAAGATGCTGCCATACAGTATATATTTCACACTGAAATATATGTTGAGACTAAAACAAGCATTATGGCATGCTTAGAGCTTGGTCAGACATCAAAGATGCCATGATTATCCACTGCGTCCCAGACCATCAATAGTCATCCTGACTTTTGTTTTGCCACTAGACTCTGGAAGAGAAAGTGAGGCTAAAGACTGTGCAACTCTGCCTTACTCAAATCCAATTCACATGCAAGTCAAAACATCACCCCATGATGTCATTGGCCCTCTTTGAAAAGGAAGGATGAACAACAATATTTCACATCAACTCAAGAAGGTTGTAGGGCCAGAGAGGAGTCATTGAAGTCCCTCTTGGTTTCTGGACTTCACAACTAAGGGTTTCTGGGACCTGAGAACTTCTGAGGATTAGCAGTGATCCAAGAGATATCACAAGAGTAGGTAGGGAGTTTAAAATGTGATAACATTAGCAAGGTCTTTCTAAGTCAACCTTGTGGTCATTTCAACCCAGGTTAGTGTCTCCACTGAAGCTACTAAGAAGAAATATGGTCCATTGGAAAGAACACTGGATTTGGAATCAGCATATCCAAGGCACATGCCAGCTGTACTACATTGATTATGAAGCCTAGACTAAATGATTTCTGAAGCCCTCTTGGGTTCTAAATCTTATAAGTATACACAGGGCAGTGGGGAAGACAATCTTTTATTGTCAATCTCAAATCCCTAACTTCTCAATTCCTCCAAATACCCATTCTGGACTTTAACTCAGAGTTTCTCAATTTTTTCAAATCCCAGGAATTTATCTCAATCTTTGATCCTGTGATTCAATTGTTTCAGTTGTGTCCCACTTTTTATAACACCATATGGGGTCTTCATGGGCAAAGATATTGGAGAGTTTTACCATTTCCTTTTCCAGTTCATTTACAGAAGAAGGAAACTGAGGCAAAGAGGGTTAAGTGACTTTACCCAGGCTCACAAAGCTAGTAAGTATCTGAAGCCAAATTTGAACTCATGGACATGGGTCTTCCTGATTTAAATTCCTGATCCCAGTGCTCTGTCACCTAGAAATATGCTAATAATAGCTAACATCTCACTAGTCCTTTAAAGTTCATGAAGCACTTTCCTTCTATCAACCCAGGGACATGAGTGGTACAATCAGTCCCATTTCAAAAAGGAGGACATGGAGACCCAGAAAGAATGAAGTAACTTACCCAGAGTCACGCAGTTAATAAAATACCAGAGATGAAACTTGAACTCAGCTCTTAGAAGGTTATTGCTTAGCCCTTAAGACTCTTCTGTCTTGGAACCAATACAATATATGGTATTAATTCTAAGATGGAAAGTAAGAGTTTTGTTTTGTTTTTAAGAAAGAAATGGAAAGGAACCTGTGGATTGTCTAGCCCTATCCTCTCAGTTTGACAGATGTAAAAACTGAGGCTCCAAGAAGGCAAGTAACTTAAGCAAAGTAACTTAACCAGTGAGTGACAGTGTCCCTAGTTACCAATTCACTGACTCTTTAAAAAATCTTTACCTTCTGTTTTAGAATTGATAATTAGAATCAGTTCCAAAGCAGAAGAATGGTAAGAGCTAGGTAACTGGGGTTAAGTAACTTGCCCAAGGTCACACAATTGGAAAATGTCTGAGGTCAGACTTGAATCCAGGATCTTCCATCTCCAGCCTGACTATTTATCCACGGAGCTACCTAACCGCCTCAGTCGCCTGACTTTTGATCATACTAGGTGCCTCCAAAGTCTATGTCCATCCTATACATTCCTTTATTATATTCTTCCCTATCAGACTTTTCATCTATACTGAAGGGATCCAAGCAGATTTTCCTCTATCACAAGAATTCTTCTTTTCATATATTTTTCAGCCTGGAAAGAAATCAGAGAAGTTATCACATTCACAGCATGAATCCAGACATGACTGCAACCACACCAACCTAGAAAGTTAAGAGATCTCTTGTATTTAATATTCCAAAGCCTTCCTCAGCCACTACATTCTTCTGCCTCACATTTTGTTTCAACTGGAAAGCCTAGAACTGGAAATTTTATCCCATTTCCACTTGTTCCCTGGGAGGAATGGAGAAGAACAGGGTTTCCATACAATGATCTTTAAAAGATCATGACTCTTGAACTTTTCAATAATCTCCAACCCTCCACTCCTAGCACTTAGTCCCCCACTCTTTCATAATATAAAAAGGACTGTAGTTAGTGTCTACAGGTATGAGTTTGAACCACAGCCTTGATAATTGTATTCAATACTTCTTCTATATGTAGCACTTCTTTGGGCTGAATCACCCATCTTAAAACTGGTAGTAGCAGATACCAGAGTGTGATTTGCTACCTCAAGTTCTAGTCAGGTTCTCTGAGTAACTATTCTCCTAATATTAGCAAGCCCCCACCAGTGTGCTTCCCATTTATAATCAGTCAGTAGACTCAATTAGTTCTTAGAAAAATCATTTTTAGAAATGGCATAGTAAGAGCAGCAGTTACAAAATATTCTTCCCCAAACTCTTGGGTGCATTGTCTCATAAATACATTCAGATGCCATGGAGGGAGGGTGGACACAAACATAAGGTATAATCATAATGAATAAAAAATATAGAGGACATAGATGTCCAAGACAACTCACAATTCTAGAACTGAAGATCCTTGATGCCATTTCTCCAGAATCCTCATGAAGTTCATGGTAGAGCATGATGTAGGTGATGGTGGGTTGATTGCCTCCTCACACAGGCTAGCTCCTCATTTACTACTGGTGTGGTTCTTTAGAGGCTGAGACTTCTCTGTGGACTTCTTAAACTGGCTTTTTGATAGGCAGCTACCATCTCCACCACATCCAGTCTCTGGTTTCACTAGGTATCCCAGTATTCTTTTTCAGCTGAAATCTGACTATAATCTTTGAAAAATGAAGAGACATTTAGGCTAGGATTAGGAGAAGCCTCTTTTCTTTGACTCCCTCAGAGCCTTACGTCTGAGGCTTGTTAGATCCTAGGCAAAGGTGGGAGAGGTATAGCCTGTCCTGTTTGATACCTCTTCCTGGTTCAGAGCAGAGTTCACATGGCAAGTTACTCCACCCTTATTTAAGGGTTGCATTCCCCAGACTCCTGTTGGGGTCCCAGGCAAACTAAATGGTTAGTAACAATCTATACTCTGAGGGAAATTCATTGTCTGCTGGATTTTTCATCTGCAATTAAGCTATTCAAAGACTCAGACCCCTTCCAAGGTTTTTCATTTATATCTGAAGTGATCTTACCTTTACGTTTTATCTTCTTTGTTTTCACCCCCTTAGAACCTTCAATTTTGCTCAAATTTAAACAGATCACACTCTTAAACCCCAAATAGGGGCAATAATATTTATCTATTTGTCTTCAGGATTGCTTTACAAACTTTGCAAACTAAAAGGCACCATAAATACAGGATCATAAATTAGTATCAACACCAGTTCTGACCCTTAGGTTTCCAGGTCTACCTGGCACTTATTTATCACCACCATTATCCTTGGGAATTTCTCTCTGATCTTTGAACACCTAATCCCCCAATTCTCCATTCTTGGCATTTGGTTAATTTTTTTTTTTAAAAACCCTTAACTCCGGTGTATTGGCTCATAGGTGGAAGAGTGGTAAGGGTGGGCAATGGGCATCAATGACTTGCCCGGGGTCACACAGCTGGGAAGTGTCTGAGGCCAGATCTGAACCTAGGACCTCCTGTCTCTAGGCCTGACTCTCAATCCACTGAGCTACCCAGATGCCCCCCTGCACCTGGAATTTAAACTTCTCACCCAAAGGTTCCTCGAATACCTTGATCTTTGAACCTTTGGAAATGTTTCTCACCAAGCTGAGGAAGAATAAGAAGAAAATCTCCTCTATTTAGAAAGTTCTCATCCACTGACTTATCCCACCTCCATCACTTAACTCATCCCCAGAATATCAGTGACCAATGCTTTAATCTAAAGGATAAATTTATTTAAAAGGAGATATAATTCATCCCTGCTCTGCAGGAAGCTTCCAGGTTCTATAGAAAGTAAGTAAGCTCCTTGAGGACTATTTCACTCTTTTGTTTTTGTATACCCGCTGCCCCTCAAAATGCCTGGAACATAGTAGGTACTGAATAAAAGTGTGAAATTTGAATGTGTTGGCTTGTAGGGAGCTAACTAGGGTAACTATAAAACTTATTCAGATATAAACAATTAGAGAATAGACCAAACATCATGCTGGTACTTGTGGCTAGAGGAGAAGATAAAGATTGAATGAAATTAATCGACAAAGACTTCCTGTAGGTGATACCTGGGTTTCTCTTCAACTAATGCAGAAATTCTGAACTATTTTGTGTGTCCTGGACCTCTCTGGCAGTCTAGCAAAATTTATGGAGCCTTTTTCAGAGGCATGTGTCTTTCTTTTTGAATTGAAGAAAATGCTCGTTTAAGTTAGAGGTTAGTGGAAATAAAGAATATGATTTTTCCCCAAGTTCCCAGGGTTCCACAACATCTATCTATCACTCACAGTTAAAAAGTCCTAATTAAATGGCTCAAAGCTAAAATTCCCTCTCCTTCCCCTTCTGAAACCTTCCTTTCACCCCATGGGCTCCTTTTCTTTTCCCACACCCAGCTGACAGTCTCCACACACTTGATTTCCTTCCCACCTTGGAAACTCATTCTAAAATATGTAGCACCCATTCATTGTACAAATATTTATTGAATACCTACTGTGTGCAAGATACTAGTTTTGCTTTTATGAGCTGAGTCTCTGCCCAACTGAGGAAACAAAGTAGAGAGGAGGAGATGAAACTATGACACAGGGAAATGCCTTTCCCATCAGCCACTCATCCTTGATGGGTTGAACTGAGCCACCCTCTCCACCCCCAGACTCAGTTAAACTGTGAGGCTCCTGTCTGTCATGTCTAGGTGAACATGATTGAGACAGAGAGGAAGGTAAAAACAACAACAACGAAAACAGAGACCTAGAGATAGCTGCCTAAAGACAGAAAGAGGAGAGGGATTAGAAGAAGAGAAGGAAAGAAAAGGGAGGAGGAAGAGGAGGAGAAGGAGAAGGAAAAGGACAAAAAGAAAGAGAAGGAGGGGCAAGGGAGGAGGAGAAGAAATAGGAGAGAGAAAGAGAAGGAGAAGAAGGAGTTAGAGAAAAGGAAGGAGAATGAAAAGAGATAGAACCATAGAGACAGAAACAGACAAAGAATGGGGGAAGGGAGAGGGAGAGACAGACAGAAGGAGAAAGAGGGAGAGAAGGAGGAAGGGAGACAAAAAGGGAGAAAGACAGAGGAAGAGGGAGGGAGAGACAGCAGAGAGAAAGAGAGGAGGGAAGAGACAGACAGAGAAGAGGGGATAGGAATCAGAAAACCTGAGTTCTAATCCCAGCTCTTCCCCTAACTTCAGACAAACAGCTTCACCTCAATTGTAAAATGAGAGACTTGGACTAAATGATAGATGAACTACTTTTTAATTCTCTCATCCTACACCTTGAACAGGCTTTGAGTGGTCTGCCTTTTGCTGGAAGCGTATTTCCTCCCAGGCTAAAAGAAACAATCTTAATTATTAATTTTGTCTTTCACAATGCTTAGCACTCTGTGGGCACATGAAGGATCATGTTTGTTCTACACTTTTATTTTAAGGACCTACACCAGTGCTGTGCACACGTCCCTTAATAAATATTTTATATTGCTGTAATATTCAATTCAGTGAATTCAATAAATAAATATTGAGGCTTCTTCTGGGGAAATAAAACAAAAGCAAAGCAGTCTCTACCTCCAAGAAACTCATGTTCCATCGGAAGAGTTAGTTATTAAGGTAGAGAGCAAGAGTTTTATTATTTTTATTTTGAATATTATCCCATAGTTACATATTTCATGTTCTTTCCCTCTCCCCGAAACCCCCCAACCCACCCTTAGCTGATGCACAATTCCACTGGGTTTTACATGTATCATTGATCAAAACCTAATTCCATATTATTGACAGTTGGACTAGAGTTATCTTTTAGTGTCTACATCCCCAATAATATCCCCATCAGCCCATGTGTTCAAGCAGTTGTTTTTCTTCTGTATTTCTCCTCCCACAGTTCTTCCTCTGAATGTGGCTAGTTTTCTTTCTCATAAGTCCCTCAGCCTGAGAGCAAGGGTTTTAGAAGAAGAAGAAGAAGACCCTGAATTCCTTGAGGGTAGGAACTAGTTGGCCTTGTCTTGATATCCCTTCTTGAAAGGCAACTTGGTGATCTAGACAGTCATATTTGGAGCCAAGAAGTTCCTGGTTCGAGTTCTGGCTTTGTGTGACCCTGGGCAAGTTATTTAACATCTCGGTGATCTAGGCAACTCTCTGAAGACATTTAAGTGGCAGGAGTGTGTGCCTACCTGCAGCGGCAGAGGAAGTTTCCTCATCTGGGAATTAACCGAACCAGAAATCTAGTTCCCATGCTGGTCTGCGGTTTGCATCCCCAATGTCTAGTTGAGAACCTTGTATGTAATGGAAATTTATCAAATTCGTGTTGGACTGTTTCTGCTGGGGTGCAGGCGACAGGGGACAATACTTAGTGATTTGGTTGGTTTTGTTAATTTAGGGCTCTTTCTCCTGCGGTTCCTGTTTGGCAGCTGGAACAAGTGACTACAATGCCTTCCTCAGTGGCACTCAAGGAAGACTCCACCAAGTCTTAAGAGGAAGCCACAAATGGCGAACCCTAGTGTCAACTCCATGAGACCCAGAGTTTTGGTCTTGGGCTCCCCTTCTGACCCCCTGTGGGCTGAGCCTCTGGAAAAGGTAGATTCACCCCACAGCTAAAGACAGGGCCTTGGAAACAGAGCCATGCCAGCAACCATCTAGGAAGAGGGAACAATAAAAATCAGGCGGAGTAATGAATAGAAATCAGATAGGACATGGGGGCAGCTGGGTAGCTCAGTGGATTGAGTCAGGCCGAGACGGGAGGTCCTAGGTTCAAATCCGGCCTCAGACACTTCCCAGCTGTGTGACCCTGGGCAAGTCACTTGACCCGCATGGCCCACCCTTACCACTCTTCCGCCTATGAGACAATACACCGAAAGTTAAGGGTTTAAAAAAAAAAAGAAAAGAAAAAAGAAATCAGATAAGACAGCAGGAACTCACATGGGCTAAGTTTTAATGAGATGGAATTTTTTTTACCATTTTCTATATATACATATGATTTGTTATAAATGTGTAATAAATTAGCACAATACATGGCACATTTTTACTGTTCTTGTTTCCATCATGTCTGGCTCTTCCTGACTCCATTTGGGGTTTTCTTGGCAGAGATTCTCGAGTGGTTGGCCATTTCCTTCTCCAATAAATTTTACAGATGAGGAAACTGAGGCAAACAAGGTTAAGTGACTTGGCCAGGATCATACAGCTAGTAAGTTTCTGAGGTCAGATTTGAATTCAGGAAGATGAGTCTTCTTGATTCCCAGCATTCTATCCACTGTACTACTTACCTGGTTCTTAATAAGCCCTTGTTTCCTTCTCCCTTCCAGCCATGCCAAGCACAATGGCTACAGATACAAAAACAAGGCAATCTCTTCCCTCAGGAAACTCTTATTCCAATGGGGGACACAAAACACACAGGGAAATGGGAGCTGAGGAAGAGGGCATTGGTTTGGGGAGTCATAGAGACGCTAAGGGTGGCCATAAAATTTGACCCACATACTTTCTAGTTGTCACCGCAATATTGATTTGATTACAGGTGGGGTGGAGGTAGGAGAACCCCCCCATCAACAGAAATACAGAGAGAGCTAAGGTAAAATCCAATAGTACGTGACCAAAAATGGGTCCGTGTGATCTCAGGGCTTCATGAAGAGGAGCCTGGCGCCCGGTGGGGGGGACGTGGCCATTCTCCCAAGGGAGTATATGGCAGAGCATCCCTCCATGGGGAGAGACTGAGGAACCTGCTTCCTGGAGAGTCAAGATAATGTGTCAGGAAAGAGCCCTGGAGAGACCACGGTTGTGTGTGCCTGGCGTGATCCCCTAACCACATGGAGAAGGGGAAGCTCCTGGATTGGTTGTGTTGGTGCTGTTGCGACTGTTATTCAGTCATTCAGTCCTGTCCAACTCCTCATGACTTCATGAACCCCAGAGCAGGCCGGGTCCTTCTACTCTCCACTATCTTTTTTTGTTTGTCTAATTTTTAGAATCTTCATCTCCCATCTTAGAATCAATATTGTGTGTGGGTACCAAGACAGTGGACAATAAGAGATAGACAAATAGGGTTACGTGACTTGCCCAGGGTCACACGACTAGGACGTGTCTGAGGCCGGATTTGAACCCAGGACCTCCCGTCTCTAGGCCCGACTCTCAATCCACCGAGCCATCCAGCTGCCTCCATGACTATCTTTCAAAGTCTGCCCAAATTCGTGTTTGCTGTTTCCATGACACTACTGATTGATGGTAGAGGAACTCAAAAAACCCCTCAGATTCAACTTGGGTCTTTTGACTGTTTTCTCATTGGCTGTATTCTGGTGATGTGGTCTCCTTCTCTCACAGTGCTCAGTGAGAGACATTACAGCAGGGAGGGACTCCAGTAGCCTTTTTCCATCTTACACTGTGGGGCCACGTGAAAGGACTCTGGTCCATGGCTCCCCTTTGGGGGCTTTTCTCTTTTTATTCTTTTTTTAATAACAAATTTCCACACAAGTTTTTTGAAGTTATATGATCCAAATTGTCTCCCTCCTTTCTTCCTTCCCCACCCCTAGAGCTGGCACGCAATTCTATCTGGGTTTGGGCTTTTCTCTTTTAAGCATAAGACTTTAGAGTCTCTAACCATGAGTCCAAAAAATCAAGAAGTCATTCTAATAATGAGCATTATTATCTGGGTTCCAGGGCCAGTGCAACACAGCGAGGCAATCTCTGAGGTCGTGTTTGAACCCAGGTCCTCCTGACTCTAGGCCTGGTGTTCTATCCACTGAGTTACCTAAGCATTATAGTTTTTTTTTAACCTATTAATAATATTTTATTTTTTTTCCCCAATTACACATAAAAGCCATTTTTAACATTCAGTCTTTTAAAATTTGGAGTTTTCAATTTTTTCCTTTCCTCTCTCCCCTCCCCACCACCAACATTACATTTTACAACTAAATATCTGACCTGCAGAGATCTTTGGGTAACTCAATGCAGTTCCAATACACTTTGTTTGCCCTGTCGACCTTCTGTAGTCTGATCACAGTCAGAATTGTGTAGTCAGTACTGAATGGTGTATTTGGGGAAAAACATTGACAAGATGAAAAGTCCCTAGAGAGGGGAAATCCCAGCTTTAAAGGTCTTAAGATTAGGCTTCCTGAAGATCAGATGAAGGAGCTGGGATGAAAAGAAAAAAGAAGACTTGGGGGAGATACATGACAGCTGTCTTCCTAGTATTGGAAGGGCTAACAGTCAGTCAATCAATGATCATTGATGAAGCATCTGCTATGTGCCAGGCTCTTTAGAAAGACAAAAGGTAAGCCCTGGCCTCAGGGCCTCACACTCTAAAAAGGGATACAACATGCACACAAATATATAGACATACATCTACTGAAATACACACAGATATGTGTATTTACACATATGTAACAATTTTTAAATATTTCATATTATATAGAGAAGAATAAATTAGAAATAATCAATAGAAGGAAGACACCAGAATTAAGGGGGATCAGGGAAAGTTGTCTATAGAAGGTGGGACTTTAGCTCAATCAAAAAATAAACATTTATTAAGTACTGTAAGATTAAAATTAACATCCAATAACTCCAAGTATTATATTTTATCAAATTTATTAATAATCACTTGAGGTAGAAGAAATAAAAGGACAAAAATAAAAGCCTGAGTAAAGAAAAGTTTTCCCAGTCACATTCTCGGGGAAAGAGAGAGAGGTAGGGTCACACACAAACTTTATCTCCAAAATGTAAGGACATAACGCAAGAATGAAAGTGGGATGCTAGGATTCAGATTCTAATTATACAGTACCTACTATGTGATAGCCACTGGGCTAAGTGCTGGAGATATAAAAAAAAGGCAAAAGACAATCCCTACCTTCAAGGAGCTTCCAATCTAAAGGGAGAGATGATGTGCAAATAAATAAATATACGTATATGTCTCAAGCTATATACAGGCTAAGTGGGAAATAAATAACAAAGAGAAGACTCTGAAATTAAAGGAGTTTAGGAAAGGATTCCTGTAGAAGGTGGATTTTAGCTGGGACTCAAAGGAAGCCAAGGAAATCAGTAGTTGGAAAGAAGAGGGAGTTCATTCCAGACACAAGGGACAGTCAGAGAAAATGCCCAGAGTCAAGAGATGGAATTTCTTGTCCATGAAACAGCCAGGAAGCCAGCATCACTAGATCAAAGATTACCTGTCAGGAAATAAGATATAAGAAGATTAGAAAGGAAGGCAGGGGCTAGGTTATGAAGGGCTTTGAACGCCAAACTGAGCATTTTGTATTTGCTCCTAAAGGTGATGGGGAACCACTAGAGTTTATTAAATAGAGGAGTAACATGGTCAGACTTGAGCTTTTAGGGAAATTATCTTAGTGGCCGAATGGAGGATGGATTGAAATGGGGAGAGACTTGAGGCACATAGATCCACCAGCAGGCTATTTCGAAAATCAATGCATGAGGTGGTGAGGGCTTGTCCCAGAATGGTGGCAATGTTGGAGAAGAAATGGGGACACATTGGAGAGATATCACAAAGGTAAGATCAACAGGCTTTGGCAACATCGTGGATACAAAAGGGTGAGAGATAGTAAGGAATCCAAGACACTCTTAGGTTGTGAACCTGAGGGCCTGGGTGGATGGCATTGTCCTCAACAGGAATAGGAAAAGGAAGAGTAGGAAAGGTTTAGGAGAAAAGATAATGAGTTTTGTTTTAGACTTAGTGACTTTAAGATAGCTATAGGACATCTCATTCATTGTGTCTGAAAGGCAGCTGGAGGTGAGAGATTATAAGTCAGCAGAGAGACTGGGGCAGAAAACATAGATTTTTAAATCATCAACATAGAGGTGATCTGATGAGATTCCCCTCAAGAGACACCTATAGTCAGAGGGCATGATCTAGAGGAAGATCCAGCAAAAGAGACAGAGAAGAGGCTGTGAGATAGGTAAGAGGAGAACCAAAAGGGAGCAGTGTCCTGAAAACCAGAGGAAAGAGAATATCAAAGAGAAGAAAGTGATAAGCAGTGTCAAAGGCTGTAGAGATATCAAGGAGAAGGAGGATTGAAAAAAGTCCATTAAATTTGGCAACTAAGAGTTCATTAGTAACATTTTCAGTGAAATGAAGAAGTCAGATGTCAGATTGAAAGAGGTCAAAAGGGGGAGAGGGAGAGAAAGTAGAGGCGCTTTTTATAGATAACTTTTTGAAAGAGGTGAGCTACAAAGGGCAGGAGAGAAATAGGATGATACCAAATAAGCATGAAAGGAACAAGTGCGGCTTTTCTCAGGATGGGAGGGACATGGACACGTTTGTAGGCAGTAAGGAATGAATCCATAGAGAAGGAGAGAATCAAGAGGTCAAGGGTCACGTATACAATTGAAGAGTTTTGTGAGGTAAGGCAAAGGGAAAAGTGAAAAACCAGTCTATTAGGTGTCTCTTTTTTTTTTTTTTTTAAACTCTTACCTTCCATCTTAGAGTCAATACTGTGTATTGGCTCCAAGGCAGAAGAGTAGTAAGGGTAGGCAATGGGGGTCAAGTGACTTGCCCAAGGTCACACAGCTGGGAAGTGTCTGAGGTCAGATTTGAACCTAGGACCTCCCGTCTCTAGGCCTAGTTCTCAATCCACTGAGCCACCCAGCTGCCCCCTATTAAGTGTCTCTTTTAATCATCAAAAGCAAAGTTTGAATGATCAAAAAGGACTTCACTAACAAAGGGAAATGAAGTAAAAATCTTTTAAAATCTCATCACATAACAGAATTTTTCAATTCTATAACAGCCTCTGCAAAAATCAGAGAAGATGTTATATAAAGCAAGAACAGAGTAATCCTATCTTGAGATGCCCCAATCTTGGCTCAGTCTGGCACCATTTCCTGAGCTAACGAGGGGAAGAGGGAGAGAAGGTCCTTCTGGATCTCTCCTTGATCTCAAGACTCAACACAGTTGCCCAATGTATTGCTTTTTGCCACTTGAAGGCAAAGGTTGAGTTATCAAAGGGACTTTGCTGGCATCTCAGGCTTGCTGGTAAAGTCCCAGTGTCCTAGAGCAAGACATAAGACCACAAGCTTTTGAGTGGGAAAGAACTTTAGAGAACATTTAGTTCACTCAAGATGAAATGATATGATTCTGTCCTTGGAAAACGCTAAGCAGAGCACCTCAAACATAACAGTACTTTGTCGCTCTCTCATTTTATTCAACAGGAAACTGAAAGCCAGAGACCTCAAAGAACTTGCCCAAATTCAATCACTCTGAAACTTCTAGGATCTGTGATTTCGTGGCCAGCAATGCCGCCTCTACCTATGCCCATTAAAAGCCTTCCATAACTTAGTCCAGGGCTTCTTGACATTTTTTGGTGTGTCTTGTACCTCTTTGGCAGTTTGGTGAAGTTTTGAAGAGTGAACTCTTCAAAGAATTCTGTTTTTAAATTCACAGGATTACAAAGGAAACCAATAAATGAAATTGTCACTAAACATATATATACATATATATATATATTTTTTTTTAAATCCACAGACTCCAATTTAAGACCCCTGCCTTAGAAAAGCTAATTAAATTATTATTTTTTCAAGCCTTAGTAACAACCCTAAGACAGAAAGGCAAGGACTAGGCAAACCAGGTTAAGTGACTTGCTCAGGGTCACAAAGCTAGGAAATGTCTGAGGACACATTTGAATCCAGAACCTCCTGATTCCAGACCTGGTACTCTTATACACTGTGCCATCTAGCTGGTCCAAAGTCAATTAAATTTAACTCAATAAACATTTTGTAGATGCTATAACATATAACTTGACAATTGTGTTTTGTGTTAAGATTTATTAAGTATCTCCTAGGTGCCAGGCACTGGGCTAAGAACTAAAGATACAAATGAGAAAAAAGATAGTTTCTACCCTCAAGGAGCTTCCAATCTAACAAGATGATCGCCCCAAGTTACTGTGGTCAAAATGTATTTGCAGCCACACCAGTGTTGAGTCTCTCTGAGCTCACCTAGACTAATCCTCAGACAAAGACCTACAGAAGGACGTGCTGGGGCTTGCATTCAGCTGTCAGGGTCTGTGGGAATCCTGGGTCACCTCTGTGCCATGGGGAGACTGTGTTATAATAGTACGTCAGTAGAGGTCCCAAGGCCACATAGCTTGGATGTAAGCCCCGGCATTGCAAATCCAGTGCCCTCCCTACGAAATCATGCTGTTTCACTGTTGAGCTGAGCTAAAACTAGAGAGAGTAGAGACTGGAAATCATGGACTAGAGATCCATCATAGTAGTTGGCCAGGCTGAGTCTGGACCAAGTGACCTGTAAAGTGCTCAAAGTTCTAAATCCCGGGGTCCTAAATTTAGTCCTAAATTCCTTTCCCTTCTAAGCAGCAGACCCCAAGTCTGGGTCCTCCTTGAAACTTCCATGGCTTTCAGATGTCATCATTCTGCCACGTTAGCAAAGCTTTGTCCAATGGCAACAAGGGAAAGATTCTCTTCTCATATGCTGATGTTCAGTCATTTCAGTCATGGTCGACTCTTTGGGACCCCATTTGGAGTTTTCTTGGCAGAGACACTGGAGTAATTTGCCATTTCCTTCTCCAGATCATTTTCTATAGCCTCCATCAAAAAGCTAATGCCTGGGGGCAGCTGGGTAGCTCAGTGGATGGAGAGCCAGGCCTAGAGACAGGAGGTCCTAGGTTCAAATCCAGCCTCAGACACTTCCCAGCTGTGTGACCCTGGGCAAGTCACTTATCCCCCATTGCCTACCCTTACCACTCTTCCACCTATAAGTCAATACACAGAAGTTAAGGGTTTAAAATTAAAAAAAAAAAAAAAAAAGCTAATGCTCAAGTATCCCATTCATGGGGGATGGTGTGCTTGATTAAAAGTTTGTATTTTACAGGTTTTCAAAGTGTTTATACCACATTTATAGTCATCACCACTTTACAGATAAGGAAACTGAGTCCCAGATACATATTCCCTGTTCTGGCCAAACTGTTCTGTTAGAAATCTCCCAATCTCAGATTATCATGAGGATAGTTTTTTGCAATAACACATTTAGAACTGAGAAGTGGGGCTATGGGAAGAGTGAAAACAAGGGTAACAGTGATGTTAAGGATACAAGATAGGAGAAGAAATTTCATAAGAACTTTGCCATGTAATCCATTTTGTTGTTGTTGCTTCTTGAAAGTGAACTGAGTTCTTTTCAAATTAAAAATAACTCTTCCCAGGAAAAACAAAAACAAAGGAATCCCCCAACTTCAACAAACTAGTTCTAGAGTCAGAGGACCTGAGTTCAAATCCTGCCTCTGGTGCTTCTTTATCAATTCTATAGCCACAGACAAGTCACTTGACTTCTATGGGCCTTGGTTTATTCATCTGTAAAATGAAAGGGCGATCTCTGAAGCCCCTTCCAGCCAAAGATCTATGTGTGAGTCTGTGATCCTGTGTTCTGCTGCTCCTTAAACATACTGGCTGTGTCTATATGGCATGAACATCTATCCAATTTCAGCTCCTTGAAGGCAAGAATTGTTTCTCTTTATATTCTCAGCACACACACTGGCACATAGTGATCCTCAAATAACTGTTTGCTGAATGGAATGGAATTAAATTGCATTGAAGAAAATGAGTTTTGAGGCATTCACACCAGTGATGTGTTCACAGCGGTGAGAACCAGGGTGTGGTGTGATGCCACAGTAAGGGAGACAGGGCACCTGGTGAACAGATGGTTTCAGGAGCCCATTTGCACTGTCCCAGTAGAGAGTTTACAGTCTCTCCTCCTCTGAAGCCTGAGAAGTCCATTCCCTTGAACTGTGTGGACCGCCTGTGAGGAAGTCGTGTCACAGGCTTTGCTGTAAGTCACCTGAGGTCTTAAGCAAGATAATACACGAAGGGTTTGGATGACAATGAATTGTGTCATCAGGTTGGGAATCTGTTTTATCCTGGTTGATGCTCTGGGTTCTTCCACGTTCCCTTATCATGACTAGGTCTGAGGTTGAGAGAGTTTGGTTTGCATCAGAGCTCAAGGAGCATCTTCTACAGGAAACCTTTCTTTGTCATCCCAGATGCCAGCGCCCCTTCCAAAATACTTACCTCCTTTTCATTTGACAAGTACTTATTGTCTCCCACAATGGACTCTATGCTCCTTGAAGGCAGGGACTGTTTCTTCAGTGTTAGAATAATAAAGTAATAAATTAGTATTCATTGAATAATTGGCCCGGACACTGGGACACAGACCCAGATCTTCTGATTCTATAACCTGCCACCTTTTGACCACATCAAAAAACACAACAATTGGGTGCCAAATCTGAGGACCCTTATATGTGTTCCCCCTCTCCTTCTGGAAAATGCCCAGATATGCTGTAAGCAGCTAGATGACCCAGTATATCTGGAGTCAGAAAGATATGAGTTCAGAACCTGCCTTGGACATTACACTAATTCTATGACCCTGAGCAAATCACTTAACCTTGATCTGCCTCAGTTTTCTCAACTGAAGAATGGCCATAACAATAGCTCCCACGTCTCACAGTTGTTGTAAAAACCAATGGGGGCTCAGTGGACAGAGAGCCGGGTCTAAAGACAGGAGGTCTTGGAATTAAATTTGACCTCAGACACTTCCTAGCTGTGTGACCCTGGTCAAGTCACTTAACCCCCATTGCCCAGCCGTTACTGCTCTTCTGCCTTGGAAACAATAGATAGTATTGACTCTAAGACAGAAGATCCGGGTTAAAAAAAATGAGAGAGAGAATATCTGTGAAGTGGCTAGCACAATGCCACACATAGTAGGTGCTCAATAAACCTTGTTCATTCCTTCTCCTCCCCTATTGTATAGGTGGAGGGACCATAAGAGTTATTGGATTATTTCTTTGTTTTGCACACTGTACACCCCTGGCTCTTGGGCTAAAGATAATAGATCCAAATTTCTTAGTTCATCTGAAGTATGTTCTTTTCTATGCATCCATTCTATGCATCTCCTCTTCCCATGAGCATCCTTGTTTTCCCAAAATATGAGAGGGATGCTGAGCTGGGCTGAGTTCAGAATGGATTACCCAGAGCCCTGCCTACCCAAGTCCACTATGGACATGTGGACACTATTTTAGGAATCTTAAGCATTAAGAAGCCTTCAAGCTCAGCAGGAGTGGTCAGCAAGGGCAGAAGAGGAAAGAGTCTATCACCAAGGTGGAGAGCAAAAGGAGACTGAGTCACTCTAGTAGAATTCCGTGCCCATTCTGTTTCATTTGGGCAAAGTTAAAATAAACTATCAGTCCTGGAAAGCGTCCTGGAAGCGGGGTATTTGGGGAACTGATATAATGAAGAGAAAACATCCCGGAGGGCTGGGGCTGGGGAGGAGACTTTGGTCATCATTTTCCAAACTCTTTGAGGACAGAAAATATCTCCTTTTAATATCTCCTTTGCTTTCAAGGTGTGGGAGGGGTAAGGAACACACTGGGGCTGGGAAGCAAAATAAAAGGAGGGAAGGAAAGATGGGAGATTGTGTCAGTGAAAAAGAAATCATTCAAAGAGCTGTTTTCCAGTGTCGGTCTGGCACCTGAGGTGGCCGCCATCCACACCTGAGAGCCCAGGGCCAGGGCACAGCCTTGCCTCATCTTTTCCAGAAGTATGTGAGTACTAATACGTCACCTCTCAGGTATGCCGCTGAGGTCTGTGGTGAGAGCTTCTCTCTCTTTCTCCTTCCTTGTTGTGTCTGCCCTTCCTCTCTCCCACCCATCCACCTCAGGGCTCCTCCCCTCCCCTCCACCCCCATTCCGAGCTTGACCTGGGTTTTGTTTGGGAGCCTAACAACCCACTCGGAGCTAACTACTCAGGCAGGAGGGGAGGGGAAGGATTCAGGGAGTCGGGAGGAGGAGGAGAAGGAGGAGGAGGAGGAGGGAGCAACATCATCTAACAGGTTGGTCTGGCTGCGAGGCGTCACGCCCTCCCCGAGAAGGTAATGAGCACGGCACAACAGGTGTTTGCTCCTCATTACCCAGCTCTCCCCTGCCTGGTGGAGACAGGAGACGACTACCAGACCCCGGCTACCATATCCCTCTCTCGCAAGGTGCTCCCTTGGGTGCCCGGGCTCACTGCCCCCCAGGGGGGGCGAGATGGCCTGCCAGTCCAGTGTCACCTTCAGTAGCCTCAGCAGCTGTGGGGCAGCCTCAGGATGGAGCACTGGACCAGACTCCCTGGGATGGAATGGCTGTGGAGGGCCCAGCCCCCACTCCAACTTCAGCTCTCAAAGTCTCACCAGCTGTGGGTCGAGAGGCACCTTCCAGAAGGTGACTGTAAACCCCAGCCTCCTGGTGCCCCTGGACATCAAGGTGGACCCCTCCATCCAGCAACAGAAGAATCAGGAAAAAGAAGAACTGAAGACACTCAACGATAAGTTTGCCTCTTTGATTGGAAAGGTAAGAGGAGGCTGGAGGGGAGCTTTTATCTGAATCCACTTCTTTTGTAGCCTTATCTGCAGCTGAAGGGATGGGGAAACTGGTCTCTGGCCAACTCTGGCCAATAGAGGTACCTGAAGTGTAAAATAAAGGAGATCTTGGAAAGTGGGATGCGCGAAACGTCAAGTGGGTTTATTTTGCCTCTCGCTCCTCCCCATTGCCCTGGCTCTGAGCATCCCCTAAGATCCCTCGCCAGCCAATGGGCAGGCAGGATGCTTAGCTGAACTAGTCTATGGGAAGGGGCGGGACTTTTCCCAGCTCCATCCAAGCACTTAGCAGGAAGAGGGGACCGCACATGCTGTACCTAAAGGATGTCCAAAGTGTCGTGGCCATCCTACCTGGGCCTTGAGGATGGAATGAAAGAGTGTTTCTGGGATTTAGAGCTGGAAGAAGCCACCAAGACCAACACTCTCACTTAACAGAGGAGAAAACTGAGGGAGAGATATTAAACAACCTCCCCAGGTTCACACAGCTCCTGAGGTGGAATTGGAACCTAGGTCATCTTGACTTAAAGTCCTGACCTTGTGCCATGGTGTAAAAGTAGATGTGGAGCTCTGTCAAGGAGAGCAGAGAATAAGCCAAGCCCCAGTCTCTCTCCATTCATCCCTCCGGCTGTGTTCCTGTCCCTTTTGCAGAATTCTGGGGAAGTGCCCTGCTCTTCCTGAGTCTCTTTGTCCAGCCCCTGTGACTCTCTGCCCAGCTGAGACAGAGGGGCTGGATTGAGGGGGGTCCGGGATGCCCAGGCCAGAAGGAAGATGCAGGAACCCATGAGGACGCTGCCTCAGGCATGTCAGGGGATAGGAATGTTAGTAGTGATGCTGGGATGTAGGAGACAGCCCAACTCTGGTTCTTCAGTTCTTAAACCAGGCTCCCAGCTCTAGGGAGATTATAGCAGAAACTTAGCCCCTTTTTTGACTCTGGGTGTCTTTGGCACCCACATCCATAGGCTGCACTTGGTTCTCTGGAACTAATCTCTATATTTCTAGGATTTGGGTTCCCTTTCAGATCTAATCTCTTAGGGGAAGGAACATGAGCCTTCATTCTAAAAATGTCTTTTTTCTCCTTCCTGCTCCAAAAATCACTATTACCTCCACTTACCTTCCTCCAGAAGCCTACTCTGACTAATCCTCCCTTCATTCCCCAGTCTACCTCCCCTCGCCCTCAGTGCTGATGGCCAGAACTATCTAGCTGCCCCCCAAAGCATCCATCCTTGGTGGAATTCCCTTCTCCTTCAAGGCAGAGCAGGATAAATGGACCAATAATAATAATATCTAGCATTTCTATAACTTTTTAAGGATTACAAAATGCTGTACATAAATACCTCATCCTCACGACAACGCTGTGAGCTAGTTGCTATTTTTATCTCCATTTTACAAATGGGGTTGACAGAGGTTAAGTGACTTGTCCAGGGTCATACAGCCAGTAAATATGTGAGAGAGGATTCAGACTCAGCTCAAGCCCCATCTTCTAATCACTACTCCACCTAGCTGTCTCCCAGAAGAACAATCGCCTAGCTAGACGAGAACTTTCTGCCAAACCCTACCAACTGATAAGCCCCAAAACTGTAATTTCCCTCCAATGACAAGTAATTTGTGGAAGGGAGGCAGGTCCCTGCAGAGCTCTCCTCTCCGATCCTAACTTAATCCCTTAAAAGGATTGCTTCACCTGCCGAGGTAATTTGGGAGGATGAGTGACTTCTCTCCCTTGAATGCCAGCACTGATATCACTTGGAGCTGTTGCCATAGGGAGGAAGGAAGTTTTGTTTATAGGAGCCGGGGCCGATGGACCCCAAAAGGCGGAGAGCTTGTGCCTCAGCATCTGGAGTGGAGGGAGCTACCTGGAGAAGGCTCTCCTGGGATGTCATGTCCCAAGCTCCCACATTGCCACGGTTCCCTCTGGGGCTAGGAATGTTGGCATTGGGCCAGGAAGGGGCCCCATTGATTCTACAACTCTGGAAAGGTAGAAAGACTTCTAGTCTTCCTCCACCCTGGGCTACTGCTCTACTCCCTCCCCTTCTCTTTGAATGTGGAGCTCCATCCTAGATAATGGCAAAGAAACGGAGCTACCCTCTGAGCTGACAGTCTGGTGAGGCAAATGGGCAGAACCTGGAGCAGTTAGACAGAATGCTAAATCTCCGAAGGTTCTGGCGGAAATGGAGGGCTGGCCAGGCAGGGAAGATTTCCTAAAGACAAGAGTGTAGAGGGAAAAAGGGATCTGGAGGGGGAAAAATATGCATTATGGCACAAGGAAAGAAATTCCCATCTAAAGAGAAAAAAGTGGGGAGGGAGACACCAAGGAGATTACTAAATAGCTGTAAGAAAGGGAATGGGTACATTAGGCAAGAGGGAAGAGAGGGAATGAAGGAGGAGGCACAAAACTCAAAGATAAGATGAGAAGGAACTTGGGAATCTTCTCATCTAACCCTACCTCCTTTTAAAGATGAAGAATAGAAAGCATTTGCCTCCATCACGTATTACTTCCCTAACAGTTAAAATAGCAACAAGAACAACAACAATTAGCACTTCTAGAATGATTTAAGATTTGCTGGGCACTTTACTCAGATTATCTCATTTGGTCCTCCCAACAATCCTGGAAGATAGATACTATTATTATCTCCATTTTACAGGTGAGGAAACTGAGGCAAACAGAAGCTAAATGGCTTGCCCAGAATGACATAACTAGAAGGTTTCTGAGCCTGGATTAGAACTCAAGTCTTTTTTTGCTCCAAGTCCAGCACTCCATCCACTGGCTACCTCAAGGTAAATTAAAGTAACAGAGGAGACAGTAAGGTGGCTCATTGGATAGAGAACCAGACCTAGAGATGGGAGGTCCTGGGTTCAAATCTCATCTGACACTTCCTAGCTGGGTGAACCTGAACAAGTCATTTAACCCCCATTGCCTAGCCCTTACCTCTCTTTTGCCTTGGAACCAATACTTACTATTGATTCTAAGATGGAAGGTAAGGGTTTAAAAAAAAAAGTAACAGAGATATTTAGAAGGGGGTTTGGGGGGTGGGACAAGAAGCAGGCTCCAAGAGATAAGAGATCAAGGGAACAGTAGCTAAGACGAGTCAGGGAGAGCAGAGATTATTTTCTCTAGAAGAGACAGGATCATGGGACAATGACCTTTTAACAATAGCGCTGATTATATGTCAACAACAATTTAAACTTCAGGGGTTCTTTCCATTAATATTTTATTCCTTCCCTCGATTACATGTAGAAACAATTTTTAATGTTCGTTTTTCATGTTTCAAGTTTCAAATTCTTTCCTTCCACCTCCCAGATATATATCAATCAGATATAGGTTATATGTGTTAATACTTTAAGTCTGCAAAGCACTTCAGGCACACGCTCTCATTGATCTTTGCAACAACCCTATGATGTAGGTACTATTTGTAAAATGAGGCTACTGTTGTCCCCATTTTATAGATTAGGAAATTAAGGCTTTCACTTGGACAGGCTCATAGATCCGGAGCCAGACAGGATCTTAGAGATCGTTCCGTTTAAAGTTCTCATTTTATAGATGAAGAAACTGAGGCACGCTCTTAGGTTAAGTGACTTGTCCTGGTCACAGAAGCGGGAAGAGGAAGCCAGAATTTGAATCGATATTCTCTGGTGGCTTTTCCATCACCCCCATCCTGGCTGTCAGTCAGTGAAAAGGACATCATTCAGGGGCAAAAATGGTCCATGGATGAATCCTCATCGCTCCCTGAGGACAAGCAAAAGGAAATGTGGCAAGACAGTAAGAAGGCCTGTCAGGATAAGAAGATGGAAAGGGAGATGGAAGGAGATTGTGAAATGTCCTCTTTCTAGAACCAGAGCAGAGAGAAGCACTCGCCTCTAGTCTGGGCTGCCTGGAGGCAGGGAGATGATTGAGATAATTTCCTCTAGTCCCTAAGGAATGCCAGGATTAGGAGAAAGTCTGGGGAGTACGCTCTGCCACCCCCTGCTTGCAGGTAGTCTAGTAGACCCTGAATCATGTGAGAGAAGAAAGACCCCTCCTGGTCCTCCCAAAGCACATTCCTACCAAGAAGAAAAGGAAAGAACCCTTCAGGTTCTTTCCAGGAAGAGAGAGAGGGGATATGAAGCCAGAGAGGGGATATGAGGAGAGGGGCTCCCATTCTAGGAAAGCTGCCAAGCCAGGAAGTCACACAATGAAAAGTATAATTAGATAAGGGCAGGGAATCAGAGAAGAACTCGAAGCCCCCTTGACCTTGGTCTCCCCCAACACTGACATCCAATGGGGACTCCTAGCCAGTCTTGCACTAGAAGGCCAGGCTATGGGACAGAGGGTGCAGGGGCATAAATCCAAGAAAGGCTATAAAGATCAGTTTCCCTTCCAGACCTAAGGGAGCAAGTCTCCCCCACCTTCTAGAGCCCCTGATTTGTCCTGCATTCTCCTAAGGCTAGAAAAGGACCACCCAGGCAGGACCTAAGCTGAGCCTAGGGGTAGGGAGCAGGGGATGGCAGAGTTGGCCCATCCCTGCTTGGAGTGAATTCCTTTGGCCTGGCACCTCATCTGGCTCAGCTTAGTTGCCCTTCCCAGCCCTTTTGTTCCCAGCACGGACATTGAGGGAGGAGGCCTCTCGAAGAGAAGATTCTTTGGGGAGTTCCTGGGTGGGGGATCAAATCTCATATCCTGATTCCCTCCCCACCCACTGTGACAATATGGGGCTCTTCAAGGGGACAAATGGGCTCCCCATTCCAGTACTGGAGGTTCCCTCACCTTGAGAGCAATTCACGTTGTCTTCATGGTAAAATTAACTGGAACTACAACAGAAGAGCCTGAGGTTATATGGAAGGCAGAGCTTCTGGGAGGGAAGATTTGTCTATGCAGCCTGGGTGGAGAAAGGAGAGCCTTATATGTCTCCTCCCTCCCCACCCACTGCATAAACATGGGACTCCTGCCCAGTTAAGGAAGGTGGGAGAGCAGTATGGTAGTGGGAGAAGCAGTTCTCTTTCCTCTACTCCACCCTTCCCCAGTTCTCTCTCTCTCTCTCTCTCTGTCTCTGTCTCTCTCTGTCTCTGTCTCTGTCTCTCTCTCTCTCTCTCTCTCTCTCTCTCTCTCTCTCTCTCTCTGTCTCTCTCTCTCTCTCTCTGTCTCTCTCTCTCTGTCTCTCTCTCTCTTCCTCTCAGTCCATATGTCTGTGTATCTGTCTGTGTCTCATGCACACACATGCACAGTCTTCTGGTCTCTATGAACTAATGCAGCTGTGACCACTACAGAAGGTAGACTTGAAAAAGATCTTAAGTAGAACTTTCCAGAAGGTAGAAGGTTAAAATAATCAAATGGGTTCAAATAGACACTTCTTAGCTCTGTGACCCTGGTTGAGTCACTTAACCCCCATTGCCTAGCCTTTACCACTCTTCTGCCTTGGAACCACTATACAGTTTTGATTCCAAAATGGAAGGTAAAAATTAAAAAAAAATAATAATCAGATGACATTGATTGAATCTTGTCCCCATATTCCTCCTGGCAGAGAGACGGAAGAAACCACTGTCTTGCCCTGAGACAATTGTTGTTGTTACTGTGGAATTGTTACAGTCTGTTTGACTCTTCATGACCAAATTTGGGGTTTTCTTGGCAGAGATACTGAAATCATTTGCCATTTCCTTCTCCAACTCATTTTACAGATGAAGAAACTGAGGCAAACAGGGTTAAGTGACTTGCCCAGGATCACATAGCTAGGAAGTGTCTGAGGCCAGATTTGAGCTTGGGTCTTACTGACTCCAGGTCCAACACTTTATCCACTAAGCCACCTTGCTGCCCCTGAGACAGGCAGAGGCCTCATTTGACTTCTAGTGGACTGAAGGTCCATCCATAAAAGGTTGGGGCCAGTGGAGGAGAGAAGTAAAGAGGGATTCCTGTGTTGGAAACACCCTCTCCACCAAGAGCAGAGGGGCGTCTATAGGAGCTCCCAGGCTTCAAAACAACAATCAGTAAATAAGAGCCAAGCAAGGAGCCCTGGTGGGAAGGAAGAGGGATAGGACTGGTGGGCTGGGCTGCCAGGCCCCAGGGCCAGGGGAGTCAGTGAGCCTAGAGGATATCATGGAGTTATCTTCACAGTCCGTGCTTACGGGACAACAAAAGCCTAAATTGCCCAAAAGCCAAGAACTCAGCTTCCTCTCTATAGGAAGTAATTTTACCCTGTCCCTGTGCAACCCTGGTCCTAGGCCATGGGGAGATCCAGAAGTGAGAAGAAACAGTCTGGCCCCAGGGAGCTTCCAGTCTGATGAGAGAGGCAAGACATGGGCAGAGACAAGCCTAGAGTCAAGAATAGAGTATAAATGGAAGACTTCGGTGCTTTGGGGGACCTCCAATCCCCCTCCAACTTCACTGGACTTCATGGGCTCCCCTGTCTGATTGGGTCTCAAGGAGTTCCAGTAGGAACCTGGAAGAAGGAGAATTGGTGAAGGAAAGAGCTTTGAAGGTGAGGTCTGGGATGTGGATTTGACAGGCTGGGTTTGGGGGAGCCACAAAGTCACTTAGCAGGGCAGCCAGGAGGTAGGTGATGGGGAGATGAGAGAGTAGACGTCAGCAGCCATCATCTATCACAAGCCACAAGCCAAGAAGGAAAAATACAGCAGGGATGGGCAAAAGATAAAAGAGAATTATCCCAACAGCCCAGCTGGCAGGTGTCTCTGGTCCCAGGCCTAAGGGGTGGCCTGCTCATGGCCCAGAAAGGAGGGGGGCCAGCATGGGCAATACCCCAGGCCTGAGAACAGAGCTTTAGTTTATTCCTGAAGCCCTCTACTTAGCCCTGGTCCTCACTCTCAGCCCCCAGCCCAGTTTGTCCAACCATTTTTCATTAGTATAATGGCGTATGAGTAGGAAGGAGAACTTGGTGTTCACATCATTCCAAAGCCATGGAGAGAGTTCTCCCCTTGGGGGTTCAGGAGATCTCTCACTTACTTGCCAGGGTCTTTTATTTACAACAAGATCTCAGATGTATTTTGTATCCTAGCTGTTGGTCCTCATGTTTTCTCTCCCCTACAAGACAGGATGAAATCAGGGACCTCCTTTTATTCATCTTTGGATTCAAGTGTGCTGATGCTCACCCATAATATGGGCTTAAAAATTTTTGTTTTAAACCCTTACCTTCCATCTCAGAATCAATACTATTTTATGGTTCCAAGGGCTAGGCAATAGAGGTTAAGTGACTTACTCAGGTTCACAAAGCTAGGAAGCATCTGAGGCCAGATTTGAATCCAGGACTCCCTCCTCCAGGCCTCTCTCTCAATCTGCTGAGCTACCTACCTGCTCCCAGCTTACAATATATTTGTTGAAGGGTTCAGCTAGGTTGCTCAGTGGGTGGAGCACCAGGCCTAGAGTTTTAGAGGTCTTGGATTCCTATCTGGTCTCATGTACCTCCTAGCTAGGTAAGTCACTTAACCTCATTTGCCTAGCCCTTAATGCTTTTCTGTCTTAGAATTGTTACCAAGACAGAAATTAAGAAATTAAGAGCTAAAAAAAGAAATCTTTGTTGAATTGAATTTACGTGAGATCAACCTGGCCTTCCTGGTGTCTCATTAATTAATGTCTGGTTTGAGACTGTAATGGGGTCACATTTGAGTTCAGGCAGACATTCTTGTTCATAATAACTTCACATTTTCTTTAGACAACCAATAAATATTTATTAATACCTACCATGTCTCAAGCACTGAGTTAAAAGAGGAGGCAAGAGATTGGTGTTGTGATGGGGGAACATCACAAGCCAGTGCATTTGTATTAATAAGCCACCGGTAGGAAATGATTGAGAAGGAAGGCATTAGAGCTAAGAGGAGCTGGGAAAGGCTTCCTGTAGAAGGTGGGATTTGGGTTGGAAGGAAGCCAGTAGGCAGACAAGGAGGGAGAGTGTTCTAGGCATGGGGAGCAGCCACAAAAAATGCCCAGGGCTCGGAGATGGAGCGTCTCCTCCATGGAACAGTGTACGTGATATTGGGCTGAACTGTGACAAGGGAATAGGAAGGGTGTGTTTTGCCTCTGAATCCTGGGGCAGAATGGTGTAGGCAGGCAGTTTGTCCCTCCAGCTACAGGATGGTCTAATGGCTTCATTTCTTCTAAATCTTTGTATCATCAAAGCCCCTTATTGGTTTGGTGCCAGGCTTGGGGCCAGGACAAGGGGCAGAACAGAGCACTAAGTCAGAAATAATTGCCCAAGATGCCGGGAAAAGAAATATCAGAGAATTAAATTTGATGACTGACGATGACCGAACTGAAAAATCAATCAGTTGTGTTTACCGTTGTCCAAATGAATGAGAATATGGCGGGAGATCGCCATATGGCAGATTGCAGTTGCCAGGACACCACAGAATGAGGCACCAGCAGGAGCTAATGGTATCATGATTGTTTTGTGCCTCAAATGTTTACAAGTCAGTTTTGCAGATGTGTCTCATGCTGGAGCTTATGGGAGATCTTGTGTGATTCTGCACATTCATTGAGTTTTTCCTCTCCATAAATGAGGTACTTAAAAAAGAAGAAGACTGGAGAGATAGGAGAGGAAGAGCTTATGAAGGACTTTGAATGTCAAATGGGGGCCTCTGCAGCTGGTCCTGGGTCCTGGGGATCCAGTGAAGTTTACTGAGTAACAGGATGATGTGAGCAGACCTGAGCTTCAGGAAAAATCCCTTTGATGGGATGGATTGCAGTGAGGAAGAGACTTGAGGCAGGCAGATCCACCAGCAAGCTAGTTCAGGAATCCAGGCATAAAGTGATGAGACATGTATGAAAGTGGTGGCAGTATGAAAGGAGAGGAAGGCTCATATTCAAAACCTTGGCAACAGCCTAGCTAGGGTGGGGGATGAGGAATAGTGAGGAGGTGAGGAAAGTCCTGAGAAACTCTGAGCCTTAAAATTTACAAAGCACTCTGTCTATGGCATTTTCATTTGAGTCTTACAACAACCCTGTAAGATGGTACAGTTTTACAGATGAGGAAACTGAGGCACAGGGAAAATAAGCATCTTGCACATGACCTCATGACTAATAAATGTCAGATCTGAGAACAGAGTCCTGGCTGGAGAGCAGCAGATTCCTAGAATGCAAAGATGAATAAAATGTGGTTTGTGACTTCACCCTGTCTAGTAGGAAAGCTAAAATATGAATCCAATGAGTGATGATAAATAATAGAAAATGGCAAGTTCTTTTAATATTCTTTTAGGTCTTGGAGAGACCCAAGGAGAAACGTCTATCTCCTTTTCCAGATCTTTAGCACCTGCAAATGCTCCAGATGAGGAAGAGCCAGAAACTGAGCTTGAAACTGAGAAGAGCCTTTAGACCTCAAACCAGTCCCCTCCACATCCACTCCAGTCCCCCACCTCCCTGCCAGCAGCTCCTAGCCCACAGTCTTAGCTGCACTGTGGCAGCCCTCCCTCATCTGCAGTCTCTAATGACCATGACCATTTTTTTTTTTTTAAACCCTTAACCTTCTGCTTTAGAATTGATACTGAATTTTGGTTCCAATGCAAAAGAGTAGTAAGGACTAGGCAATTAGGGTTAAGTGACTTGCCCAGCATCACACAGCTAGGAAGTGTCTGAGGCTAAATTTGAACCTAGGACCTCCTGTCTCCAAGCTGCCCTCTAATGACTATAATCTTCCCCCACTGTCTCTCAGGACAGAGCCATACTTGAGTAGTATTGCAAGATAATCCCCCTCTAAACGGGGCTACCCCAAACCAAAGGTCACCATATCATAGAGACCTACCACTCATCAGACTTGCCCAATGACTCCCCAACTCAGCTTCTCTCCCCCATCTTCGACCCACACCTTTCCTTCTCTAACCTCCTTTGATATGATGGACAATACAATATGCCTCAGTGGCTTACATAGTCTGATCCTCTTTCCTTTCTTCAGCCTCTTCCCTCTTTCACCACAAACCTGCCCAGGAAAGCTTCCCCTGATTAATACTATCAACTCTTTCCTCTGCATCTCTTCTGTCTCCGTGACATCTTCTCTTATTCGGAGAATATTTATTCTCAAATTTTGAACTGGAAGTGACTTTAGTCCCCCCTAGTCAAATCTCCTCATTTTGAAATGAGGAAACTGAGGCTGGGAGAAATGACACGAATTATCCACAGTCACAGAAGTAGATAGGGACAGAATGGAGCCTCAAAGCCAGGTCTACTCGCTCTGAATCCCAAGCTCCTTCCAGTGGGATGCGTTTCCTTCCTAATCTGTTCTAGATGAGACACGGCTGTGTACCTGGATGTTTAGAAGCCCTGGGAGCGGGCTCCAGAAGGAAAGAGAAGCGGCCCAAATGCCGAATCCCTCCTAGAAATGTTTGTGCCTTCTCTGCAGCCTCCGAAATGCCAGCCAGCACCTCCCTCACTCTCGGGGCATGGAGTCCCTTCCCCTCCGTACTCCTCCCACCTGCCTCCGTGCTTCCTTCACCATTTGCAGATACAGTCAGAACTGGGGCTTAAATGAGTTTTCTCTACATTAAGGAAGGAAAACCTTCCAGACAGACCCAGAAATACCAAGTGCTGAGCTCTGGCCCACAGAATCTTTTCCTAAGATCTTCCCTTCACAGACTGGCACATGCTGCCCAATATCCAGCTCCAAAGGAGGGCATGGGGCTGTCATCGCTAAACCGGAGGAGCAATCAGCTGGCGCCAAGGGAAGAGCCTTCCTGGGGAAAGGGTGTGGTCCCCATCCCAGATAGTAAACAGGATACCAACCAGGTCAAGCCAGAGTTCAACAGCAACTGAATAATAATAGCCCACATTTATATGGTGGTTGGGTTTTTTTTAAGCCAGTCTTGTGATACCAAGGATGTGGGGAGCTCCAAGAGATGAACTTCCCTATCGGTGTTACAAAGAGAGTCATCTAGGGCACAGAGAGGTTAAGTGATTTGTCCAGGGTCACACAGCCCCAGGATCTTGAGAGGTAGGACTTGAATCCAGGTCTTCCTTGACTGTTGCTAGCCACTATGCTGCTTTACCGCTTGTATAAGCTTTAAGGTTTACGAAACCTTTTTTTGGAGCAACCTAGCAGTGCAGTTAAGGGAACAAGGTGTTGTTTCTTTAAACCCTTACTTTCTGTACTCTAAGACAGAAGGGGAAGGACTAGACAGACAGCATCAAGTGACTTGGCCAGGGTCACCGGGCCAGGAAGTCTCTGAGGTAGAATTTGAATTCATGTCTTTCTGACCTCAGGACCAGCAATACGATATCTGCCATATTGCCTCTTCTCATATGTTTTAATTTGTTGGATAAATGAGTGAAAGGAACTGAGCTTTGGATTTGAGTATCTTCTTTTTTTCTAAAGCCTTACCTTCGATCTTAGAAGCCACTAAGACAAAAGGGTGAGGACTAGGCAACTGGAGTTAGGTGACCCACCCAAGGTCACACACAAGGAAAGTGTCTGGGGCCAGATTTGAACCAGGTCCTCCCAACTCCAGGCTCCACTGAGCCACTTAGCTGACCCAGGGAGCTAGATTTGATCTTAGAAAACCTAGATTTGAGAACAGACCTTGAAACTTACCAGTTTTGTGTATTTCAACCACTCACATCTCCTCTCTGAGACTCATGAAGAGCACCATCATCTATCTCTAAAGCACATTTAAGTCTTATGAACATAGGCAGATGGTATAAAAAATTTTTTTTAAACCTTGCCTTCTGCCTTAGAGTGTCTGAGGCCAGATTCAAACCCAGGCTTCCTTCCTCCAGGCTGGCTCTCAATCCACTGAGCCATCCGGCTGCTCCCAAATGGTAAATATGAATTCCATTTTAAAGATGAAGAAACTGAAGGTCTAGGTAGAGAAGGCTCAGAAAGCACCCCTAGTCCACTGTTGTAGAGAAGCCTTCCTTCTGGGGGAGACAAAAGTTGGTGGATCCCTTGAGTTTAGGAGTTCTAAGCTACAGCTGAGCTAAAAAGCCTTTGGATATTCGAATTAAGTCTGGAACTAATATGGTGAGCCATCAATAGAAAGGGTTACCAGGCTGACTAAGGAGGAGGGACCCAACTGGGATAAAAGCTTCCATTCCAATTAGCCCATCATTGGTTCCTGGGCAAGATAAAATAAGGCGAGGGAAGTTGAGGGAAATGGAGGGGAGAGGAGGCAAAGTAAGGAGAGAGAGGAAAGGAGAGAGGAAAGGAAGAGGGAAAAGGAAGGGGGAAAGGAAAGGAAACAATCTCCACCCAAGTCTGTGAAGAAAATCCTTAGCCCTAACAGGCTACCTCCACTCTACCCCAACTCCACCCCTATAAACATTTTCCACCCGCCAACCATACCATGGCAGATCCATCATCACTAGTTCCCAGAAGCCCTCATCATCAGTGGTGCCTCATGACTACAATATGTCCCTCTCTCTCTCCCAGGATCATACAGCTGGTCAATGTAGGAACCGGAATCTAAGGGCTATATTGGAGGCAGAAAAAGGAGTTTACAACAATGGTCCAAGGGCAGGGAAGTCAGCACCAAATCAGAGCGATTTCTGCTACCAAGAGGAACAACAGATCTGGGGAGACATGATTCTCTCTGGAAGCTTCTCTGCTCAGGATGAGCTTCTCTTGCAATAACAGCACAATGGCCATGGCCCACCATTGTTCTCCTTGTACAGGCATTCCTGTCTAGCTTAGAGGACCACAGTCAACCCTTTTCTCATTCCCATGGAGAATGATAGAGATCTTGAACTGAGAGTCAGCTAGCCTAAATTATCCCATCCCAACTCTTTTCATATTTCCAGAAAGCCATGTCACTGGTTCTAACTGCCAACTTCTAGGGCAAACACTTAGAGGATACATGGGTTCAAATATGACCTTTGATGCTTACCAGCCTTGACTTTGGGCAAGTGACTTAACCTCTCTGAATTTCACTTTACTCTTCTGTAAATGAGATGGATGGGATTGGATGGTCCTCGAAGTCCCTTTTGGTTGTATATCTATGAGATTCTATGGCCCCTGGCCAGCTCTCTTGGAGCCAGGAGACTGCTTCATGAGCAATGCTCAGCCAGGAACCTTCAATGCTATATAGTGACAACCCCTTCACATAGCACGTGACAGCTGGTCATCACATACTATCTCATTTTTTTAATTCTTTTTTTTTAATTTTAAATTTTTTATTTTGAGTATTTCCCCATAGTTACACATTTCATGTTCTTTCCCTCTCCCCCAAACCTCCCTAACCCCCCTTAGCTGATGCACAATTCCACTGGGATTTACATGTGTCATTGATCAAGACCTAATTCCATATTATTGATAGTTGGATAGAGTTATCGTTTAGTGTCTACATCCTCAATAATATCCCCATCAGCCCATGTGCTCAAGAACACATACTGTCTCATGATGGAGAGATATATGCGGATTGCAGTACACAATACAAATGTATTCTCTAGTAATATAAGCCTATGACAAAAGGAATCTGCTCACTGAAAACAGTGGGTGTGAAGAGAAGGACTTTCTCTAACTATTACAGAGGAACAGGGAGCATGGAACCTTGCAAATGTTGGAGAATAATGGGGTGAGGACTCGACTTCCAGCCACTGAGTCAAGAAGCTGGGGGCAGAGGCCTAAAAGGGCTTCAGCTTTCAACTTGAATAATAATAACGAACCACATTGTTTATGTAACTCTAAGATTTACCAATCAGTCAATTAATATTTATTAAGCACCTACCCCATATGAGTAACTGTGCTCAGTACTAGGGATACAAGTACAAAGATAGACTAGGAGGCCAGATATGCTTCAGAGGAAGGGAAGAAAACATTTGTAAATGCTTACTATGTGCCAGACGCTTAACAATTATTATCTTATTTAATCCTCTCAACAACTCTGGGAGATAGATGCTATTATTATTCCCATTTATAGCTAGGGCAACTGAGGCACAAAGAGGTTTAAATGACTCGCCTAGGAATAAATAGTAAGTACCTGAAGTCAGATTTGAACTCAGCTCTTCCTGACTCCATGACCAGGGCTCTACTTACTGAGCTACCTAGCTCCCTAGGGGGAGAGATGAGTTATGAACCTTAGCAAGTTATACCAGCTCCATCACCTAAATTAGAGATGACTTGGGATAAGATCACTATCTCTGTAACTCACAAATTGGTTAAGCCTCACGTTTTATCCTCTTTTGCTTTTGCTGCTAGTAAAGTTCCCTTGAAAACCATATCCATCTCAAGAACAAAGAAAGGGTTGTCCAAGTTTAGACAAGGAGTTTCTGGGACACTGTGAGTGCCCCGGAAACAAGAAAAGCTTTGCCAGTCCCACTTCACATCCTCTGCTCTGCTTAGCATTGTGTTCACATTTGTTTGGTCACCACATCTTAGAAAGGAGGAAGACAGGACATCAAAAGAAGAACATCCGGGGGGTCAGGGGACGTAGGGAGAATACATCATGGGAAGATCATGTGAGGAAACCAGGGATGTTGAAAGTAAAGAAGAGAAGATACAGAATTGCTATCTTTAGATGTATGAGGAATAAATTCTGTTTGGCCCCAGGGAGCAAAACTAAATAGAAGTTGCAGTAGCAGATTTCAGATGGATATGGGGGCAACTTCCTAACTATGGGAGATGTCCAAAATGCCAAGATTGCCTCAGCTAGTTCCCCATCCCCAGAGATCCTCATTCAGAGGCAGTACCGAGGGTTGTTATTCAAGTAAACATTAGATAATAGAAGCTCTAAGGTCCCCTTGTGCTTGTCAAATTGAATTAAGAGATAAGGACATGGGGTATCTAGAGTGCCAGTGCCTGGAGTATGAAGGACTTGGGTTCAAATATGGCCTTAGACACTTCCTAACTATGTGACCCTATGCAAGTCACTTAATCCCCATTGCCTAGCCCTTATTCTTCCATCTTGTTGTTACTAAGACAGAAAGGAAGGGCGACAGAGACAGAGACAGAGAAAGACAGAGACAGAGACAGAGAAAAAGAGAAAGGGAGTGGGGACAGGATGGCACAATGAAAAGATAACTGGATTTGGAGCCAGGGGACCCGAGTTCAAATCTTAGATCTATTTGTGAATTATGATGTAAGGCAGGTCTCAAAAACCTCTTTGGACCTCTTTTCTCCTTACCTTGGAATCAGAGCTCCCCAAACCTCAACCCAGACTCTTGCCCTCTTACCACCCATTCTCTGACTTTTATAGGTGCAGTCCTTGGAGCAGCGGAACCAGCTGCTACAAACCCGATGGAGTTTCCTGCAAGAGCAAGAATCCACCTGCTTTGACTTCAGCCATTTGTATGAGCAGTACTTGGACCGCCTGCAGCAAGAGCTGAAAACAGTGAGCCAGGAGAGAAGTCAGCTTGAAGTTAACTTGACACAGATGCTGGAGAAGGTGGAAGAGTATAAGATCAAGTAAGTCTCTTTCCTGGGACCTCAGTTGGCATGACTCTCCCTGAGGACAGTATGAATTGGGAGAGAAATGATTTTTTTCATCCACTTATGCAAGTTGAAGCAACCTGAGTCCCTACCTATTCTGCTTCCACCCAGGTCCCCAGGCATCCTATTCTGGACTCCAATTTTCCCCAGGGAAGACAAGGCAATTAATATGTGGGACAAAATGGCGGTAGTTTTTGGCAAGAACCCTTCCAACAGTACCAGCCTTTCTCCCCACTCTGATTCTGTTTGTAGCTTTTTTTTATAGCAACAAAGCTAGTCTATGCTTCTTCATAAACTAGTCTTTATATTAAGAGTTGACTGTCGATAGGAGGGAGAATACCTCTCAGTGACAGAACAATGTAGTCCTGGGAAATCTAAGCCTGAATGGCTCTCTCTGTTTCCCCATAAAACACTTCCTTCATTTCCTCAAATTCTAGTATGAAATGGCCCAAGACTATGATCCCACCCAATCTACCACCATTGTCAAAAATCTTATCCTACAGTCTAACTCGGTACCTCTAGAGTGCCACTTTCCCCCACATCTGACTTTACTACCCTCAAAGATGCCACCAACCATCCCCAGACCCAGAATTGAATGGAAATCAATACAGAGAGACTCCAGAGCAAAGACAAGGGGGATTCCATTTCTTGTAGGCTGGTCACTTAGTCTGATGGTTCACTTGAGGATTTCTCTGTAAGTCTCCACCTAAATTCCATTAGGCTTTTATCTGAATTCTATTAGGCTTGTTGCCTAGTTTCTTTTCAGCTTACTGTCTGATTTCTCATTTGGCCTCTCCCTGATTTTTTTCTTTCAGTTGTCTACCTCTCTTAAACCTGCTGCCTAATTCCATTAGGCTTTCTCCCAAACTAGATGTCTGAGATCCATTCCTAACCTAAAAATTATGTGATTGATTTCTATTTGGTCTGACACCTAATCTCCATTAGATTCCCTTCCTAATCCTACTCAGTCCTAGGCATGGTGTCTATGGTTTCCTGACTGGTTTGGGCTAATTTCCCTCAGAGCAAGCATTCAAGGTCCAAGAAATGTTCTTCCAAACTGGGCTCCATTGGTAACCAAGAGAAAGAAGAAGAAAGGGATAGATATATGGGCTGAGAGAGAAATTCCAAGGGCCCCCAAAGAGAAGGGCTCAGGTTGAGGTAGGTAAGCATGGAGAATATTGTGTATCTCCAGGACCACCCCCTCTCCCCAGGTTGCTATGTGTGTTGGCGCGGGGTGCCTGGGTGACTTTGCACTAGATTCCAAGACAGAGAAAACAGGGAAGGGCTAATCCTTGTCTACACAAAACTGATGAGATCAGCCCTTGCTCCTGACAAGCAAATAGATTGGGGGGGAGGAGTTGGAAGATGGAACAAGACAAAAAATTGAATTAAAGACATTTTATAAACCCAGAAAGAGTTAGGAGAAGGAAGAGCAAGGTGACAAGGTCACTCAAATTGGGTTTTCAGTCCAGGAAGGAACAGTCTCCATGGAACATAGAATTATAGAAAATCAGAACTGCTAGTGTCTTGTGTAGTTTAATGCTCTCTTCTGCCATCACCTTCTGACTCATCCCCACATGATTCTAAGATGACTTAGCGAGTGGTCTAATAGACAGCCCATGGGGCAGCAGGAGAGACCCCATGCACACAGGGGCACATCCTCGAAGGGGAACACAATAACTCCAAAAGCCATACAACAATCCTTCCTTTAGTGTTTGCCCCTGACCTGGTATACAAGACTTTCTCCCCTTCCATCCCCTAAAGAGCTCAACATCCTTGACTCTGTGCCTTCTCTCCCAATTTCACTCCATCACAATTCCTCTGCTCTCCCCTTCTCAGAAAAAGTACTAGTCAAAAGTGCAGCTAGGGGGCAGCAGGGTAGCTCAGTGGATTGAGAGCCAAGCCTAGAGACTGGAGGTCCTAGGTTCAAATCAGGCCTCAGACACTTCCCAGCTGTGTGACCCTGGGCAAGTCACTTGACCCCCATTGCCTACACTTACCACTCTTCCACCTATAAGTCAATACACAGAAGTTAAGGGTTTAAAAAATTAAAAAAAAAAAAAGTGTAAAAAAAAAAAAAAAAAAGTGCAGCTAGTAAAGATGTCTACATGAAGAACGGCTTGCTAGAGGAATTTCCTGCCTATTCTTAAATTAAATTCGATTTTTAATTATCAAACATTCACTTTCCCCCCTCCCTTCCTACCTTCACTGAGATAAAAAGGAGGAAACAAAGCCCTTGGATCAAATTATGTGAAGTAAACCAACAAATTTGCCAATGTTGGCTATATCCGTGTCTCTCCTCTGTTAGAGAACAGCTGGGGTTAGCAGAACCTTGGATAGATCCTCCAGCTCAATCCTCTGCCTCTAAGTCAGTTACTAACTACTCTACTGCTGAACTTCTAGTCAGTCCTTCAGGAGGTACATACCTCTGAGTAGGAGAAAACATGCACCAGGGATCTGACTGACATGCTCACAATCTAAGGACTTTCAGATTTAGACAGAGATCCCCTCTAGCCCCATCAGCCACCCTCCCCTCACAGGAAGCCATTTCTGCCACTGTTTCAGCAATCGGCAGCCCTGACTCTATTGGCTTGAGTTGAGTTTCTCTCTTTTCTCATCTTTAGTTGTAGAATATATTGATGCATCTCTGATTCCAACAGTCTGTGCTATTTATTGTTAGGAGAGGGAGGAAAGCCCACAATACTAATGCCGTTCATTATAATTCACAGATCATATCATCATTGTTCACTCATTTCATTTGTGTCCCACTCTTCATTGCCCCATTTGGAGTTTTCTTGGCAAAGATACTGGAGTGGTTTGCCATTTCCTTCTCCAACTCCATTTTTTAGATGAGGAAACTGAGGCAAAAAGGGTTAAGTCACTTGCCCCAGGTCTCACTGCTACTAAGTGTCTGAAGCCAGATTTGAATCAAGTCTTCCTAACTCCAAGCCTGGTACTCTACCTACTACACCACCTAGATGCCACCTAGATCAGGTAGCCTCAGACATTAATACTACATCTGCACTAACCACACCCCATGTTGACAGAGCCCTCTCATCCTGAACTCCCTCCATCTTCCTACCTCTCCCCATTCCTCAAGGAGGGAATACTCATGTTTATAGCCAATACTCTCCAAATTTCCCCCCAGACCTAGGGACCTCTGGAACCATAGACTGTCAGAAATAGAAGCGACCTTAGAGATCATTAAGTCAGTCAACATATTATTAAACACTCATTGGGTACCAGGCACTGTGCTAAGTACTGAGAATATTAGGGAAGCCTGCCCAAAAAGAGGTCATATTTTAATGAAGGAGACCAGATGCAAACAACTAAGGACTAAAAATGATATATATGATATAAGTGGAAGATAATCTGAGAAAGAAGGATATGGGAGAAGGACAGTAGGGGCCAGGAAAGGCCTCTAGAACAAGGTGGGATTTGAACTGAATAATGAAGGGAGTCAATAAGGCAAAAGGTAGAATTGAAGGAGGAGAATGTACCGAACATGGACAACAACCATTGATAAAGTACCTCAACCCCCTCATTTTGTGGAGAAACTGAGGCCCATAGGCTGGGACACTTGCCAAAGTCATGTAGAAAACTTAGTGGAAGAATTAGAAATAGAACCCAGGTCTCCTAGATTTCAGCTCAGGGCTTTTTCCCCTCACAGCATCTCTTCTGGGAACCCAGGATAAAAGAGCAATGGCAGAGTTTTCTTCTCTCTCTAACCAGCAGCCTAATTTCAGGTAGACCTGGTTTCTCTCACTCAGGCATGCTTCTACAGAGCTAGTAGATGGCAGAGGTCAAGGCTGTGGGAAGGTACTCCCTCTCAGAATTCCCATGAGGCTTTAGGAACCATGCCAGCCAGTGACATGAGTCTAGGGCATTAACTGGGGCATGACAAAAAAGGGTGGCTATAATTACCACCAAAAGGTGATTGAGCAATTTCAGGGGAAAAGGAATGGAAAAGAGAAGGAGGGACCCATCTCTCTCTCAGGCAACTCTGAAGCTACAAAATTTCAAGGTACACACAGCCCTAACCTTCAGCATATCTGCAGAATGCCCAGAATGGAGGGAAAGGGATATACCAGTCATCTCTACATGGTTATCCAGAGATCATAGCTGAGACAACCACAGACTGAGTGTCAAGGGGCTTGTGAAAGGGAGAGAAATAATATCTTATGAGAAACCCTAGGCTCCATGGCAAACATTTTCCCAAGGGGAGTCACCTACACAAGACCAAGGAGTGTTAGACAGGGAGGAGCCAAGGAAACTCAGGAACTTAGTCCTTCCCACTCCCTAGCCCCATCCGTCAGGTGGGATCTCCATTCCAGCCAAAAGTCCAGCAGAGGACTGTCAGAAGCTAAGCAACAGTAGCAGTGATGTCCAAGGACAACCCTTCATAAGTCAATCCACCTAGTCATCTGACTTCAAGGAAGCCTCCCCAAGAAGAGGGGCTACCCCTGACTTTCTTCTCCTAGTCTATTAGGAGATCTCCATTAAATCCAGTAACAAAGTCTAGGGGAGAGGTTAGTTTGTAACTTCTCAAGAATCAGTCTCAATGAGAGCATCAAATGACTATGTTTCCATACTCCTGCCCTTGAGAAACTCCCTCTCTGATGGAATACATAGACGAAGGCACACATATGGAATGATCAAGGGGTAAAGTGAAGACATCAGGGCTAGACAGATGGAAGAAGGTCATCAATGGAATCAGTCAGGCAAGACTTCCTGGAGAGGTCAGAAGAATAGAATGGTGCAAAGAACCCTGGATTCTGAGTCATGGAATATCAGTTCAATTCCATACTGCTTCTTCCTAGTTGCATGAGCTTGGGCAGTCATTCATTTCTCTTAGGCTCATACTTTCACCAATAAAATGAGGACAATAATACACTATTGACCTCAGAGGATAGTTGCAAACCTTAAAGAAATATTGTTATTATGCATTATGTGCAAGTTTGGGAAGGAAAGAAGGAAAGAGATAGGGCATGAGTAAGAGAAGGAAGAGGAAAGCTAAAAGAGCACCCACTGGAAGTGGGGAAGAGAATCTAAACAGCCTGTGTGAAGAAAGGCTGAGGAGTGAACAGCAAGCTGAGAGCAGGTTAGCCCGGCTAGGGCAGAGTGAGAGCCAGAGAATCATGCAAGGGGTGGGGGGTGGGGGTGAGATGATGGGGCCCCTGGGGAAGGACAATTAAAAGAGAAACAGTGAATGGAGATGGAAAAACCAGGTTGAGTGTACAATCAGGGAAGACTTCCTTTAGGAAGCAGGAAGAAGGCTGGGCTCCAGGAAAAGGAGGATCAATCAGGGAATCCCAGGAAAAGAAAAGTCTGATCGAGTTTAATAATGGCAAAGAATTTGGATGATGGAAATGGTTCAACAGCTTCCCAGAGAATCCAAGCTCAAGAGTAATGGGGATTCATGGCTTGGGGGTTGGGGTAGGGGCAAGAAAGAGACTCTGATTGCAAGATCCTTTAACTTTTTGATTACCTGAGTACAGAAATATGGAATATGACACTATCTTTTCCATTCACAAACAGAGAACATACAGTTGGGCAAAGGGGGAGATATAGAAGAAGAAAGGAGAATTGAAGATGGAAATATGAAGGGATTCCTCCAGGAGGTAGAGCAGGAAATGGAAGCCAGATGGTCTTGCTATTTCCTCCTTCATCTCTCTGGCTCTGAATTTGTGGCAGTTTTTCAAACACATGATAGTAGAATCTTCCTCTGCCCCTTCTTTCACCTCCTTGGGAAGTTCCAAGGTATCTCTAACAAAGGCAAGGTCCAGTCCTAGTTTTGCTGTTTGTGGTCTGCCTGAGAATTAGATTAAGGATATAATCCCTGACTGGACTGTCCTCATTCCTCTTGGTCACTGAAGTTGCTTGGTTCCCCACCCATTCTTACTGACCTCTATAGGACTCTGCCATCTTCTCATACCCATACATTCAGCCAGAGTAGGTGAGCCCCTTCTTTCCCTCCTTTCCCACACTTCACCCACACACCCATCCCTCCAGACAGAAGGGTAGAATACAGAAATAACAAGATTCGTTAGCGATACAGAATCTCAATTCTGATTGAATGACAAAAGCAAAAGTGGTTGTAGGGAACAAATAAAGACACCCATCTCCCTCTGCTTTGGTGGAGAGGCAGGGAGTTAGGAAGGCAGAAAATTACACACCTCATTAGTATTAGGTAAAGTCACTGTAAAAATGCCTTATGTTTAGAGTTTTCACCTGGGAGTTGTTCAGTGCTGGGTGAGTGGCAGAGAAGGCAATATCCAGAAATGACTATTTATGTAGAAACAAAAGGCATCAATAAAACATTTAAAAACATAGTGTTGCAGGCAATTAAAAGTTACAGGCAAAAGCTTTCATTACTAGCAGAAATTCTCTTTGGTCCCCAAAGGGGAATTAAATCATCTATGCTCAAAAAGTCCTGGCACTGCCTTTGAGATTTGGCCACCTGGGCACTCTGAATCAAGTTTATTGACCTATTCAACAAGAGTGGGCCACCCTTGGCTAATTGGGAAGTTGGCATCACCCAGTGCACTGGATTTGGAGCCAGAGGACCTGGCTTTAAAATCTAGCTCAACTGTCTGATGCTGCCATGAACATTTCCATATACAATGAAAAGAAAATCAATTAAGTATTAAGCCACAGATCTCTATTACATATGAATTGGGTCTTTTAAATATACAGGATATTTCAAAAGCTGTAAGTTTGGGCAAGTCCTGTATGCTCTCTAGTTTTCCACTTCCTTCTTCAGCTATAATGTGAAGGGAGTGAACAAGATGGCCCCTAAGGTCCTTTTAAGAGTCTAATAATGAGACCTCTCAGTGGTTCAGTGGATAGAGAGCTGGGTCCTGGGTTCAAATACGATTTCAAACACTTCCTAGTTGTATGACCCTGGACATAGCCCTTTTTGCCTACCCCTTACCACTCTTCTGTCTTGGAATAGATACTTAGTATTAATTCTAAGACGAAAGATAAAGGTTAAAAAGAAAAACCATCCTATGATGCTTGAATTCTATAACTAGTGTTATCATGCAGTATGGATTTCCATATTCCTTATGCATTGAAAGAAGACATATATCACACATACTATACAGTAAATTTAGCACTGTAAGCTCCCAAACTGCCCTGCCTATATCTTCCCTACCACCCTTTTGTTCTTTTGTTCTCTTCTATGTATTCTTAAATCTTTCATCTAGGGTCTTTTTTTTTCAACATAATTATGACCATCTACTTCTCCCCAGATCCTTTCAATTCAACAAATATTTATTAAGCACCTACTATGTGCTAGACTGTAAGTATGCTAAGCTCAGTAGATTTAGGTGGAATAAGCCAAGGGATGTCAATAGTCTGAGTAAGGGAGGAAGAGGGCAAGGAGGATGGGCAGAGAAAATGCCCAGTGCCAAGAAACAGAATGTCTTGTTCCTGGAACAGACAGGAGGTCAGTGTCACTGGATTAAAGACAGAGAGTAAGGTATAAGAAGCCCAGAAAGGTAGGAGGAAGCTAGATTATTAAGGTCTTTGAACGCCAAAAGAGAATTTTACATTTGATCCTGGAGGCAATATGAAGCCACTTGAGTTTACTGAGTTGGGGGAGAGGGAGGTAACAAAATCAGACCCATACTTTAGGCCAGATCACTTAGGTGGCTAAATAGAGAATGGATTGGAATTCGGAGAAACTTGAGGCAGGCAGACCAGTAATCTAGGCATGAGGTGATGAGGGCTTGTAGCAGAGTGATGACAGTGTCAAGCTAAACAAACTCACATAGACCTTGTCTGAAAATGCATGCCTTTTTCCACATCTCTCACCCATCCCACCTCTCTGCCAAGAGGAAGCAGGGAAGCAGGCTTCATCATCAGTCTTAGTTAGCCAATGACTTGTTCTAAATTCTTAAGTCTTTAAAAATTCTTTTGCTTTACAGTGTTGGAGTCACTGTATAAATTATCCCCCCTGGTTCTTCTCCCTTTACTCTGCATCAGTTAATACAAGTCTTCCTAGGTTTCTCTGCATCCAATCCTCTCAGCAACTGTCAAATAAAACAACATAATGGGGCAGCTGGGTAGCTCAGTGGAGTGAGAGTCAGGCCTAGAGACAGGAGGTCCTAGGTTCAAACCCAGCCTCAGCCACTTCCCAGCTGTGTGACCCTGGGCAAGTCACTTGACCCCCATTGCCCACCCTTACCAATCTTCCATCTATAAGACAATACACCGAAGTACAAGGGTTTAAAAAAAAAACATAATTCCATTACATTCACAAAAGGGATGGTATGATATAGTGGGTACAGCAGAAAGCCAGAAATCAGGAAGACCTTTGTGACCCCAGGCAATTCAACCTCTGTCTATCTCAATTACTCCACTACAAAATGGGGATTATAGTAGAAACTACTTTTAAGAGTTATTATGAGGATTAAAAAAGATAATATTTGTAAAGCACTTAGCACAGTGCATGGCACCTAATGGACATTTCATAAATGCTTGTTCTCTTTCCCTCTAAGATTATAAATTGAAGAGAAGGTGATAAACTAGATTGGTAGAAGGAATTTCCTTACATGAGAGTTCCCTATTCCAATGAAATAAAAATCCAGTTCCAATTCCCAACCCTATATTAACATACTGTATTTTGTTCAGCCATTCCTTGATTGATGGGCATCCCCTTTGCTTCCAGTTCTTTGCTACAACAAAAAATACTGTAACAAGCTATAAATGTGTCTGTACATATGGGTCCTTGCCTACTTTATTTGATTTTTGAAGGCTATATACCTAGGAGTGGTATTTCTGAGTAGTGACTTTCCAAATTGCTTTCTAGAATAGCCAGACCAATTCACAGTTCTTTTAACAATTCATTAGTGTGCATGTTCCTCCACCTCCCCACCAAAAATTTTCATTCTTGTTTTTTGGTCCTTTTTGCCAGTCTTTGCCAGTCTGGTGATTGTATGCTATATTCTCAGAGGTGTTTTAATTTATATTTCTCTTATTTTCTGAGATTTCGAGCATATTTTTCATTTGGTGGTAAACAGCTTAGACCAGTGGTTCCCAAACTTTTTTGGCCTACCGCCCCCTTTCCAGAAAAAATATTACTTAACCCCCTGGAAATTAATTTTTAAAAAATTTTAATAGCAATGAATAGGAAAGATAAATGCACCTGTGGCCATCACCGCTCTTCTGGATCGCTGCAGCACCCACCAGGGGGCAGTAGTGGCCACTTTAGGAATCACTGTCTTAGACATAAAATTTTTATCAGAGAAGTTTGCTGCAAAGATCCCCCCCCCCTTGAACTGTTTTCCTTCTAATTTTAACTGCATTAACTTTGTGTAAAAACTTTTCAATGTTGTATAATCAATATTATCCATTTTATCTTCAGTGATCAGAAAGGAATTTCTGAGCCTCCCCACTTTAGCTGAAATAAGAAAGTTGAGTCTCTTTTTGTTTCTTTCCTCAGATATGAAGAAGAAATCACCAAGCGGACAGACATGGAATTCACCTTTGTCCAGCTGAAGAAGGTACTCCCACTCCCCTTCCCGCCTCCTAGCCTGCAGAACAGAATCCAGGTCCCTTAGGCCAGGGATTCCTCACCTTTCATATGTTATAAACCTCACTGTCAATCTGATGAAGCCAGAACTATGAGCCCCTTCTGAGAATAATATCAGTTGCCTATCTTCATAACTGGATCAATTTAAATCATGATAGTAAGAACAAAGTTGTAATTTTTTTCCTGTCCGAGTTCAGGGACTCCTTGAAATTTCTCAAGGTCTATGGACCCTAAATTAGGAATTCCTGGGGCAGGGAGGCAGCTCAGTGGATAGAGGACCAGACCTGGAAATGGGAGGTCTTGGATTCAAATCTGACCTCAAACAATTCCTAGCTGTGTGACTCTGAGCATGCCATTCAACCCCAATTGCTTATTCCTTACCTTCTACCTTGGAACCGATTCTTAGTATCTATTCTAAGAAGGTAAAAGTTCTCAATTTTGTTTTGTTTTGTCTTTTTTTGTGTGTGTGTGTTTTTTTTTTAACCCTTGTACTTTGGTGTATTGTCTCATAGGTGGAAGATTGGTAAGGGTGGGCAATGGGGGTCAAGTGACTTGCCCAGGGTCACACAGCTGGGAAGTGGCTGAGGCCGGGTTTGAACCTAGGACCTCCTGTCTCTAGGCCTGACTCTCACTCCACTGAGCTACCCAGCTGCCCCCGTGTCTTGTTTTTTAAAAAGAACTCCTCTGCCAGGTCCATGGCTTGTTTTCCTTAGCCTTGCTTTCTAGTCTCCACTGATCCCCCTGCCTTTTTTTTTTTAATACCTTTTACAAATGCACCAGTGTTTATCCCAGACTAAACAAATATGAGTAGGCAAAGAGAGGATCATACCCAAGACAAGGGTTCAGTTCTTGTCCTGTTCCTTTTTTCCTAGAATCCTTTTAGATTCTCCTCAGGGATGCTTCTCCTTCCCTTCCCTTAATTTCCTAGGATTTCTCCCCAGTCAGACACTTTCACTCCATAGAGTTATGGGGCAGCCCCAGTATCTGCCACCCCTCCTTCTTGAGCTCTGTTCAGCTCCAATATACCCCACCTCCATCCCTTTCCTCACTCCATCACTTCCTCCCCAACAGGATCTGGATGCTGAGTGTCTTCGTAGGACAGAGCTGGAGGCCAAACTCCAAGGACTCCAGAGTTTTTTGGAGTTGATGAAAACCGTGTATGAGCAGGTGAGAGAATCAAGACTTCTTGGTAGTTCAATGAGCATGGAAAGAAGGAAGCTGATTTCCTAGGAAAAATAAACAAAAACCTGTCCCTCTTCTCCCCTTGGAGAGATCAATGTTCTAAGATTCCTTTCCAGATCTTCTTTGAAGATTCTCTTCTGGTGACTTTAGACAGGTCAATGACCATTCTGGGCTTCGGTTTCCTCATCAGTAAAATGATCAGATTGAAGCAAAGTATTTCTTAGGGCCCTTCCAGCTTCAGTGTTCCACCACTAGGATTCTTTATCCTCATTTTCAGCCTTGAGGGTCAGTAGAGGGAAGGCAGGGAGTGGATATGGTGCTAGGAGAATGCTGGAAATAATGGGGCCTGAGTAATCATGGCAATTCCTTGGCCTTTTAACATCTTGTCCAGCAAGATGGTGAGTTCCCAGATCAAGGAATAGTTCTTCTGAAAGGTAAAGAGATTGGAACAAAAGATCCAAATTTGGGGATAGGTCATTGTGGTGACTACTGGAGATCCCAGATTCCCACCCAGGCCAAATTCTTTAAAAGTAAGTCGTAATGGCAGAGAAAACAGTTGTTTCTTCTGGATCAGGAGCCCCAGGAGGCTACCCTTTCAGCTTCCCCCAAGACCCTGGGCCCTGGGATTCCACACTCTGATCCAACATACACAAAACCAGGCTAAGCTGCCATTCCAGGGCTTTTGTCCTCCCTATCCCTTACCCTACAGCCATTTCCCACAGATTTTAACTTCCCTTCCCCCATCTGGCCCAGCGGGGCTGACTCACTCACTCCTTACACAGTGTTGGCACACAGTGACTCTGTTTACTTCTTTCTTACTCCACCTCCTCGCCTCCTGCTTTCAGTTCCTGCTGTCTCAAGTTTCCATATATGTTCTTTGGGAATGGGGAGTCCCATTTAAGGCAATGACTGATTCCATTCAATTCAATAAGCACTTATTAAATGCCTGCTGTGTTTAAAGCAAAAGAGGTAGTGTGGTAGAGGATAGAGAACCAACCTCAAAACTCTGAAGACTTGGGTTCAAGTCTCTCCCTTGACATATATAAGCTGTGTGATCCCAGACACGTTGCTTAACTGCTCTGGAAACCATGAGTTACAGAGAAAGTGCTGGCCTGTATCAGAAGAATTTTCAATGCCAATGAAAATATAGAAATCCTGGCCCTGTGCTATTCCTGTATGTCAAGCACTATGCTAGGATTTGGGAAAAACAAAAATAAAAAAGTAATAACTACTTCCCCTTAAGGGGTGTACAATTAACTAGGATGTTCAAGAGTTGATCCCCTATAGACCAGGCAGGTCCCTCTTCAATCACCTGTCCATCAGTAGGAGTTCATGAGCTCCAAGACTGGGATCAATCACCAAATTATAGAACTTAGAACTGGAAGGGGCCCCAAAGATCATCCCATCCAACCCCTTCCTTCCACATGTAGCCTTCAGAGAGAAGTGATTTGCTCATTCATGAAAATTCAAGATAGATTATCTTCTTGAGCTCCCCTTCCCCACTCCTTCCCTTGCACTTAGCCCCTTCCCCACTTCTAGGCTGAGACAGTTTCCTGGAGTCAACCCTCAATTCCTCTGACACCTGAGCAGCAGAGCAGGAAGAAATTCTAATGCGCACCTGATAGAACATAGATTTGAACTTAAGAGCAAAGCTGGAGGGATATTGTCCCACCCTTGTGATAAATTCTAATGCAGCCAATGAAGAAATTCGAGGTTGTTATCCTGAATACACCCTAAAAGAAAATTTTAGGGTATGTTATATATAGTTTGCCTTTGAACCTGAGGCATACTAGTCCCTCTGGCCAGCCCTTGGAGGGCTCAACCTGGTTGGTTGCTGAAACTCTTAATCTCTAAATATTGCCCTTCGGTGGAGAGTCTGTCTCTTCCAGGCTCTCCATGCCTGGCACCAAGGCACTACAGCCATGATTCACATTACTCCTGTTCACATAAATCATTCTCTGGTTCAAGTGGACTCCTCACTCTCCCCCATGTTTCCAGTGTCTCTGCTTTTGCTCACATTATTCTCCATGCCTGGAATGGAACTTGCCTACACCACCCCACTTCTTCCTGATGAATTCCTACTCACTCTTCCAAGGCCTAATTAAATGCTTCTTCCTTCATGAAGGCTTCCCTGATTTCTCCCAGGTGGTCATTATGACCTTCCCCCACTCAGATCCTCACTCAGCTTTTTATTTACACCTCTTTAATGCATTAGTATATCATTGGGAAATATGTGCCATATACCCCTAATTGACTGTAATCTCCTGGAGCCCAAGGTATATTGCATAAATTTCCTGTACCACCACCTAATTCAGAGCTCTGCACACAGTAGATGCTTAATAAATGATTGCTGTTTCACCAGTCCTTAACTAGATCCAATCTTAATTGGGATCTGAGAAAGGAGACGCATGGAGCTACCAGTCCTATGGGGAGACAGGAAGTACTTACCAAGGATGGACCAAATATAAGGTCAGAATGAGAAATAATTGGGCAAGGGGCAGCTAGGTGGCACAGTGGATAGAGCTAGGACAGACCTGGAATCTGCATTCAAATCTGACTTCCGGTTTCTTCCTGGCTATCTGACCCTGGGCAAGTCATTTAACCCTGATTGCCTAGCCCTTGCCTTTCTGTCCTAGAAATGTTATTGAGAAAGGATTTAAAAGGAAAGAAAATAAATAAATGGTCAGAGTGTCAGGCTTCTGTGCTGAGGCAATAAGGAGAAGAAAAATGGATTAAGGCATAGAGGAGGCTTCCTAGAGATGGAAGGTAATAGATTGGACCAGGAATCCAGGATGGAAAGTTTGGGGTGTGGGGATGAGAAAAGGTGAAGATGTCCCAAGGAAGGAGCACTTAAGTGAGGAAATGGAGAAGTAAGAAGCATCAATCATAGGATCTTAAGATTTCTACTAGAAAGGACCTTAGAGACAATCTAGATTAAATTCCATCCCTCAATTTATAGATAAGGAACTTGAGACCCAGAAAAGGGAAATTATTTTCCCAAGGTCATACAGAGCTAGGATTTGAATTTAGGTCCTTTGTCTCCCTTCCAGTTTTGTTTTCTTCTTTCATAACACCACAAATATTTTCATTCTGGACACTATCTTCCATGTTGTAAAAATGGAGGAGCTGAGTTAGTAAAGGGGATAACCCCCCAAATGGAATCCTATGCATCCTTCCTCTCTCTTCAACCCTGTTCTCTCCTTCCTTCCCTCCTTCCAGGAGCTTCAGGACCTGATGGCCCAAGTCAAGGACATATCAGTGACTGTAGGAATGGACAGTCGCTGCCACATCAACCTCAATGACATTGTGGAGGAAGTGAAGGCCCAATATGATGCCATTGCTGCCAAAAGTCTGGAGGAGGCTGAGGCATTTTCCAGAAGCAGAGTAAGAACCAATAAGAAAGGGGCAAGCATGTTGGTGAGGCGTCCTTGTGTCCCATGAGGGTAGGAGAGAGAAGTTGGGGGTTGACTCCAGGAAACTGTCCCAGCCTACGAGTAGAGAGGGGTTTAAGTGCCAGACAAGGAATGGAATGATGGGGAAGATGAGCTCAAAATACCATCAATCTTGAATTTTCATGAAATGTGAGAGGTTTGGAGAAGGGGTGGAGAATAAAATACACAAAGGAAGTTCGGGAGACAATGAGGTGGTCTTGCCTAGTGAAAAGAGCCGGAATCCAGCTGGCTTTGTCACTAACTTGCTCTGTGACCTCAAACAAGTAATTTCTTCTCTCTGGGCTCCAGTTTCTGGTGCAAAATGAAGGAGTTGAATCAGATGGCCCCTCCTCAAGTTCTGATAGACTGATAAGAGAGGGAAGAAGTAGATCAGTCCATCAAGTATTGATTTTGCTTCTGCTATATGGCAATTGTGGGAGCCGCAAAAAGAGGTGGCGAAGGGCAAACACAGGAGTCTCAGCCCTCTGAAAGTTTATGGTCTCATTAGGAAAATGAAGCATAGACCTGCCTGCTGTGTGTCTGTCTGCACTGGCCCCTCCATCTCAACATAACCCAAAGTCAACTGAGCCTCTTTAATTTATCAACTTTATCAATCCAACTTACCAACCCAACCTCATCTGTCAGTCCCTCCTCCTGTCTTTCCTGTCACTTCTTCTTCAAACATTGTAAATAGCTTTGACTCTCTCCTCTGCCCCTCAGGCTCCCATCGGTTTCCAAGTACTGTACATTCTACTCCTGCCTTAGCTTTTATCTGGCTCCTGAAGCCACCCTATTAGGCTCTCCTCTAGAGAATAGAGATGATGGCGAAAGGGGGAACTAGAGGTTAAGGAAGAGAGAAGGTGTGGGGAGAATAAAGAAGTGGACAGAGTAGACCATGGAGAGGAGAGAGAGAGGAGAGAGGGAGGAAAGAGAGACAGGAAACATAGTAGGGAAAGGAGAAACAAGGGTGGGAGAGAAGGAAAAGTGGGAAGAAACAGAAAACTTGGGGAGGAGGAAAATAAGAAAATAGGCAGGTGAGAAAAGATTAGCAAGCCCTGATTCTCACTCACTCTCACTGAATTCTCAGCTGGAGGAGAGGGCAGCTCGATCTGCCGAGTTCGGGAGCAGCCTTCAAAGCAGCCGAAGTGAGATCGCGGACTTGAACATCCAAATCCAGAAGCTGAGGTCCCAAATCCTCTCTCTCAAGAGCCATGTGAGTGACCCAAAGGGACCGAGCCACCTGGTGGGAGATACATCCACATCCAGACTTTCTCTCCAAGGTCTCTCAGTCAAAAAAATTGGACTGTGTGGTACATCAATTAGAAGCCAGAACAACCCAAGCCCAAAGGATGGTTTTAAAATATTTGGGGGCAGGAAGCAGGGTTGGAGTAGAGTGGAGCTAGTAGGTGGCTCAGCAGATTGAGAGCCAGACCTAGAGATAGGAGGTCCTGGATTCAAATCTGGCTTATGTGACCCTGCGCAAGTCCCTTAACACCCATTGCCTAGCCCTTACCACTCTTCTGCCCAAGAACCTATACCCAGTATTGATTTTAAAACAGAAGGTAAGACTTTTCAAAAGTAAAATAAGATGCTTATAATTGCTTAGAACACATGTAATTTTATTAAATTAATTATATAATTTATAATATATAAGTAAATAAGATGCTTATGCTATAACCCAGACGGGGGTTAGTATTCTTGACCATTAAGGCAGCACGGTCAGTCAATAAGAATTAATTAATAAGACCTAGACTGGGTTCAAGTTCCATTTAGACCATGACATTTAGATCTGGAAAGGATGCCAGGGCCATCCTGTCCCATGCTTCTGTTATTTCCATTTTATAAGCTCTGCGGCAGAAGGAGGTTAAACGACTTGCCCAAAGAAGGAGGTCATCTTCCTTTATTTCCCTTATGAGATTTTTCGTTGTATGTGTGATGTGTGTCTTCTTTTACAACATGACGAATATGGAAATAACGTCCTGCATGATAGCACTTGTATTCCCTATATCAGATTACTTGCCTTCTCAGAGAGTGGGGAGGGATGTTGGGAGGGAGCAAGAGAATTTGGATCCCAAAATGTCAGAGAACAAATGTTAAAAAATGTTTCTAGGGCAGAGATGCCTCAATGACTAGATTTCCAGATCTGGAATCAGGAGGACCTGGATTCAAATGTGACCTTAAATACTTCCTAGCTATGTGATCCTGGACAACTCATTTAATGTCATTTGCCTAGCTCTCACCCTTCTGTATTAGAATTGTTACTAAGACAGAAATTACGGTGGGTGGTGTTTTTTTTTTTGTTTTTTTTTTTTTAATTGTTTCTACATGTAACTAGGGGAAAATAAAATAAAATATCATAAGAGGGGAAAAAGTGATTTGCCCAGGATTGCATAGCTCAAAAGTGTCTGGGGTCAAATTTGAACTCAGCTCTTCCTGACTCTAGACTCAGCATTCTAGTTGTTATGCCATTTAATTGCCTCTAAGTGAGCTTAATCATGATCCTTTTCCTGCTTATCTCACAGGGTTGTTTTGGGTCTCTGATGGTAATAGGGACTGACTCTATGGTTTCTATGGCGTAGGGAATTCCTATTGAGGAAACTCTGCACCTTCTCTGGAAGCTTAGACCAAGAAAAAGATAATATAATAATATACAATAGAAAATAGATTTCTTTCTATCTATAAATACAAGATATATTTATACATTATATAAAATATTTAGTTATATGTATACTATAAAGTTATTTAAACAAGTATAATATAAATGTAGATTTATACAGCATACTATAAATATTTTTGTATACATATAAGTATAATATAAAATATATTATATAAGTATATTTAAAATATATTTCTACATATAATATGAAATATTTATATATGCATGACAAATATTTATGTCTAATATATGTATACTATAAAATGTTTATTTATGTATGTATAATATAAATAGAATAAGTATAGTAAAATATAAAATAAAGATATAAAATATAAAATAAATAGTATAAGCATAATATAAAATATATTTATAAGTATAATATAATTATTTATATATAAGCATAATGTAAAAATATAGCTATAAATGTAATATAGTTATTTATACATATAAGTATAATATCAAATGTAAGTATAATATAAATATATATAACAAATATTTCTGTCTAATATCATGTAAGTATACTATAAAATATTTATATAGAAGTATAAGATAAAAGTATATTTCTACATATAAGTGTGATATAAAATATGTATTATATGTAACATAAATATATGCCTAGTATAATACATAAGGATATATAAAATATTTATTTATATAAATATAATATAAAAGTATATTTCTATGTAGAAATATGTTATAAAATATATATTTATATACAAGTATAATACAAATATATCTATATAATATAAAGTGTAAACATATTTATACATAAATATATTCATATATCTATAAGTATGCTCTAAAATATTGATTTATATCAGAATATTAGATATATTTCTATATAAAATATGGAAATATCTTTAATAAGGGTAACATATGAAATAATAATAAAATAAATAAATAAAGATAATCTTTGAAAGTAGCCTTGAAGTTAAGTGACTTGCCTAGGATCACACAGCCAAGATGTGTCAGAGTAGGACTTGAACTCAGGACTTGTGGGCTTCCAGGCAGACCACCTTTCCATGATGGCACTTTTTACTTTAGGAACTGGTTAGCATACAGCATTCCATTCAAGCCC
>NC_058134.1:289654837-289671267 GCF_016433145.1 Gracilinanus agilis
ATATAATATAATATAATATAATATAATATAATATAATATAATATAATATAATATAATATAATATAATAAATATAATAAATATAATAAATATAATATAATATAATAATCACATCATATATCATATCGTATCATAATATTATAATACACTATACTATACATAATACAATACAATATGATATATGATATATGATCAAATATAATCTGATATACTATAAGCTATACTATAATATAACATAACATAATATAATGTGATGTAATGTAATATAATAACCAGGAAGTTTACTCAAGGGGAAAAGTGAAACCCAGAAACAGTAAGATTAGAGCAACTCTTGGTTGTGGTTCAGTCATTTTTTCAGTTGTGTTAGACTCTGTGACCCCAATTGGGATTTTTTGGGCAAAGATATTGGAATGGTTTGCCATTTCCTTCTCTAGCTCATTTGACAGATGAGGAAATCGAGGCTATCAGAGTTAGATGACTTGCCCAGGGTCACACAGCTAATAAATACCTGAGGCTAGATTTGAACTCATAAAGTGGAGTCCAGGCTGGACACTACCTGCTCACGGTGCCCCACCACCCAAATGGAATCATGAAGAGTCAGACACCAACCAACTATAGGATTCCCCACAGGCTTGTTTGCCCTCCTCATCCCTCCACTGTTGGGGTCACCAGGGGAGCTCCCTTCTCCACCTGATCTTCTACTTCTCCTTCCCCAGGATGGACTTTCCTTCCTCTGCTGTCGTCAGTGCTATCCAGTCTCGATCCAGACCTGGTAAGTTTATTCATCTTATTCTGTGTGTGTTTGGGGGAGATGGACGGGGTTTGGAATCCTCGGAGGTGGGAGCCTCATTTAATTCCTTTTTTAGAAGATTCCAAAAGCGGCTCAATCCCATTTAATAAACTTGTATTTAATACTTACAACATGTAAGGCATTGTGCTAGATACGGGAAAGCCAAGATTTCCTTTTCAAACAATCCTTCTCCCCCCAGAAGTTTCCATCCCGTTGGAGATCTGTACACTGAGAAATAAATACCGAGTGTATTCCACGTAATTTCAAGAGATAGAGAATGCTAACAACTAGAGCAGTGAACACAGTCAGAAGGTGGTAGCCTCTCTGGACTTGGAAAGAGACTGGGATTTGGGAGGTGGAGGTGAGGGCCAGCCTGAGATAACATCAGAAATACTAGCTGGTACACCAATTTGTCAGGAAAAAAGGCTGAAAAGGTAGGTGTAAGCCTGAGTGTGGAGGGCTTAAATGGCAGGCTAAAAATTGCGTGTTTTGTCCTGGGGCACTAGAGAAGCATGGAAGTTTTTTGAGTAGAGGAAGGATGTGATATCTGTAATTTAGAAATAAGTTTTCTGGGGCAGCTAGGTGGATCAATGGATTGAGAACAGGCCCAGAGGTGAACAGTCCCGGTTCCAGTCTGGCCTCAGAAACTTCCTAGCTGGGTGACCTTGGGTAAATCACTTAACCCCACTGTCTACTGCCTATTGCTCTTCTGCCTACTATTATGAGAGAGAGAGAGAGAGAGAGAGAGAGAGAGAGAGAGAGAGAGAGAGAGATTTGCCAGCTATGCAGAGAGTAATTGGGAAAGGAGTATGAGATGTTGCTCGTTCACCTCCCACATTTATTTCCCTTGCAGCTGCTTCTAAAACAGGCCCCTCCAGGACCCCCTCCCGAAGAAGGAAGAACAAGGGTCCAGTGATTAAGATCACAGAGATGTCTGAGAAGCTCATCTCTCAGGAGTCTGAGGCCACTCAGTGAGGCAGCAGGGGCAGGGAGATCCCCCGGCCCAGCTAGCCTCTTCCCAGTAGCAGGAGTGGCTCAGAGAAGATGCCGGGGTCTGGGGAAGAGAAACACTAGCCTGTCTACACTTTTGGTGGGAGAAGGTGTCCAGAGAGGGTTCCTGATGATTCTCCTCCACTTTTATACCTCCAGCAGTATCACGCTTTTCTGGAGTTTCTACCCAGTGGTCAGGGCCATTTGCCCAGCTTCCGGGACATGTTAACTGGACTTCAGGACCAATCTCGCCTTTATTACTTGTCACTTCTGGGACTTCCTCTGTTTCCTTCCCCTCACCATACAGTTTTCGTTTTAGGTTTGGGGATCAGACTAGCATGTTCCCCTGCCCTGGACACACATCTCAAATCCCTGCCTCAGCACAGAATTGAGTGAGCAAGTCTCTCATTGCTCCTGGGTCTGGTCACCTCCATGTTGCCTAGCCTAAGTTTGTTCCTCCTCTGGCACCTTCAAGGGATGAGTGGAGAGAAGGAAACTTGGGTGCCGGCTGATCCTCCCTCCATTCTAGCAGAGAGGATAAAAGCCCTCTTTCTTCTTGCCAGCATACTTGCTCCCTAAACACCTGATAGTATTAAGAGTAGGCAGGGTGTGGAGATTTCTCGGGAAGAAACTGGATGTTCTTCTGGGTGGGACCAAGGAATTAGTCTTGAGGCTCCTGGGCCATGATGATCCAACTCAGATATCCCATCATCCCTTCTTTTTTTCTTCTGCCCCATGTGGGTCTTACACTCCCAGGGTCTTTGTTCAAACCTTATCGCCCCCAGGAAAGGAATAATCCATTGGCCTATTCCTGAGCCAATTTCCCATTTTCTCATGGGGGAAATATATTCTTGCCATTCAGTTGGAGGACAGGGTTAAAAGAAGAACCCTTCTCCCAGCTGGTTTCAAGTTCTCATGGATGTTGTAATACTTAAACCTTGCCATACACCCCTAGAGGGGACCAAATAGAATCTCATCTCACCTTATTCAGGTGCAGCTACTATGGAGCCTAGCCAGGGCTCCTTCCTTGTTCTAGTGTCCCTGTGGGCCCCATGCTCAGAATTCCTATTCTCTAGCTATGTACTCTGCCCCCAAAGGCACAGGTCTCATAGCTCTATATAGCCACATTTCCAAGCCCATCCCCCCAAAGATAGAACCAGAAATGCCTTGTATGTCCAAGGCTTAGTCATCCACGGCTGGGTTTGCTGCCTTTTACCTTCTCCTGGGATTAACATTCTACCCCTTTACCTATGCCTTCCTGCCTTCCTTCCCATTGGGTGTTGAAGAAGGCTAATTTAGAGATCTTTGGAGCCCTGAGGGGAGAGGATTTAAGAATAGGCAGGTTCTCCATTGCTCTCATCCTCTACAGCTACCCTAAGGAGGGGACCCCATTGGCCCGGAAACGAATGTCTTAAAGAAACCAAGAGAAAATCATTCAATACCTTAAAAAAGGTATTTGGGTCTGTGGCCTTCTATCTCCTTTCCCCAGCTGATTTCAAACTGCTCCCTACTGCCCTCTTTTTCAATCGGAAATCTCTCCTCAACCACAGATGAGACACACAACACACTCTTTCTCCAACTTCTCCCATCTCATAGCCCGGCTTTTCTCTTTCTCTGTTACTCTGGGACTCCCTGGTGCTCCCAGCCCTGACCTTCAGCCCACTCTTCAAGGCACCAGCTTCCTAGACTCTGTCTTCTTCTTTAGTCTTAATATCCTTAGTACTCCAGGCTATTAAGGGTAGTAGAATGTCATCTCAGGTGAGAAATCAAGGGGACACAAGCTCAAGCACATCTCTGGAGAGATGTCCAGCACCTTCCCTAGCCCAAAGAAAGCCACTAGCTGCTGTTTTTCATGGTATTTATTGGTTTCTAAGGGTGTGATATGTCAATGAGCTATATGATACATAGAAATATATGTTATTTTTTTCATAACTTATGTGGCTCTTAACTTATTGCCTCTCTTCCTCTGCCTACAACATCAATCACTACTCTAGACCACCTCTGTGGACAGCACCTGTCCTATACCTGTACCTCATGAACTGGGCTCTCCTAGGACAATTCTCCTTCCTCTGCCTGGTGGGGTTCTGAATAAAGTGTGCTAACATCATGGAGACGTGTCCGTTTCTCTGCTCCCTCTTGTGTTGGCCATTGGAGAAGAGGGTTAATGAGAGAGCCAGGACTGAACCTTAGGTTTGTCTAATAAGAGCCCGCTACCATTTCCCAAGTGGAAATAGTCCAGGAAATCTTGCCTTTACCACCGCATGTTCATTTTCACTGTTTTCTAGATTGTCTCAATCCCCAAACCCCCCAACTCAGGACACTCAAAGAAAGACTGAAAGACTCACAAGGACCCTCCTGGTCCCTAAGCCTATTTAGCTCCTTGGAAGACAAACCCAAATGACTTGTTTCCCTTGCTCCATCGCTGCCATCACAATTAAAGGCATCATTCCAGGATTTATTCCCTCTTTCCTTCTATAACTCTTATATCTGCCCAATCTACACCATACCAGAGATTTAGTTAGGATTTATTTGGAAGAGGCAATGTGGTATGGTGAATAGTGTTGACTTTGTAGTCATGCAGACTTGGTTTTAACCTTCTTCTGATGCCTTCGAGTTGCTCAATCACTTCAGCTCAAAAAGAATTCCTTGGGCCCAACTACTAGCTTAGTCACAACATGGCATTGCTATACTGATGAATCACTGGTCATCTCTGTCTTTGAGAATAGAAAGCGACAAAGGAAAAGAGAATCCACAAATTCCATTTACTAGGTTAGCCAGGCAAACTAGAAATGAGAATAAAGGAAAGTATATTCCTAGGATGGATTTGGGGTCAGACAGGCTCACCACCCTCTCTAGGTTAGGAACACCTGGCTGCCTCAGAGCTCCAGAAAAGAACATTTCTGTCTGAGACAAGAAGATTTTGAATCTGCCCATTTGGGTTCAAGATCATTTGTTCTACTATCCCTGAGATCATTGTCTTTGAATCACAAAGCCTCCTGATAGAACTGGGAGTAGAAGAGTTTTTTTCTGTGGAGTCCCTGTTACAATTAAAAATGATAAAGATTGATATAATAGAAATTAGTATTTTAATTAAAGCCATGCTGATAGAGATAAAATCATTAGACCACACACCTGTAAGTATTCACATTGCCTCAGCCATTATTACCTTTCGTATCTTGTGCTCAGGTAGCTAAGAGAGCGACTTCCTCCTCACCCCAGAGATTTAACCCCTCTCTCACATCATCATACTTCCTGTTTGCCATGAGGAATCATGGGAAATGTAGTTTCAAAGTCTCTCACATGTCCATAGGAAATATATAACATACTTTTAAATGGCATCTTCCCAATTCCAAATATACATCCCTTATATGTCTTTCCATCATTCATTCCCCACCATTGATGAAAAGGCATGAATCTATCGAATGTGATGTGGTATAGCAGAAAGAATATTTCATGGAAATCTGAAGAGCTGGGTTCAAATCATAGCTTTGCTCTTTATTCCCTGTGGGACCTTAGGCAAATCTCTTTGCTTTATCTTGCTGGACTTCAGGTTCCTCTTCAGAAAAAAAGGAGGGACTGGGACTCCATGGCTACTAATATCCTTTCCTCCTCTAATAGTCTGTGATCCTCTGAAGTACACATGCATAATTATATTCCCATCATTACCAAAATAGAAAGCCCTATTGGGACATGACCATCCATTTCAGAATCATTTCTTTCTGTAAATAATAATAGTAATAACTCCAAACAAAAAGAAGGTAACTAAACTCCAGATGAGCCTAGATAGCCACTCTCTTTGAAACTTCCCTTACCCTTCAAGATAGATCTGACAATCCTAGTTCAGGGTGGTTTCTCAGAATTGGAAAGGACCCCACACAAGATCCGTTGTCCCATCCTGACAGGTGGTATGCAATTTTCCCAGCTAGGGGATAGGGAAGTCACGGGCACTGGTCCCAATTTCAATCAGACAGTCCTATCTATATGAATAAAAAAAAGTGTCTGAGACCATATTTAAACCTGGGAAGATACATATTCCTGACTCCAGGCACCATGTCTCTCCACTGTGTCATCTAGCTGCCCCTAGGTACTCTAGGTACTACAAAGTATTCTTCCCTCCATTTTACAGGGACTCAAGTTATTCGTCCGTGGTCACAAAGTTAGACATCAAAGGTGGGATTTGAAGGTTACTCTGAGCTCTGTGCTCATTCCCACATATGGGATAATTAGATGACAAAATGGGGAGGGAAGGAAGGAGAGAATTTGGAACTCCATTTAAACAAAATGTTAAAAAAAATTTTACATGTAAATGAAAAGATAAAATATTTAAAAATAAGAATATGCATTCAAGAAAAGAAAAAGCAGAATATAGCCTATAGTATGTATGATATATCCAGATAAAAGAGATATGACTGGGTTCTTCTTTTTTTAAACCCTTAACTTCTTTCAGAATCAATACTATGTATCAGTTTCAAGACAGAAGAATGGTAAGAACTAGGCAATGGAGGTTGTGACTTGCCCAGGGTCACACAGCTAGGAAGTGTCTGAGGGCAAATTTGAACCTAGGACCTCCCATCTGTAGGCCTGGCTCTCAATCCACTGAGCTGCTTAACTGCCTCCACCCCTGTAGGCTTGAAGACTTAGCCTCCAAAATGGCAGCTCCAACCTTAGTGTAAAGAGGAAGTGTGGCTATCAGCTTGGGGCAGTGCTTGGAAGAATCTACTTCCAGTTTCAGATTTCTGGTGAATTGACCCATTGGGCAAACCCAATTGCAAATGAGAAAATGGCTCAGTATCACTGAATAAGAGCCAAGCTCAATCAGTGTTCCTAAGGGATATCTCCAACAAGCTCTGGTGGTCTAATGACTTGCCTTCTTCACACCAGGAAAGCAAAGAACCAAAGCTAATGTCTTAGAATTAGAGCCTCTGCTCTGGGAAAGTCCTAGATAAAAAAACATTGCCAAAGTCTTTCTCAACAGCTTTTTCCTAGTCTACTTTTCACTAGCTCTTATCAATTACCAGCATCTTCCATCATTACAGAATGACTTGCCACATGAGATGTTACAAATCCCCAAACTCTTGTTTATCTTACCCTGGTTGCATTTCAGGGTGGATGCTTCCTGGTAACACAGAGGGAGACACCTTCATTCATGGCCTGTGGCTTCTTATTATCTCTCATTAAGGAGACTGAGCTTCCCAGACTTGTGTGGCTCACCCTCCTATCATTTGTCCTCGATTTGGGCTCATGTATATTTTGCTTTGAGAGCTTATAGCCTTCCACTCACTGTCTATAGAACCCAGTAGAAATTCAGGTTCCAGTTTTCATCTCTGGCCCCCTCCCTCGCAGGGAAGCTAAGTGGTGCAGTGGATAGAGTGTCAGGCAGAGTTCAAAACTAGCCTGTGTGACCCTGAACAAGTCACTTAACCCCTGTTTGCCTTAGTTTCCTCATCTATAAAATGATCTGGAGAAGAAATGGCAAACCACTCCAGTATCTTTGCCAAGAAAACTCCAAATGAAGAGTGGGACACAACCAAAAAATATTTGAACAACTTCTTCCCTCAGCCTGAAGCTCTCTTGGTACAATCCCTTCTCAAGTTCTAGCTTTTTGAGGACTATCTTTTCCTAAATCCCCTCTGCTTAATGAGAATAACTCATATTTCTAAAGTAATTGAAGGTTCACAAAGTATTTGCTCACAAAATCCCTGTGAGTCAGGGAGTGCAAGGAAAAATATCCCCATGATATAAATGAGAAAAATATTAATAATGTGATTGATTTTTACAAATGTATATTCTCCCTCCTTCCCATTGCCCATCTCACAATTGAACAAAAAAGGAAAGGAAGAAAATTCCCATAACATAAATAACTCTCAGTAAAATTCCACATGCCCAGTAGCATATGTCCTCCTTCCTGTCCCTTCCTCATTCATTCCCTGTGAGTGCAGGAAGACCCTCATTCTGCATTTATAGTTCCTCCCCTCTCTGATAGGAGGCAGATTATATGTTGCCTCTTTAGTGCTCTGGACTAGTGGTATGACACTGATTTTATCAGCATTCTCAAGTCTTTCAGAGTTGTTTCTCTTTATAATATTGTCATCAAATAATTCATTTTCTCCACTTCCCCACAAATAAATCATCTGCTCACTTCTCTCAACAATGGAGGAGAAGAGTGATACCCAGTTTTGTTGTTCAGTCATTTCATTCATACCCAACTCTTTGTAACTCCATTTGGAGTTTTCTTGGTAAAAATATTGGAGTGGTTTGCCATTTCCTTCTCCAACTCATTTTACAAATGAGGAAATTGAGGCAAACAAGATAAAGTGATTTGTCCATGGTCACCCAGCTAATAAGTATCTGAGGGCAAGTCTTGAACTCAAGAAGATCCACTATCCACTGTGCCACCTAGCTGCCCACCTAGACCCAAAAAGACTAAATAATTTGTCCATGGTCACATAGCAAATAAATGCAGATGAATTCAGTTCACTTGGCCCCAACCTTATGCCTCTTTCCTACCCTCTCCTTTTTAAAAAGGGGGGGGCTGCCCTTAATTTTCTATCTGTCCCCTGTTTTTCTCCTTCCCCTTCCTTTGCAGACAGGAAGATTTCCCATTTCCTCTACCGCAGGGGTGGATGCTTATGGTCTGCATTCCACAGTGACAGACAGATGTGTTAGCAATAAGCCTTAAGAGAAACTATGACATCATGGAGATTTGTCTTTGGCTTTCCCTCCCTGGCGCCTGCCTTGAGTCAATCCCTGGATTATGGTTCAGTTTTAGATTAATAAGATTGACATTTTTATAGCACATTATGACTCTTTAAAGCATTATCTCATTCAATTCTCACAACAACCCAGTGAGGCAGGTGCTTTTATTATCCCCATTTTACAGATGAGGAAACTGAGGATTGGAGAAGAGAAATTATTTTTCCAAGGTCACACAGCTAAATGAGTATCTCGGGAGTGATTTCAATACTGGTATTGCCGAATCTATCCTTTATGCCTCTCTGTAACTTCAGGATTCAAGGGAGAGACGCTGCTCAGATACTGAAAATTTACCTACCTGAAATTGATGTATTTGAAAGCCTGAGGATGTGTGCAATCCTATGGCATAGCTACCCTGTGTCCAAGTCTTTTATCCTCACCTTGGATATAACCCAGCATATGTGATGTCCAGCCAGAATGACCAGCTCAGCCTAGGACTTTAGAATGGCTGTGAGCAGCCCAAATCAGGCTCCCCTCCATCTCCCAGCCCAACACACACACACACACACACATTCTCCTTGTGCAAACAAACCACCAAGTTATAAATGCATCAGACCAGGGCAAGAAAGCCCAATTGACTGATAAATAGACCCATCTTTTCAAAGGTCCATCCCTATATTGGTAGAATTCCTTCTTCTGTGCTAAGTGGTTGCAGTTGATGGATTTCCAGTCACTCCAACTATTTCTGTCCATTGGCCATCTCCTCTGAGTTTAGGGGAAGAGCTCAAGTCTGATCTTCCCACACTACTCTGCTAAGAACACTGATGCTGATGACATTGGCTACTAAGAGATAACCAAAGGGTTAACAGATGACAACGATAATAATAATAGCTTCATTGGTAAAGTTGTGAACTGGTTCAACCATTCTGGAGAATATTTTTAAACCATACCCAAAGGGCTATTGTGCATACTCATTGACCCAACAATATCATTACCAAATCTGTATCCCAAGGAGAAAGGGAGAGAGAGAGAGAGAGAGAGAGAGAGAGAGAGAGAGAGAGAGGAAGGAAGGAAGCAAGGAAGGAAGGAAGGAAATAAATAAATAAACAAGCAAATGAACAGACAAATAAATAAATAATGAAAAGGTGGGGTTCAGAAAAACCAATGATCAGAACCAAGAGAACATTGTACACAGTAATAACAGTATTGTAACAATGATCAGTTGTGAAAGACTTAGCTACATTGATCAATACAATGATCCAAGACCATTCCAAAAGAATGGATGAAAAATGTTCTCTAGCACCAGAGAGAAAACTGATTAACTCTGAGTGCAAACTGAAGCAAACTTTTTTCACTTCATCTTGCTTTTTTTTTTAAATTTTGCAATATGACTAATATGGAAATATTCTTTGCATGACTTCACATGTATGAGGGAAATCATATTGAGAAAGGACTCAGGGAAGAGAGAGGATTTGGAATTCAAAAATTTTAAAAACAAATGCTAATAAACCAATTCGTTTAAAATATTAATAATAATAGCTCCTATTCCTTTAGCATTTTAAGGGTTACATATCATTTTCCCTGCTAGGTCTGGAGTCAGGAGGACCTGGGTTCAAATCTGACCACAGATACTTCTTAGCTGTGTGACCTTGGGTACTTAGCATGCTTCCATCTTAAAATTAATATGAAGAGAGTAGGGAAGGGTTTTTTAAAAGTTGTTTTCCCTATACCTCTGTGAGGTAGGGAGTATATTATTGTTTCCATTAACAGATAAGTAAACTAATGCTCAGGGATGCTAATTTGCTAGTAAATATTGAAGTCATGTCTCCTGACTTCAAATCTGGTGCTCTTTCCATTCTGTCAGCCTTACGTTGAAGCCTACCCCCAGGGCTTTTAAACTTTAGCAGGGGACCTTTGAAAAGTACTCTCCCTTAGGAGAAAGATCCTCTCTCTGTATTCCCATTCCCTGTGGGTGAAGAAAGACCCTCAAAAAAAGTTGCCACTTCCTGTTTTAATTCATTCATTCATTCATTGAAAAATATTTTTAAACAGTGAAGTTTAGCGAAAAGTGTGCTGCTGGGCTTAGAGTAAAAACCACACTGGCATAGTGACCCTGGATAAGGCTCCCTAAGCCCATAAAATGAGGATGCTTGCCTTAGTCTACTAACATCTTACTTAGTTTCTTATAAATTTAAAAAATTAGACCTTTGTCAGATATTTTTGTTATAAAATTTATTTTACAGTTTGTTGCTTCCCTTCTAATTTTGGTTGTGTTTGGCTTTGTTCATACAAAACCTTTTTAATTTAATATAATCAAAATTATTCATTTTATACCTTGTAATGTTCTCTTTTTCTTGCTTGGTCTTAAATTCCTTCCTTTCCCACATATATGACATATATGTTCTCCTAATTTATGTATAATTTCACTCTTTATATTTAAGTCATTTACCCATTCTGAATTTTTCTTGCTGTAGGATGTAAGATGTTGATCTAAACCTAATCTCTCCCATACTGTTTTCCAATTTTCCCAGCAGTTTTTGTCAAATAGTAAGATCTTGTCTTTGGGTTTATTGAACACTAGCTTATTGAGGTTATTTACCCCTAGTCTATTCCATTGATCCACCCTTCTGTCTCTTAGCCGGTACCATTGTTTTGTTTTGTTTTTTTTTGAGAAGACCTTCTTTTTTTAATTTTATTTATTTATTTTTTAAACCCTTAACTTCTGTGTATTATTAGTTCCTTGGTGGAAGAGTGGTAAGGGTAGGCAATGGGGGTCAAGTGACTTGCCCAGGGTCACACAGCTGGGAAGTGTCTGAGGCCAGATTTGAACCTAGGACCTCCTGTCTCTAGGCCTGGCTCTCAATCCACTGAGCTACTCAGCTGCCCCCTACCATATTGTTTTGATGACTTTAAAATACATTTTAAGATCTGGTACTGCTAGTCCCCAATCCTTCACATTTTTTTCATTATTTCCCTTGATATTCTTGATCTTTTGTTCTTCCAGATGAATTTTGTCATATTTTTTTCTAATTCTACAAGAAAGTTTTTTGGTAGTTTGATAGGTATGACATTGAATAAGTAAATTAGTTTAGGTAGTATTGTCATTTTATTATATTAGTTCATCCTATGAGCAATTGATATTTTTCTAATTATTGTGATCTGGTTTTATTTGGGTGAAAAGTGTTTTTTAGTTATGTTCATATAATAACTGAGTTTCTCTTGGTAGATAGATTCCCAAATATTTTACATTGTCTAGAGTGATTTTAGATGCAGTTTCTCTCTCTAACTCTTGCTGAAGAGTTTTATTGGAAATATGTAGAAATGCTGATGATTTATGTGTGATGATTTATTTTGTACCCTGCAACTTTGGTAAAGTTATGAATTCTTTCCACTAGTTTTTTAGTTGACTCTCTAGGATTCTTTAAGTATACCATCATGTCATCTGCAAAGAGTGATAGTTTAGTTTCCTCATTGCCAACTGTATCCCTTGTAATAGCAAAAAGATAAACTGTAAGGGAAACTGAAAAGGTGGATGATAAACACTAGCCAACTTCCCTTACTTTGTAATTGTTGCTCAAGCAATCTGACTGTATTTGAACTGAAGAGGGCTTTATATCAGGTTAATCATGGTTAAAAAACAAAACAAAAACAAAAAAACTCCTTGGAGGCAGATTACAAAAACAAGCTTTATTTATTGGTTAAGGTTTAAAAGAAAGAAAGGATAGTAATAAGGGTTTCAAAACAGGGATTCCCTAATTCTACCAGGGGTACTAAGCTTTCCCACTCCCCTCTAGACCTCACAGTCTTTCTTCTTGCCTTGAGTAAACTTGAAACCTTCCTATTTCTTCTTATTCTATCTTAAAATTCCCAACTATCTGATCTAACCTACTTCTAATATCTTTATCAATTAACTTGTATACTGCCTCCAAGGTGGGCCTGGGGGAAAGGGGCAAAAATGGCTTCTGGCCAACTTGGCCCAAGAGTCTGTCTTCACACAGTCAGGGTCACAAAGACCAGGAAAGAAGGATCTCCTTTGCTTCTTTCTCAGTCTGTAATATCTTCACAACATGGTCATTTGTAGCTCTTAGATCTTGCACAAATCTGTAGACCACTCTCCCATTTGCATCTAGTTTGGGTTTCTTTACATGTAGAATTGGTGTGTTGTATTCAGAGATACAGGGTATTATTATGCCTTGCTGCAATAATGATTCGATTTTGGGGGTGATCCCTTCAGTGGTTTCTTTACTTAGTGGGTTCTGTGGAATGCATGGTGGTGGACCTTCTTTTATTACCACCTTAACAGGAATTGCTGGTTTTAGTAAGCCTACATCAGTGGAACTAGTAGCCCATAACCATTCAGGAATATCTTATGGTATTTCATAGATGTTATTTCCTTCCCCCTACCCCACCCCACTCCTCATCTAGAAACAACACTGGAAAAAGACTTAGAAATTCTTCAGGAAGTTCTAGCAAAATATCTCCAGCAGGGGTACACACAATAGTTGCCCTGAGTTTACACAAAAGGTCCCTCCCCACCAGGTTCATTGGGGAGTTAGGGATCAGGAGGAAAGAGTGTCCCACACTTAAAGGTCACAGGGATACCATTCTTGATTGCAGTTTTTTCACTTTGGAGGTTTTCCCTATGACACTCACAACTTCCATTGTACCCTCTGCTTCACACCCTTCTAGGGGCTTTTGTAACACAGATTTCACTGCACCTGTGTCAAGAAGACAGTCGTAATATTGGGCTCCCACCTTCAGTGTTACATGGAGTTCTGTGCTATTATCAGGGGAATGCACTGGTATTGTTGGTGCTAATACTGTTGGATCAGGAAAACTCAGCTCTTGTTCCGGTCTTCCACTCACTAATTCTTTATTTACTTCTGTTACATTTGTTTGCCAGGTTTTTAAAATCTCTCTGCCTTTCTCAGTATTTCCTATTTCATTGTTCCCATTTTCTAGATCTTTAACTTTTTTTGCACACCTTCTTTTTTCTGCACTTTTCTCTGTACACCTTCATAATGCAGCTGTACCCTTTTGCATTTCTCCCTTTTGGGGATTCCTACCAGCCACTTGGGAATACTTGGGATAATCACATTATTTGATGTAATCCTGCATTGTTGCTAAGTCTGGGGCTTATTGTGCACTATGGGAGCATCCAGTATCAAAATGATTGGGGTAATTTGGTCTCCCATAATGGTATATATTACTACACCCATTATTATATCTGTGGTTAAACCCATAATTCCCATAACCATTCTGTCTGAATCCATTGAACTCTGATCATAATGATTGCCTCAGTTTCCCCCTGAAGTTTTGGCCAAAAAATTGTCTCCTAAATCGACATTCCCTCATTAGGTGGCTAGGCTTGTCACACAGATAACATCTGGGGGTTTGTCTGTATGGTCTAGGGTTGCAACTATTTCTGGGTGGCCTTAATGCAGCCAAAGTTTTGTCCTGCAGTTCATTTGATTTTTAACTTTTGCTTTAGATCTTAATTTTCTTTAGTCAGGTTGTCAATTATGTCATTTTTTATCCTCAGAATTCCTATCTTTTTATCTTGGTAAATATAGGAAGCAACACGGCATATTTCATCAAGCTCCATCATATCCTAATTTGGGCAGCAACTCCTAAAAAAAATTCCTGACTGCAGGGCACAAGTTCTTCACAAATTGCCTGTGGATGTGATTAACATCCTTGTCCCTACAGATGTCCAGTCCAATTCATTTTTCTGCATTGTCGATTACCTTGTCCAGAAAAGTAGATGGGGTCTCTTCCACTCCTGCCTCAGTTTCTCAAATTTAGACCAGGTCCCTGGCCACTTAGAATTGTCTTTCATAGTTTGCACAATTGCCTCCCTAACTGTAATTAAGTCACTATAACTGAATATGGAGTCATTCTGCCACCCAGGATCCTCAGAGGGCCAGTTGGGTAATGTAGGATTTTTGTTAGTGTCATCAATTATTTTCTTCTTCTCCCTCTTTGTCAGTCCATAAGAATTTCAAAGTCAAGGTACATGGGATCATAGAGCTTAATAATCTTTTTAAACTGTTTTACAACAGCCATAAGTTTGCTGTCATATGTAGGTGTATTTGCTTTGAAAAAATCGAAATCCACTTGTGTGAACTTCTTGTGGCATTTGACATTAAGGATCTCATTGTCTGCAGTGATTACTGGGACCTCTCTTAATGAGAACATATATGCTGACTTGCTTATAGTGCCTCAGATTTGTTTTCTAATTTAGTAACCCCATGTATCTTAGCCCACTATTCATAGTGTGTCTCCATTCTATGCAATTTGTTTTCTAGAAAAGCTCCTTTCATTTTTAATGTATCTTCTTCCTGAGAACTACTTTCCAGTATGCAAAGATAGCCCTTAGAACTTTCAACACCTGTCCATCATCTTGCTTTCCATATTGCTGTGCAAAATATCATTACACACCATACCCATTAATAGTATCATTAATATCCCCAATGGAATGTAGGAGATTGAACCAGAGTAGGATAGATGGGCACATAGTAAGTATCCTTGCTCTGGACATCTTTGAGGAGAGGTGGGATGGCAAATTTGGGGTATGCTAGTAAAATGTTTAATAATCAGCTGTCCAAAAATACATGGTTTTTTTACATCTGCACTAGTAACATTTTCCCCACCACTTTCTTTGCTTCCAGTATAGTCATAGACAACATAGACATTAGAAAGCCAAAAGACAGAAGGCCCTGGATATGTCAGGGTATTGTGGTCAAAAACAACTGAGGCAAAAAAAGCCAAATCAAAGCACAGCAATCCCATTGTCTTCCTATAAGGTTGCGGTGGAAGCTGCAAGCAGGCTAGCTTTTGGAGCCACCTAGAGGTCTGTTCACTGGTACTGCAGGGAAAAACTCTGAATTCCTTAATGGAGGTTCCAACTTGCCTCTGAATGAATGGCAGACTCCAAAAACAAGGTTTCTGGGTTCTTTTGTTCCTTGTGTACTCACCAAACTGTAATAGTAAAAGGATAAACTCTAAGGGGAACTGGCAAGGTGGATGATAGACTATATCCAACTTCCCTTACTTTGTAACTGTTGCTCAATTTATTTTTCTTCTCTAATTGCCAAAGGTAGCATTTCTAGTAAAATATTTAATAATTGTGGTGATAATGGGCATCCCTGCTTCACTCCTGATCTTATTGGGAAGGCTTCTAACTTATCCTCATTAGAGATGATGCTTGCTGATGGTTTTAAATATATACTACTTATTATTTTGAGGAAGGGCCCTTCTATTCCTATACTTTCTGGTGTTTTCAATAGGAATGAGTGTTGCATTTTGTCCAAGACTTTTCCTGCATCTATTGAGATAATCATGTGATTTCTATTAGTTTGGTTGTTGATATGGTCAATTATGTGGATGGTTTTCCTAATATTAAACCATCTTGCATTCCTAGCGTAAATAAATCTTACTTTAACACTGGTCTCTTTGCTGTTCTTCAAGCAAGACATCCCGATCTCTTGACTCCAGGCATTTCCCTGGCATTATTCCATATGTGGCTAGAATTCCTTGTCTTCTCATCTCTGCCTCTTGGCTTCCCCCTCTTCCTTCTATTCCCAGGTGAAATTCTACTTTCTTTAAGAAGCTTTTCCCCATTGCCTTTCATTCTAGTGCTTTCTTTTTGAGATTATCCTTAATTTATCATGTGTATAATTTGTTTGAATATAGCTATTTGCATGTTGTCTCTCCCATTAGACTCTGAGCTCCTGGAGAACAAGATTTATCTTTTGCTTAATTTGTATCCCAAGAGTACCTGGCACATAGTAGGTGCTTAAATTTTTTAGTGAATAAAACATTTATTAAGTACTTACTATGTGCAAAGCCTTGTACTAAGGGCTGGGAATACAGAAAGAAAAGATAAATAGACCCTGCTCTCAAGGAGCTCACATTCTCATAGGGGAGATCATATATATATATATATATATATATATA
>NC_058134.1:289671364-289679492 GCF_016433145.1 Gracilinanus agilis
ACACACACACATTGAAGATTTCAGTTTTGAGTCAGCTGGAAAGGAAGGTCCCATGGTTCTCTGGGGGCCATGGCCTCTTCTCTAATGGAATTTACATTGGCAAAATCTTATCTGTTGTTGAATCACAGGACAGAGTCAAAGACTTTGGTAGTGAAAAGTTTCCTTTCTAGGTCCTCAGTAGAACCCTGCAGGAACAATCTAATCTCTAGGCTGCATCTCCACAGAAGGATGAGCGAAGGTCCTGGGCTCTTCCCAAGGCTTATGGGTTCAAGGTCTTGGACTAGCTATAGCAGTGTGAGGAGAGATAGTGATCCAGGTAGTGGTGACTGTTTGATTTGCCTGACACATACTACCTCTTATCTCTCGCTCAAGGTGCTGGTTGCTTGGGCTAGGCTGGTTTATCTGCCCTCAGTGGCCATGATGTATCCTTTTTATTTTATTTTTTTCATATTGTTCATTTTTATAAGTGACTAAACCCCAAACCCTAAAGATAAACTCAAATAAACAACTGAAAAATCATCTGCTTTCATCTGTACTCTGACTCCAACAGTCCTTTCTCTGGAGGTGGAGAACATTCTTTGTCCTAAGTCTCTCAGAATTGTCCTGGATCTTTGTATTGCTGAGTAGCCAATCCTGTATGTTTTATTTTAGGCATTTAAACACAATTAAAAGGGAGAGTCCATAGACTTTACCAGACTGCCACAGGGAGCCACGATTTATTAAATACCTGCCATGTGCAAGCACTATACTAAGCTCTTTACATATCTTACACTTGATACTTGCAACAACCCTCCAAAGCAGATGCTATTATGATCCTCATTTTTCAATTGAGGAAACAGAGGCAGACAGAGGTTAAGTGACTTGCCCAGGTTCATGAAGTTAGGAAGTGTCTTAGGTTAGAATTGAATTCAGGTCTTCCTGACTCCAGGCTCACTCTATCCACTATACCACCTACCTAAGAACCTCTGCTCTATACAAAAGTATACCCAATCATCAAATACCTAGTCAAATTTCCAGGACACAGAAAGAGTCAGTGTCATTTCTTTCCAGTAGCTGCCAATTAATGTAAGCATCAATTTACACATTCTCTTTCTTCTTGGCTCTTAAATTTGTCCTTAGTGCTGATCTAGGAGGAGAATAAAAAGAAAAACTTCCTAACAATTAGAGCTGAACCAGAGTAGGATGGATGGGCACATAGTAAGTATCCTTTCTCTGGACGTCTTTGAGAAGAGGTGGGATGGCAAATTTGGGGTATGCTAGTAAATGTTTAATAATCAGCTGTCCAAAAATACATGTTTTTTTTACATCTGCACTAGTAACATTTTCCCCACCACTTTCTTAAATCTAAACAACTGACAAAATAATAAATTAAGCCCTGACATATCATTTGCCATTTCCCAAGGTATGAAAATGTGCATGCTGAAAATTTAACAATCAGCTTTGGCAAGCCAATAGGAGCTAGCTGGAGAATAGAAGAGGTGTATGGGGTGTCCAGGGAGGACTGTACCTCTGGTGTGAGGGCTTGCTGAGCCCTTTACAGAGTCACTTATCCACTTTGATGTTCACCCAACTCTCACCAGTGACTCCAAGAAGCTGTAGTATAGGTAGTGGGCACCCCCCGCAATAAACTATCCCAGCAGATGGGTTAAACCAGTATGAAAGTAACTGACAGAGACCTAATGGAGCTGTCCACCCCAAGCATGTGAAGACTTCTTCTGGTGAAATGGCTGGATGAGAATAATTTGTTCCAATCCACGAAGGCAGCTGAATAGGGCTGTGGAGTGCTTAGAGCTTGGTCAGACATGGAAGAAGTCAAGGTCATCCATCGCATTCTGGGCCATCACCAGTCATCTTAACTTTTGTCTTGGCCTCAGTGTCTCTGAGAGAAGAAAGGGTGAGGCTGATGACTTTATGCAACTGCCCCACTTCAATTCACTCCAAAGTCTAGCCATCACCTCATTACTCTCATGATATCACCAGTCCTCTTTGAAAATGAAGGACAAACAACAACAACAACAGAGGCATCCCTATTTCAGGTGATGGTGAGTTGGAGCTCTTGTGGCCCAGACTGAAGAAATCGTTTAAATATGATAGAAGAGGTCATTAATGCCTCTGAAAAGATGGGGAGAGATGAGAGAAGCAGCAGGTGATGAACACTAAGCAAGTGTTTCTGGCTGCTGAAGGAGAAAAGATCCATCCACCAGCAAGTCTTTATTGAATATTTACTGAGCTAAGTCAGCACTGGAGGACATGCAATAGGAGCATAGGAGAAACTTAAAAGCTGGCACAAAGTGTGCAGAAACTCTCCTGTCTCTACTATGGAAAGCCTACACCATGACCTGCCTTCTCCCCACCCCCTACCCTTCTTCCTTCTCCCTTCCCCTCCTTTCCCCAAAACCCCAAATCCTTTACAATGTCCCCAGTCAGTGGTCATTTCAACCTTTGCTTGTATATATTCAGTGACAGAAGAATCACTCTTTAGAACATTGAAAATTCCTTGCCAATAAGGATGGTTCATATATTGTGTCTGCATCCCCATTGCCTAGTATATTGCCATGGGCATATCATGGGTGGGTTGTTTTTTCTTTTAACCCTTACTTTCAGTCTTAGTAACAACTCAAAGACAGACAGACAAGGGCCAGGAAAATGGGGTTAAGTGACTTACCCAGGGTCACACAGCTAGGAAGTATCTGAGGGCAGGTTTGAATCCGGGACCTCTTGTCTCCAGACCTGGCTCTCTATCCACTGTGCCACTCAGCTGCCCCTAATATAGGTGTTTAATAGATGCTTTTTTTTTTTAACCCTTACCTTCCATCTTGGAGTCAATACTGTGTATTGGCTCCAAGGCAGAAGAGTGGTAAGGTTAGGCAATGGGGGTCAAGTGACTCGCCCAGGGTCACACAGCTGGGAAGTATCTGAGGCCAGATTTGAACCTAGGACCTCCCGTCTTCTAGGCCTGGCTCTCAATCCACTGAGCTACCCAGCTGCCCCCTAATAGATGCTGTTTGATTGATTGATGAAAGACATCATTTCTACTTTCAGATAGAGAAAGGGACTAGATTCTGATTTCAGCAGTACAGAGAGGACCTGGGTAAGAAAACTCCCTATATTAATGGGGGTTATCACCATCAGCTCTGAAACTTAAGGTCTTAGAGCAACAAAGAGATGAAGGCAAGGTTTGCCTCGGGTAAAATGACCAATGTGCATTAGACAGGACTTGAACCCAAGTCTATCTGCATCTCTCTCTCTCTCTCTCTCTCTCTCTCTCTCTCTCTCTCTCTCTCCCTTTCTTTTTCTTTCATCCTTCCTTTCTATTCTTTCTTCTTTCTACTCTTTCTCTTTCTTCCTTTTCTTTCCCTTCTTTCTTCTCTCTTTCCTTTCTTCCTTTCTTTTCTTTCTTCCTCTCTTTTTTCTTTCTCTCTCTTTCTTTCCCCCTCTCTTTTTCTTTTTTTCTTTCTTTCTTTTTTCTTTCTTTCTTCCTTTCTTTCTCCCAGGCCTGACCCCGCTACTTTTGGGCTTTGATCCACTCCATTTCTGGAATATGCCAGTCTGCTTCTCCGTAGACAGCCTGGTGGAGCTCAGAAGCCCCAAATTCAAGCATTCCATCAGAGTCGGGCTCCCTCAGTAACAGAGACTACAGGCACACATTCCCATGTCATCATCCCTGGGCCTTGCTAACTGAGGTCAGCTCTCTGGTCACTGCCTTTCCCTTTTAGGAAGCTACAATTATACAGCAGTTCCTTCTCACATGGAACTAAAGCCTGCCTTCCAACTTCCACCCACAGGGACTCACTGAAGGGGACAGGAGGACAGAAGGCATCAAATTGGGGATTTGTATGTTCCCCAATTCTGTCCTCACCTTCCCAAACTTCCGTCTCAGTAGGGCAGGAGGATGGGGAGGAGCAAAGAGTGTGAAGGCAAACAGGAGAGACCAGAGAACGAGTGCCCCAACCTTCTCCCCTCTTCCCCAGGCAGACCAACTGGGCCACATTCCATTGTGAACAGGTAATTCTCCACTAGAGAATGGGCAGCCTGCCCTTGATTCTGTTTGCCAGCCTGCTCTACTGCCTCTCGCACCTTCTTCAGGCCCAGTAGTTCTTAGGATCACCAGGAAATATCAAGTTTTACTGGGATGAGAGTTCAGATTGATGGAAAGGGGCAGACAAAAGAAAAAAAAGGGAGGATGACCTTAAAAAACAGCAGTTCAAATCTGGCCTCAGACACTTCCTAGCTATGTGACCCTGGGCAAGTCACTTAACCACTCTTGCCTAGTTTTTATCACTCTTCTTTGGAACCAATACATTGTATTGACCCTAATTTGGAAGGTAAGGGTTTTTGTTTGTTTGTTTTTTGGTCTTTTTAAAGCACAGGTTCAGAGAATTCCTAGCTGGGAAAGAGTTGAGATAATACCACCTTATTGAAGAGTGAAGGAAAATGGGACCCAGAGAGGAAAAGGCATTCCCATAAGGAGACAGGAAGAGGCAGAATGGGGATTCCACCCCAACTCTTCTGACTGCAAAACCAAAGCACCTAAAAGCATGTAGGTGGGCTTATAGGAGCATCCTTTGAGAGAAGGATGGGAATTTAGAAATCCTTTAGCCCAGCCCTTCCACTTGAGAAGAAATAAAAGCTAGGCTTAGTGCTACACTGGTAAAATGTTTAACAAAAGGATCTCTGGAAAAGAAAAGGAGAAAAAAAGGAAGCATGGCACATTTTTTCTTTTTTTTTTCTTTTTTTTACCCTTGTACTTCGGTGTATTGTCTCATAGGTGGAAGAGTGGTAAGGGTGGGCAATGGGGGTCAAGTGACTTGCCCAGGGTCACACAGCTGGGAAGTGGCTGAGGTCAGATTTGAACCCAGGACCTCCTGTCTCTAGGCCTGGCTCTCACTCCACTGAGCTACCCAGCTGCCCCCTCATGGCACATTTTTAACACTAAAGTACATTATTAACATTTCTCCATCACCTCTTTCAGTCTCTAGATAAGCAACAAAACAATAAATCAAGCCCTGATTTATAGCATTTGCCGACGTGTACATGTTCACACCAAAAATTTAACAATCAGTCCTTGAGCAGGTTTGAGCTGGATTCAGCATAATTCCAGGTCATATACAGGTTTTAGTATTGGAAAGGAACCAAGTAAGAGAAAAACAAATCCAGGGAATCTTAACCTCCAAAAAGGGGACTGGGAATGGATTTCAGAGGATCTGTGAACACGGATGGTAAACAAAAACCACTCGAACCTTTATTTTCCCTAACCTCTAACTAAAACTGGGGATTTCCTTCAGTTACAAAGTCGTTTTTCAGTCCACATCCAACTCTGTGTGATCCCATTTGGGGTTTTCTTGGCAAAAAATACTGGAATAGTTTGCCATTTCCTTTTCTACCTCATTTTATAGATGAGGAAACTGAGGCAAAGAGGGTTATGTGACTTACCCAGAGTCACACAGCTAGTAAGTGTATGGGTCACATTTGAACTCCAATCCTGCTAACTGCAAAGCCAATACTCTGTCTTCTGTGCCACTTTGCCGCCCCTAGAAGATGGCAAAATGCTACCTTGAGGAGTGCATCCAAAGGCTTCACTTAGACTAGGTTAAAAATCCCTCAATGCAAAGCCAAATTAAAACAAACAAACAAACAAACCTGACCTTCTGTTTTAAAATTGATACCAGTATCTGTTCAAAGGCAAAAAGAGTGGGAAGGGCTAGGCAACTGGGGGTAAGTGATTTGCTCAGGGTCACACAGCTAGGAGGTATCTAAAGCCAAATTCTAAGACAGAAAAGTGACAAGAGCTAAGCAATGAGGGTTAAGTGACTTGCCCAGGGTCACACACCTAGGAGGTATATGAGGCCACTAACAACTTAATTTTACAGATGAGGAAACCGAGATCACTAAGTGACTTGTACGGCTCCTATCTAGTATGGTATTATGTAGAAGTTTCTACATTCTAATAAATTCATTGGCATCCATGACCCATGCCTCTGCCCTCTCCTTCAGAGTTTCTGGGACCTTTAGAAGCTGTTTACAGCTCTGCCCACATCTCCAGTGTGCTGGGGTGACGGAGATTGAGTCATTCAGCAAAACCAGTCAGATTCCAGGCTGTAAAGGGTGCTTAGAGAGCCTTTGCTAGTGGGCAGGTCAGGGCTAGAGGTGTCTCTGATGCCTCTAGCACTAGTCACCCCCTACCAGAGGCACTCAGGTCAGGATTCAGAATGAGCCTTTCTCTAGCCTCCACAGCTTCTTCCTCTAAAGCAGGGCAGCTTAAGCCTCTTATGTGTTATAGCCCCGCCCCCCCCCCCCTTTGGCCATCTGGTGATGGACCTATTCTCAAAAGGCACCCTCACCTTCCATCTCAGAATCAATGCTATGGATTGGTTCCAAGGCAGATTAGGCAAAGGGGATTAAGTGACTTGCCCGGTGTCCCCCGACTAGGAAGCGTTTGAGGCTGCATTCGAACCCAGGACCTCTTCTCTCCAAACCTAGTGCCCCCTCAAAATATGTTTATAAATAGTCGAAGCAAATGTTACATTTCAGTTCGAGGTTAGTGAAAATCCAGATGTAATTTTTTTTCCATCCTGGATCCTGAAATCTATCTCCAGCTTCCTTGAAGTTTAAGCCCCTGCTCCGTGGGGGGGTGCTTCCAGCTTCTCAAAGGAGATGTCTATGTCCATGTGTGTCTGTGTGTGCGTGTCTGTGTCTGTGTCTGTGTGTGAGTGTCTGTGTGTGAGTGTGTCTGTATGTGTGTCTGTGTGTGTCTCTGTGTCTCTGGGGGGGTGTCTATATGTCTGTGAGTGTCTCTGTGTCTGTGTATATGTGTGTGGACATGTAGTGGGGAGTGTGCGTCTCTGTGTTTGTGTGTGTCTGTGTGTGAGTGTGTGTCTGTCTCTGTGTCAGAGGATGTGACTGATCTCCCCACGTGTGTGTCCTGAGGGCCGGTCGGGGCCTTCCGCCTGTGCCAAGGACCTTGCTGGGGTCTGTCTGTGTGTCTCTGTGCGTGTCTGTGTGTGCGTGTCTGTGTCTGTGTCTGTGTCTGTGTCTGTGTGTGAGTGTCTGTGTGTGAGTGTGTCTGTATGTGTGTCTGTGTGTGTCTCTGTGTCTGTGTATATGTGTGTGGACATGTAGTGGGGAGTGTGCGTCTCTCTGTTTGTGTGTGTCTGTGTGTGAGTGTGTGTGTGAGTGTGTGTCTGTCTCTGTGTCGGAGGATGTGACTGATCTCCCCACGTGTGTGTCCTGAGGGCCGGTCTGGGCCTTCCGCCTGTGCCAAGGACCTTGCTGGGGTCTGTCTGTGTGTCTCAGCCCCAGAGAGAGAAGGAGGGAAGGGGTAGCTGGCGTGGGCGCTGCCTTTTCTCCCTCAGACTCCTGGGCCTCCCTCTCCCCCTCTCCTGCCTCCCGCCTCTTGGGCCCCTGGGTCCGAGCCATTTCTGAGAAGGGAGCGCCCCCTGCTGGCAGCCTTCTTGCTCGAGCCTCCAGGAGCCGGGAGTCCCTGCTGGAGCTAGTGGGGGAGGGGGGGGGGCTGTTCTGTTTTGTTTCATTTTTTTGCCCTGAGCCAACGTCTCAAATGAAGAGTCCCTTTGTGCTAACGGCACTCCCGGGGCCTGAGGTGAGTAAAGAGAAGAGGGAGACATCTAGGAACAATACAGGAATGCCTTTTTTTTTTTTAAACCCTTGCCTCCTCTTAGAATTGATAATAAGTATCAGTTCCAAGGCAGAAGAGGGGTAAAGGCTAGGCAATTGGGGCAAAGTGACTTGTCCAGGGTCACACAACTGAAAGTAGCTACATCTAGATTGAACCCAAGATCTCCCATCTCCAAACCTAGTTCTTTATCCACTGAGCTGCCCCTGGAACGCTCCCTTTTAAAGCTAAACAACATTCTTTTTCCTCACTTCTTCCCCTCTCTCCTCCTGAAAGGGAACTGAAATCCAGGAGAGATAAAGGACCTACCTGGGGGCACTCAGCAAGTGGAAAAAGCAAGCCCAAATCCACCCATTCTCTCCCCAAATTTGGGAGGGAGGGAAGGAAGGAAGGAAGGAAGGAAGGAGAAAGGGAGGGAGGGAAGGAAGGAAGGAAGGAAGGAAGGAAGGAAGGAAGGAAGGAAGGAAGGAAGGAAGGAAGGAAGGAAGGAAGGAAGGA
>NC_058134.1:289682009-289696179 GCF_016433145.1 Gracilinanus agilis
CTGGGCTAAACTAAGTATATAAATATAAGTAAAACAATTCCTACCCCCAAGAAGATGACATTCTAATGTGAGGAAACAACAAATAGAGGAAAGCTGAAAGGGGGAGAGAGCGTGCCATTCCCCAGGATGCAGAAATGGCAGGGGTTGGAGGACTCATTCCCAACAAAATAAGACAAAACTCACCTGTCAGAGCCTGGAGTGTTTGTTGAACCTAAACAAGTTGATGTCCCAGATAGACACATATCTGCACATTAAATACAGTAGCACCAAAGTGCAAGATCTGGGTACAAAGTCATGAGGCCCAAGTTCCCCTGCAGCTCCGCAGAGCCTCTCCTCGCTTCAGTCTCACCACCAGCCACAGGCAGGCATGCCTATGTCTACAGGCACCTCCACACATACACATTTCTTTTTTTTTTTCTTTTCTTTTCTTTTTTAACCCCTTACCTTATCTTACCTTATCTTAGGATCAATACTTATGTATGGTTCCAAGGCAGAAGAGCAATAAGGGCTAGGCAACAGGGGTTAAGTGACTTGCCCAGGGTCATACAACTAGGAAGTGTCTGAGCTCAGATTTGAACTCAAGACCTTCCAACTCTAGACTTGGTGCTCTATACAAGGTGCCACCCCCACCCCCGCCATGTCCTTTCCACTGCATCAGGTTGCCTAGAGTCACCTCTCTCCAAATGGTCTATTGCTACTCCAGCCATTCACCTCAGTACAGTTAGAGAAGTCAGGAGGTATATATCAGACAAATTGCTGGATTGGGAGTCAGACTCGAGTTCAAATTCTTCCTCCAACACTTACTAGCTGTGTGACGCTAAGCAAATCCCTTCATCACTCTCAATTTCCTTATCTGTAAAATGGGGTGAATAATAACACACCTTCTTTTCAAGGCTATTGTGTCAAATGAGATAGTATTTGCAAGTATTCGGCAAACTGGCAGTTAGGTGGCACAGTGGATAGAGCCCCACGCTGGGAATCAAGAGGCCCTGGGTTCAAATGTGATCTCATTTGAGATCCTTCCTAGCTTTTTTTTTTTTTTTGAAATTTGAGATCCATCCTTTGAGATGATTTCCTAGCTGTGTGACCCTGGGCAAGTCACTTAAAGTCTTTGCCCTTCTGTCTTAAAGTTATTACTAAGATAGAAAGTAAGGGTTAAAAAATATTTTGTAAACCTTAAAATGATTAATAGTATAATTTTATAATTAATTATTTTATAATCATTAATAAAATATATTGAAAATATATTAAATAGAGTGTGTTAATTAAAATATATTAATAAAATTTAAACACTGACTATTATTATCCTGTCCTCCCCCTAACTGGTCACTCCTACACCATAGATGAAACCAATCTTGAACTCCTATCTGTACTTGATGGGATTATAAAATATTAGCCCACAAAGGGCTCTGGAAATCATCTCATCCAATCCTGCCACCATCCATTTTAAGATGAGGAAACTGAGGCTTCGAGAGACTAAACCTAGGAGCACTTGGATAAAGTCCACTTTGCCAGGATCACTCTACCATGAGAACAACACAGGAACCAACATTCCTCTCTTGGAGAAAGAAGGAAACCCATCAGGCTGTTATCCAGAGCTAAGGTCTCAGAGAGGGGGAAAAAAGAAATCCCACCATCTTGTTTTCTCTTGCTAGGTAGTTTGGGAGCTAATGGGCCATGATACTACAAATACCATTCTTTTGACCCATTCAGGACAACTTCAGGCCAGAACTATACTAAGGGCCAAGCTGGTGTAACATTAGGCTTGGGGAGGGGAAGCCAGAATTCCTTCTGAATCCCTCTTGTCAAATCCTTTTCACACCATCCCTGAGATGTTGGGACAACTCACTGGATCAGGAATCAAGAGACCTGTGAGAGAGTCTTTAATTCTGCTATTAAATCATTGTTTCCCTTACTGGTGCTCAGTTTCTTCATCTATAAAATGGAAGAGGCAAATGGGATGAATTATCAAGCTCCTCTCAACTCAATGATTTTACACTGGAGAGAAGGAAAGAAAGATCCCTGAGCTGGAAGAGAAGGGAAGGAGGGGAAAAAAGAAGGAAAGGAGGGGAAAATAGAATCCCATCCCAGTCTCCCAGTATCCAGTCTTATTCTGGGAACTCCCTCTGCTCTAGGAGACAGCCAGATTATTGGAACTGCCACCATGGGGCCCCAATGAGCATCCAGGCTCAATGCCAGGAATGTGTGTGTTTCTCTCTCTCTCTCTCTCTCTCTCTCTCTCTCTCTCCCTCTCTCTCTCTCTCTCTCTCTCTCTCTCTCTCTCTCTCTCTCTCTCTCTCTCTCTCTCTCTCTCTCTCTCTCTCTCTCTCCCCAGCATTGGCAGAGGGTGAATGAGTCACTAGAAACAGAATTCCAATGCCACACTGGACTCTTCCTCCTTTATTCTCTAACTTTGAACCCTGGAAGGGAGATTAGAAAAGGGGCCACAGCTCCACTCCCAGGTCATTATTGTTCCTCTTTGGTCCAGAATTTCCTCATCTCAAAAATGAGGAGGTTGGACTAAAGTTCCTTCCAGTTCTATAAATGGGGTGGGGACTTTGACCAAATACTTCCATTTCCCATCTTCCCGCTTCCTAAGCCCTTTATGGGGATTATGAGGAATTCACACATTGTTAAAATGGAAGGGAACCTAAAATGAACTAAATGAGTTAATCCAATCTTTTCATTTTTCAGATAAGAAAACTAAGTCAAATGACTTGCTCAAGTTCACACAGCTAACAAACTCTCTGAACTCAATAGTTGTAGATCATTTTTAAAAAGGCATTGGGGGGGGGGGGGTGCAGTGTAGCTAGGTAGCACAGTAGACAGACCATCAGGTCTGGAGTTGAGAGGACCTAGGTACAAATCAGACCTCAAATATTTCCAAGCTGTGTGATCTTGGACAAGACACTTCATGATGGTTGCTTAGCTCTTGCAGCCCTTTTGTCTTAGAATGGATACTAGAACAGAAGGGAAGAGTTTCTTTAAAAAGGAGTTGGGAGGAGGGGAGGAATACAGGGGGCAATTTAGGCAAGGCAAAAGAAACCATTTTACTTCTTTATTTTTTTAAGAGGAGTTGGGAAACATAATCTCAAATTTTCTAAAGCAACCCAGAAACATTGTTGGTCCAATAAAAGGATTTAGGGTCAACCTCAAGTCCCCAGTCTACTATCTCCAAGCTCTTTCCATATCACACTTCCTTAGGGGGAAGGGGAGTTGGCATTAGTGGGTAGGAATTGCAGTCAGAAAGATGAGAGTTCGAATCCTACCCTTTACACTTAGAAGCTATATGACTTCAAGCAAGTCATTTAACCAATATTGTTATTACTAGCAATAATCATAATAACGGTAATCTAAATCTCGGCCATCCCTGAGTTGGCCTGCTTCACTAAGATCCTGAATTTATATTCAGGCACTAGTTATCTGTCTTCTTGCTGCTGCTGCTGCCCCTGCCAACATCCCTTGGGGAGGAAAATCTCCCAGCAGCAATGCTCACACACTTTTCCCATAATCAAAACTCTTCAGACTCCCAAGAGGAAAGACGTTCCAAAAGCATAGGAGATGACTAAATGTGGACACCCCCAGAACAGCAGAATTCAAAGGTGCCTCAGAGATCATCCAGACCAACTCCTCCCTACCTGAAGAGAAATCTCCTCTACAGCTCTCCAACCTTTGTAGGGACCTCCCAAGACCAGCAGCCCTTTTATTTTTTGACCCTTACCTTCTGCCTTAGAAGCAGTCCTGTGTATTGGTTCCAAGGCAGAAAAGTGATAAGGAATAGGTAAAGGGGGTTTAAGCCCAGGGTTACCCAGCTGGACAATGTCTGAGGTCAAATCTCAACCCTGAACCTCCAGCCTCCAGACTTCGTTCTTTATCCACTGGGTCACCTGGCTGCCCCTGCCCAGTACCTTCTAAAGCAGTCCATTTGAATGTGCCTAATTATAAGGAGGCTCACTAAAAGTGGTCCCTAACCTCAAAGGAATTTCATTCAAAGGGAGAGGAGTTGGGGAAAAAGACAAGTCTTATTTGGAAAAGAAAATTTAATTCCAAAAAAAAAGGAAATTTACAATCTAATGACCTCCATAGTCTTATTTCTCTCTCAATGGGAGAGAAATTACTTGCTCAAGGTCACACAGCTAACAAATTCTCTGAACTTGAAGATCATTTTTAAAAAAAGAATTTAGGGGGATGGTGACACACTTCTCAATATTGACTGTGTCACTCTAGTTTAGGACTCTCCCTTTCAGCTCTCATCAAGGAATCATAGATTAAGAGCTGCATGGGGAAGATACTTTGAGATATTAGAGTCTCTCTCATTTTATAGAAAAGGAAACAGAGTCACAGAGAAGCTAAGTGACTTACTCGGGGTCATGTCCATTTCACTAACCCTTCTTTGCCCAATTATCCTGGCATGTCCATCAGAGCATATGACTTAACTGTGGACACATGTGGACAAACCTTAAAAAAAAAATCTCCAGGGCATCTTCCAAGGCCGCTGGGTGAGTTGGCCTGTCTGTGTTATTCAGGTCCTGGTATATTTTTGTTGTTTAAGTCATTTCCATGATGTCTAGCTCTTTATGACTCCATTTTGGATTTTCTTGGCTAAGATACTAGACTGGTTTGCCACTTCCTTCTTCAGATCATTTTACAGATGAGGAAACTGAGGCAAGCAGGGATTAAATGACTTGAGGGTCACTCAACTAGTAAGTGTCTGAGGCCAGATTTGAAGGCAGATCTCCCTAACTCAAAGTCTAGTGCTCTATCCACTGCACCACTGAGCTGCTCAAAGTTGCAGATACCAAATAATCTCTCATCAGGAAGGCAGAGACCAAAACACCTAAGCCCACTGTGTACAGTGCTTTGTCCTATGAGTTGGAGGGATTGAAGAATCTAGAGAAAGGACCAAGTTCTACCCTCGCTACACTTCTAGTCTGAGACAGGGACACAATGAAAGTGACCGACAGATGGAACAAAGAACAGGAAAACTTCTGAACACACGGCAGTGACCATGAAAGTCATGATGATGAAGAGAGTGATAGTGATGATTATGGTGATAATGGTGGTGGTGGTGGTGAGTGTAGTAATAGTGATGATGGTGGTAAAGGTGGTGATGGTGATGATTGTGATAAAAAATTGTGGTGCTGGTGATGATGGTAATAATGGTGATGGTGATGGTGACGGTGATGGTGATAATTATGGTGATAATGGTGGTGATGGTGATTGGCATGGTGATGATGATGATGATATCGTAGGGGCTAGAGGAAGGCCAGGGAGTAACTCATTCCAGATCTGACCCTGGTGAAGGCTGCAGGAACTATAGGGGTCCCAAAGCGGGTTGAGACGTCTGAGACCCTGCAACTGTTCCCTCCCAATAGGATTCAGCTATGAGGTTGCTCTATGTGGCTACAAAGCCACGGTTCTGAGCCCCTGATGGCTTTGAGGGCCACACAGGCACAGAGCCACCTGTACCATGCAATAAGGACTGGCTCCCAAAGGGACTCGGCTTCAGAACCCCCAAACCTCTGTGGAAGCTTCTCTTCCTAAAAACATAAACACCAGCGTCCCGTACCCAGGGGATGTGGGGCATGCCTGGGCAGGAAGGCTGTTCTGAGCTGCAAGGATTCAGGGCAGGGTGGGACCCAACAACATCTGAGGCATGGCAGCATTCTTGGGCCAACCTGCCCAGCCCCCACCCCTTACAGCCTTAGGGAGCGGTCCAAAAGCTGGTATCTATCTCCCCCTAGTGGTTAGTAGTGACCGCTGCAGCCTCGTTGGCAGGCTCCAGAAAATGGGACCTTGAACAATCTGTGGATGCCCTTTGTTTCATTTTTTGACTCACTTCCTCCCTGCAACCTCACTAAGAAAGCCAATTATCTGGTTGGCATCGAGTGCTCAATCAGGCAGCCTATTCGAACTAATCACTAGGAGGATACAAAAGTCACCACTCCTACCCCTGTCAGAGGACCTTTATACGTATAACCTTGTTGAAATAGATGTCATTATTATCCCCATTTCACAAATGAAGATACTAAGGCTGACGTGGTAAGTGACTTTCCCAGGGTCATAGAACTAATCCGAGGCAGGATGCCACCTCTGGTCAAACTCATAGAGTCTGACCTTAACTGCAGTGCTGCCTGGCTGCCATTATGGTGCCCTAGAATCTTCTGATGTCCTTTAACTTCCTGAGTTTCAGCAGTTTTGTTTTGGAATTTTTATCTGTAAGATGAAGGAGTCCGGCTTCTAGTTTTCCTCCCAGCTCTATACAACCACACAACTCCCCAGTTCAGCCTTTGTTTTAGCTAAGGACACCTATCTGAGCTCTTAGCCCATTCTCACCCTTCTGCCATATTAATCCCCAATGCACATTTGACCTTTGGCCAAAGAGACCAACCTCCTCAGTGCTCTGTCAGCCTAATGGAAGGCTTTGGTCTTAAAATCTTGCACTTTGAGGTATGTGGAGCAAGAGCTCTCTCACTGGACTCTGATTTCCTTCTTCTCCACTTCATTCTCTTTCTTCTCCTCCTTCTCCTTCTTTTCCTCCTCCTCCTCTTTCATCTTCTCCTCCTCCATCTTCTCCTTTCTTCCTCTTCCTCCTCTTCCTCCTCCTCCTCCTCCTCCTCCTTCTTCTTCATATGTATGTAATGTGTGTATATTTTTCTTCTAGGTCTGGAATCCAACTCTTCTTACGGAGTTCAAATTCAGGCTCAGACTCTTTTTAGCTATATGACCCTGGGCACATCACTTAATCCCATTTACCTCAATTTCCTCATCTGTAAAATGAGCTAGAGAAGGAAATGGCAAACAATTTTAGTTTCTTTGCCAAGAAAACCCTAAATGGAGTCACAAAGATTCAGACACAACTAAATAACAAGGATCCCAGTACAATGTAACCTTCTTGAAGGCAGGGACTGTTGAGTTTTTGTCATTGTATCCCTAATACCTAACACACTCTGGTGCTTGATGTTTATGGAGCTGAACCTTGGTACATACACAGAAACACACACTCCAGCATTCACAGTTAGATATGCTTAGTTATAGAGGAGTTTTATTGCTAACAACTTATCAACCAGAGTACCTACCTAGGAGTGTGTCCTGAACACTGTAGGTATTTAATAAATATTTGTTAAATAAAAGCAGTGAATAAATGGAATAACATCATTAGTGGACTATGGAACAACCTGACTTAAGCCTTCCTCTTCCTTTTTTCCCTCTGTTTTTTTTTTAAACTTTTACTTTCTGTCCAAGTAACAACTCTAAAACAGAAGGACAAAGGCTAAAGAAACAGAGTTAAGTGACTTGCCCAGGGTCACACAACTAGGATGTGTCTGAGACCAAATTCTTTCCCTGCTTTCTGAGCCCAACTCTTAACTATTATTGCTTTCTCCAAAAATTCCTTGTCATCTATTAGATAGATATGTGACACAGTGGATAGAGAACTGGACGTGGAGTTGGGAAGACCTGAGTTCAAATCTAGCTTTAGACACTAACTCTCTGTGTGGCCCTAGGCAAGTCACTTAACCTCTGCCTCAGTTTTATCAACTGTAAAATCAAGGTAATAATAGCATCTACCTCCTATGATTGTTGTAAAGATTAAATAAGATAATATTTGTAAAATATTTAACACAGTACCTAGCACATTTTGGTACCATGTAAATGTTTATCCCATTTCCCATTGTCTTTGATATTCAGGGAGCATTAATGTGATTCTGTAAGGGGAGAACTCACCTTTAAACTTATCTTCCTAAAACCTTTACTGGGTATATATTTGCCTAGCCCAAGCCAGACATTGCCCATAATAGCTAGTTTTAATGTTTTTAAAGCACTTCACATGTTGCCTCATTTGATCCTAATGACAACCCTGTGAGGTGTTTATTATCTCTATTTTACAGAAGGGGAAACTGAGGCTGACAGCAGTCAAGTAACTTGCCCAGGGTCACACAGTCAATCTGAGGCAGAATTCAAATACTGTTCTTCACTCAAAGTTTGGCAGGCTCATTTGGAGATGGCTATGCCTCATAACTACCTCAGCCATAAAATGATACAGACATGGTCGCTCTCCTCTCCAATAGAGGCATAGAGACAGATGTATGGAGAATTGTCAATGTGCAGAGGATGCCCAAAGAAAGAGATGCTCTTCTTTCAGGAAGCCTTGGTGTTCCAGGCCAGCCCTAGCTCAGGCTACTCACATACCTCAGGCTGGATACTAGAACAGAATGAGGCACTTGTACACCTCTCAATAGTTAACAAAAGGAATTTCACTTAGCCATAGCACGGAAAGGATACTCAGCAAGGACCCGGCATTGCTCCTAACTGGGGGAAGCTTCCTTAGCTCTGAAGGCCCAGGTCAGGAACTTGAGTCAAACCTGAATATTGAGTCACTGCCACCCTCTGAAATGGCTTTCTTTCCTTTTTTCCTTTTTTTTAACCCTTATCTTCTGTCTCAGTATCACTCCTAAGACAGTAGAGTGGCAAGAGCTAGGCAATTTGGAGTTTAGTGACTTGCCCACTAGGCACTTCTTGCCCAGCTAGGAAGTATCTGAGGTCAGATTAGAACTTAGGTTCTCCCAAATACAGGGTTGGGGTTCTATCCACTATGATACCTGGCTGTCCCTGAAATGACATTCAAACTTAACCAGAAAGCTATGTCAATTAGAACTTTTATCTCTGGTCCACTTAATTTTTTTTTTAAACCCTTAACTTCTGTGTATTGGCTCCTAGGTGGAAGAGTGGTAAGGGTGGACAATGGGGGTCAAGTGACTTACCTAGGGTCACACAGCTGGGAAGTGTCTGAGGCCGGATTTGAATCTAGGACCTCCCGTCTCTAGGCCTGACTCTCAATCCACTGAGCTACCCAGCTGCCCCTGGTCCACTTAAATTTGAAGTATGACTTCAATATTTTTTTATTGATTCCATCTTTTTACTCTGGTCCAATTAAATCTCAAGTATGGTTTCATTTTTTTTTTTAATTTATTCCATCTTAGAATCAATAGTATCAGTTCCAAGGTAGAAGAGTGGCAAGGGCTAGGCAATCAGTGTCAAGTGACTTGCCCAGGGTCATACAACCAAAAAATATCTAATTTCAATATCTTTTAAGGAAAAACTATGCTCACAAGTATAGAGCAAGTGTTGTTCCTACAATGCCTGTGCTCAAAGTCCTGCCTCTGGTACATACTAGTTGTATGGCCTTGGGTAATTTGCTTCTTTTCTGCTTGCTCAAGGCAAAGGCAATGGAGGTAGTCTCCACAGTGGAAGTTCCCTACATTGATAAAATCAGTCTCCTTTTCTCTTCAAAAAAAAAAAATCCCTACCCATTCCCCCTTGAATAATCTCTGTCCTGCCCTGTTTTTAGAGTCCTTTCCGAGACAGCCTCAGGAAACTTTCCCTGATTCACCCCACCCACCTCTCCATTCCTGCTGCTTCATCATTTAGACACTATTTCCACTAGCTCAGCTTCCTCAAAGTTCTCTCTCTCATCTGTCTTGGATGTGCGTCCCATCTTCCCCATCAGAGAATTCCGTGTCCACCTCCCATATGTTTCCTCTCATCGCCCAATGCTGGGTTATATCCATAGGCCAGTGAAGAAGAACTGAAGAAATCCATCATCTCTCAGATGGTCTACTGGACTCAGGGAGGAGACCGGGAGCCAGTGCTGCTGTGGACATTTGCTGGCTATGAAACCATGAGCAAGCATCGGAGCTTGTTTCCTCACCTATAAAAGGGGGAAAGAATATCTCGTACACCTCCATCACACAGTTTTTTTTTTGGAGGCTCAGGTGAAAGCCTGATCAGTAAAACCTTCGGTAAAGTCCAATTCATCAACACAGGGGTCCTAGATTAGGATCGGGGGACTTGGGGACTGGGGAAAGGAAATCTCTTCATTCAAATTGTAGGTTTGAAATAAGCAGAACCAGGAGAGCCTTGTACATAGTGACAGGCGGTACTGTACCAGGAACAACTGTGAATGACTTAGCTCTTCTCAGCAACGCAATGATCCAAAACACTCTCAATGAAAAATGCCATCTACTTCCACAGAAAGAACTAACAGAAGCCAAATCCAGACCAAAGCAAATGCTTTCTGCTAGCTTTCCTATCTTTTTTGGTTCAAGTTTCCTTCTACAAAAGGGTTAATATGGAAAAATATTTTATGTGATTGCACAGGAAAAATCTATGAGATTGCTTAACATCTCAAGGGGGTTAGGGGCTGGAGGGAGAGAATTCAAGACTCATTATTCTTCAAAAAATGTTGGAAACTGGTTATACATGTAATTAGGGGAGAAATAAATAAAATGGGAGGGAGAATGAATTATAAGTTTTGATAAGAAATTGTCTGCTCTTTCCTGTCTTTTTATTGAACCCTTACCTTCCATCTTAGAATCAATACTGTATACTATATTTTTTATTAATTTAAACCAAATTTATTTGCATTGCTTCAGATTATTGATTTATAAAGGCAATAATAAACATGATTGGGCAAAATAAACAGTGGGAAGCTATTTATAAAATATTTCTAAGACCATTTGGTCTCATCTCTGTGTACTGGTTTGAAGGCAGAAAGAATGGTAAGGACTAGGCAATTGGGGTTAAATGACTTGCCCAGGGTCACACAGGCAGGAAGTATCTGAGGCCAGATTTGAACCCAGGAGCTCCCATCTCCAGGCCTGGTTTTCAATCTGCCCACCCACCTAACGGCCCCCCTCTCTTATGTATTAAAATATTTGTGAATATTCAAGTTACAGAAGGATGACTAGGTGATAAAGTGGGTAGAGTGCCAGGTGTAGCATTGGAAAAAGACTCATCTTAATGAGTTCAGATCTGGCCTTAGACACTTGCTAGCCATGTGAACTTAGGTAAGTCACTTAACCCTAGTTGCCTCAGTTCCTCATATGTAAAATAAGCTAGAGAAGGAAACTACAAACCACTCCAGTATCTTTGCCAATAAAGCTCTAAATGGGCACAGAGTCTGACATGACTGAAAATGACTGAACAATATGTTGTAGAAAGATTTCTTCTGGGGTAACTAGATAGCTAAGTGGATAGAAAACCAGGCCTGGAGACAAGAGATCCTAGGTTCAAATCTGACCTCAGACTCTTCTTAGATGTGTGATGCTAGAAAGTCATTTAACCCCAGTTGCCTAGCCCTTACCACTCTTTTGCCTTGGAATCAATGCTTAGTATCTTAGCTATCAATTCTAAGATGGAACATGAGGGTTTAAAAAAGAAAAAACTTCCATGTAATTTCAGAGGGTATAACTAAGATTGGGGGAAATCCATGAGATCACAGGGATTTTGAGAGATCATTTAGTCCAACAGCCTCATTTTCTAAACAGGAGACAGATATCACATCTCTTATTTAGGACTTTCTAACAAAGAGCTGTCCAACAATAGAGGGGTCTGTCCCATAAAAAGCTGAAATCCTTGTCCTTGGGCAGGGTCTCTAGAGTTAGAATAAAGTAGGATTTCAAACTGGAAGGAGCCCCATAAAATATCTAATTCAGCTCTCTCCGCCCCTACCTTTCAACTTTTAGAGATTGTTTGGGTATTTCAGGAAAACTGAGGAGAAAATTGGGGAAAGGGTGAGACTCAAAAAAAATTAAGGATGAGTGAAAAAGGCTGTGAAGTGTGTGTGTCTTCACTCCTATCTAGAAAGTAAGCTCTGATTGGTTGGCATTTCAGCTTTTCTTGTCCCATCTCAGGCTCACCATGTTGCTTCTTGGCCATCTTCATCTCCCCCTCTGCAACCCCACCCAACTCTAGCTCTAAGAGTAATCAGACGTACCAATCTTCTCCATCCACCATTCCCAAAGGCTTCCTCTCTGTTCTTCAGACAATTTCAGTCTTGTCTGACTCTATGATCCCATTTGGGGTTTTCTTGGTGGAGAAACTGGAGCAGTTGTCATTTCCTTCTCCAACTCATTGAGCCCTGTAACTGGCTAAGACTGGAAGGTAACAGGGAAGTCTCTCAGTCTAGGAGGGAGAGAGAACACACATGCAGGGCAGATCCAGAGACCTGGACAAATTTGGATCAACCAGATGGAACTCTGGACTTCAGGGATGAAAGGAAAAGGACAAGTGGGAGAGGGAGAGGCGTTCTGCAGGAGGAGAGTGCAGAGTTTGGGATGAGGAGAGAGACATTTGCTTACATTTATATAATGCTTACTATGAGCCAGGCACTGTCCTAAGTACTTTATGAATATTATCACATTTGATCTTCAAAAAAAATTTCCCTTGTCTCTCATCTATGTATTTCCTCCACTGTTTAGTGCAGTGCTCTGTATATAGTAGGCATTTAATAAGTGCTGCCCTAAAAAAAAATGTCCTGGGAAGTAAGTGCCATTATTATTCCCACTTTACAGATGAGAAAACTGCAGCAGAAGTTAAGTGATTTTGTTCAATGTCTAAGTATAAACTTCAACTCAGATCATCCTGACTCCAGGAGTGGCACTCTTCCCCTGGATCACCTAGCTGACAAGGCTAAAGAGACAAAGTAAATCAGGCTAGGCTTGGAATCAGGAAAACCTAGATTCAAATCCTCCCTTTACTCTGACCCTCAAATTTCCTCTCTGTGAAAAAGAGGGGATTGGGAGGAAGCAAAGTGGCAGACATTTTCTAGCTGAGTGACCCTGGGCAAGTCACTTAACCCCCATTGCCTATCCCTTTCGACACTGCTATCTGATTCTAAGATGGAAGGTAAGGGTTGAAAACAAAAGAAAAAAAAAAGAAAGAGAAGGGGTTGAATTGGGTGCCCTTTAAGGTATCTAACCTATGAGCAGAGAAGGCACTGCAGGTAGGAATTCAGTGCCTAGGACTCCCCAGCACCCCAGACCAGCCCAGGGAAGGTCAAGGCTCAGCATAATCCTATTCCAGGGAGGGAACTTGCTGGTTTCTCTCTCCTCTGAGAGCAGGAAAAATGCTCTACATGCAACATGAGAGACCCGAGCTAGTCTGGAGAAAGAACTTTCTGCCCAGAAAAACTGTTGGATTTCCCAACAGACAAAGGAAGCAAGTGAACGGATCACTTAATATGGGGAGCTTTCAAGCTAGAGTGGCATGGAACAGGAGCCTGCCCAGAGGCAGGAAAATGGACTCGATGGCCTTTCTTCAGAGGCTTTGCTAGCCAGAGGAGTCTGAGGCTATGAGACCAGAGCCTTGAGGCTCTGTTCCTCCTGCCTTCCCTTTCTGCATTCAGCTACGCAAAACTGCCCCGTCAGCCACCCTAGCAAATCACCATTTGGTGAAAGGGGTTGGGCTGGAAGCTTCCATTTAGTTCATTAAGAAAGGTGAACAGAAAGAAGAAAAGCCAAAAGGTTCAGGGCAGTGGTGAGAGACTGGACCCCACCCAGGGAACCCTGGGACACTAGATTCCTTGACCCCCAACCAAAGCACTTCCCTCTCCCCCTCCTGCCACCAGCCTCAACCTTTAAGGTTGAACTAGGACTTGACCAAGGGCCATTATGTGCCAGGCACTGTGCTAGGTGGTGGGGGTAGCAAAACTAAAGCAAAGCCAGTTCTGCCTTCAGAGAGCTTACAGCCCGTGGGGAAGACAGGATGGATAGTTCTGTACCTATGTAAGATATGTATAAAGTATGTACAAATTAATGGGGGACGGGAGCACTGATATCTGAGCCAGGAATCCAACAAAGCTTCATGTACAAAGTGTGTCTTGAGTAGAGTTTCATAGGAAACGAGATTCTAAGAGGCAGAGGTGAAGAGGGGGATAGTCATTGTAAAGGCAAAGAGACGGGAAAGTCCTGTGTATCAAAAACAACAAAACATTGGGGCAGCTAGGTATCACAGTGAATTGAGTGCCAGGCCTGGAGCTGGGAGGTCCTGGTCTCAGATACTTCCTAGCTGTGTGACTCGAGCAAGTCATTTAATTCCATTTGCCTAACCCTTGTCCTTCTGTCTTAGAATTGTTACTAATAAAGAAAGTGAGGGTATTAATTTTTTTTCTTAAAAGCTCTTACCTTCTGTCTTAGAATCAATACTAAGTATTAGTTCCAAAGCAAAAGAGAGGTAAGGACTAGGCAATGAGGGCCTCGTTACTTGCCCAGGGTCACAAAGTAAGAGAGAGAAAAAGGAAAGAAAGAAAGAAAGAAAGAAAGAAAGAAAGAAAGAAAGAAAGAAAGAAAGAAAGAAAGAAAGAAAGAAAGAAAGAAAGAAAGAAAGAGAA
>NC_058134.1:289696513-289791188 GCF_016433145.1 Gracilinanus agilis
AAAGAAAAGAAAAGAAAAGAAAAGAAAAGAAAAGAAAAGAAAAGAAAAGAAAAGAAAAGAAAAGAAAAGAAAAGAAAAGAAAAGAAAAGAAAAGAAAAGGAAGGAAGGAAATTTTTTTTAAGCTAATATGACTGGCCCATAGAATCCAGGAAGGGAAATTATAGAAAATAAAGGTGTGAAGGTGATTCAGGTCAGGATTATGAAAGACTTTTAAGAGCTAAACAGAGGAGAGCATCTTCTATTCTAGAGTCAGTTGGGACCATTGGAGTTTGGGTAGGGGAGTAACTAGGGCAGACCTACATTACCAAGGAAAATCATTTGGGTAGCTGTGGGGGGTATTGGGTTCAGAGGAGAGAGATTTGAGACTAGGGACCAGTAAGGAAGCTTTGGCAGTAATCCAGCCAAGAAGGATCTGAACCAGGGCGATGGCTATGAGAGTAGGAGAAAAGGATGGATCTGAGACATGGTATTACAGAGGTAAAAACTACAAGATTTGGTAACTGGTTAGATTTGTGGCATGAGAGAGACTAATGCCAAGGTGGTGCTTTCAACAAAAATAGGGAAGTTCAGAAGAGGAGTGGGTTTGGAGAGAAAGATATTAAGTTCTTTTTTTAAATCCTTACCTTCAGTCTTAGAATCAGTGCTGGGTTTTGGTTCCAATACAGAAGAGCAACAAGGGCTAGGCAGTAGAGTTAAGTGACTTGCCCAAGGTCACACAGCTAGGAAGAGTCTGAGGTCAGACTCATACCTCAGACCTCCTATTTCTAGGTCTGGCCCTCAATCCACTGAGCCAACCAGATACTAAGTTCTGCTTTGGGCATGTTGGGCTTGAGATAACTATGGCACCTCTGTCTTGAAATATCCCACAGGCAGTTTTCGTGATATGGTACCAGTTCTCAGGAGAGAGACTGGAGTGGGATATATAGATCTGGAAATCATCTGCATGGAGCTGATAATTAAATCTATGGGAGATGATCAGGTCCCAGAGAGAGAGCCCAGTCAGAGCCTTAGGATATTACTAACAGGGGGATGATATAAAAGATGAACCAGGCAAGGAGCCTGAGAAGGAGTAGCAGCCAGCCAAGAGAACAAGAAGAGCTTTGTCATGAAAACCCAAGAAGGAGAGACTGTCTGCAAATCCACTCAATGAGTCTTCATGCAGCACAGACAGTACCCAGGTCACTTCCAGATAAGTGACATAGAGCACTTTAAAATTTACAAATTCATGTACATTGGCTAAGTGGGGTTTGGGGGATAGGGAAAGAACATGAAATATGTAACTAGGAGAAAATATTCAAAATAAAAATTAAAAAATAATAATAAAATGAAATTTACAAATTCAGTTTTATATTTATGTCCTCTGGGTCTCACAACCATCCTATGGAGTAGGTACTACAAGGACAATTTTTCCTCCTTTTACAGATTAAGAAAACTAAGCCTCCTAGAGGTGTCAAAGGCAGGGTTTAAACCCAGGCCTACAAAATGACTAACAATATGGGAGTGAGGTTCCCATCAAGGGATATATTCAAGCAGAAATTATCAGATATTATTGAGGAAATCCCTGCACTTAACTTTACTCGTAGAATAAGACCATCTCATTCAATGCCCTCTTTTTACAGATAAAAAAAAAAACAGACACAGATAAGTAAAGTAACTTGCTCCAAATCACATAGATAGGTAGTAGCAAGAACAGGAACTCATCACCCAGGTCTCATCACCCTTTGTCTTTGGTCTTTGAGATTGAGTCTCCCTATCCTGCCTAGGATGAAAGGCTACTGCCCCTACTGTTGTTCACCTTGGAAGCTTTAACCAGTTCCAGGTCCAGCTTGGGTTGATTGGTCCCTGGAGGGCTGCCATATTGGTGATCCAGGGCAAGGGAGTCATCATATTGGTGCCAGACTTAGTGTAGACAGCTCCCCTGGCTTTAATCCTACAACAACTCAGAACTTCAGAACTTGAGGGATCTACCACTCTCAGCCTCCCCAGCAGCAAGGGGCACAGGTATTCACCCCAACAAGTCCACCTCACTTCCAACATGGGCAAGAATCATTCTTTGGGAAAAGGGTTCAAATGGCTCCAGACCTGGGGCCAGGGAGGGGTGGAAATACCAGGATAAAAATGGGAATTGGCTGAGCTAGAATAAGCTGGAGCTGGAGGTTCCCCAGCTGGGCAGGGTAGGGCAGGGCAAGGTAGGGAAGGGCCTGGAGGGAGGAGCAGTGGGCCAGAGCTCACTCCACTCCCCAAGTAAGCTTCTGCTACCTTATAAGGTCATCTCCCTCACCCTGTACCCCACTCCTCCTCCTCCTCCTCAGGGAAAGACTCCAGCTCCCAGAGCCACAACTTGGGCCACACCCACCCATTCCTTCCCCAGGAGGCTCCAGGGAATGTCTGAACCTGTCAAATCGATCACATGGAAACACCTTTACTTGGCCACAAAGTGAGTTTTCTGGGGCCTTTGATCTTTTGAGTCTACAGCTGAACTTGAAATTCTGACACCACCCCATCCAAACTTAGATTAGGGTATCTTCCCACACAAGCCAATTCTGACCCCAAACTGTCTCATCACCAGAGACTGGGAGAAGGGGGCGATGCTTCCATGGCACTCCCCACTTCAACTCCTCCTTCACAGCCATGAATACCCAGGGTCTCCATTCCTTCTTCCCCACTGAGCCTTGTCTCTTTCTATTCATTCTCCCTACTCACAGGGTGGCTAGCACTGGGGTGCTTGATTGAGTCTCCGACCCCACTAGCCAATGGGAATAATGATTGCTTGGGTGCAGGGCATAGATGGTGAAATTGTGGCCTTATGGGGTGTGGGGGCGATTTCCCGAAAGCATAGCTGTAGTTCTGACCTGAGCCTCCTAGGACTGTGCGTAGCCTGCGAGAATACCCCACCTTGGCTAGCCAGGTGATATTGGGCAAACCCTCAGCACCTTACTCGTAACGCAGCTCTTGTAAATTATAAAACACAATGCAGATGTGGGTTAATATTATTCTATTTTTCCTTCCCACAGTTCACCAGTTCCCCTTGCTTCCACCTACCACCAGCATTCATTTCCCCCAGTGTCCAGCCTCCATCTCTTCCTTCCATTCTCCCCCAACCTTTGTGCTTAGATTCCCATATTCCCCTAGGGTGGTCTAAGCTGGCCGACTTGGTTTTTCCTGTTCTTTGGGCTTCCAGACTAGATTCTCCTACCATATACTCACTCTTGGTACCCTCTGCCTCTCTTTTTAGCCCTTCCTTCCCCATCATGCTCTTCCAGTAAAAGCTATGGGAACAGCCGTGAGTCACTGGATCCAAAAGACAGAGTATAAGGGTTGGGGGCAACACAAAAGCAGGAAGGACTTCTATTACTTAGGGATATTATTCAGGGAAAGTTTCTCAGAGGTGCTAACTGCTAAAGAAAGCAATGGACAAAGATTGGAAAGAGAGAAAAGCCGAGAGGCACTATAGGTGATGGAGGAAGATTTCGTGTAGGGTACTCAGTGGAATAAGAGCCAGGCCCAGAGATGGGAGGTCCTGGATTCAAATGTAGTCTGAGACACTTCCTAGTCTTGGGCAAGTCACTTAACCCCGATTGCCTAGCCCTTAGCATTCTTCTGCCTTAGAACCAATACACAGTATTGATTCTAAGGCTGAAGGTAAAGGTTAAAAAAAATTTTTTTAGCGTGTCATTGTAGCTAGAGAGTTAGCCTCAGGGCCAGGGGTACATGGCTTTAAGACCTGCCTCTGATGTGTGACCCTAGGCAAGTCACTTAACCACTTAAGTGATCTAGACAGCTGTAAGACTATCAGTCACAGAGAAGGGGTTAACTTGATAGAGAGAATTTCTATCAAGTTAGCCCCTGATAGAGAGGAATATGTGAGATTCCTCTCTCAATGAATTCATTTCCCTCCCCAACTATTCCCTATCTATAGAAGAGTGTAGGGTCAGGACCAAAGAGGGAACTAGCCTTATGAAACGAGCTACCATCATGGAATACCTTTAATAATCAAACCATCTTGAAGCCAGGACTGTTTGTCCATTAGCTTTTGGTATCCAAGAAAGGTGATATTGGCTTCAGGAACCCCTTAAGGGTTAAAGAGGTTGGAGACAGAGGGCTAAGCCTTGTAGTCCTTCCCAGCTCTATAACCAGATGTTGTTCCAGGGGAAAATCACAGAATTCCAGCTTTAAAAGGTAGCTTAGAGCCCACCTGGTTCAACCCCAACTTGATCTTCCATAACATACCCATCAAGTAGTCATCCAGGCTTTGCTTGAAGGGCAAACCCACCACCTCCCAAAGCGTCCCTTTGAACATTGTTAAGAATATTTTTCCTGGGGGCAGCTGGGTAGCTCAGTGGATTGAGAGCCAAGCCTAGGGGGAGTTGGGGAGTGTCCTAGGTTCAAATCTGACCAGCTGTGTGACCCTGGGCAAGTCATTTGACCCCCATTGCCTACCTTTACCACTCTTCTGCCTTGGAGCCAATACACAGTATTGACTCCAAGATGGAAGGTAAAGGTTTAAAAAAAGAAAAAGAATATTTTTCCTCCCAGGAAGCTTAAACCTCTCTAAAGTTTCCACCCCTAGTTCTACCTCCTGAGGACAAGCAGAACAAGTCTAAACCTTCTTCCATTAAACAAGTCTTCAGATACTCAAAGAGAGCTAGCATGCTCCCTCCATTCCTACCCCAACTCAACAAAGCATCCTCTCCAGGCTAAACATCCACAATTCCTCCAAAGGGCATGATCTTAATCCCTTCTCCAACCTAGTACCTCTCCTCTGGACATGATCTAGCTTGTTAATGTTCTTCCAAAATCATGGCACCCAATATTAACAACAAATACTTCCTATGTGATCTTCCTGGAGCAGACTGGTACATTGGAAAGAGCACTACTGTCTCTGGGGTCAGACGACTTGGGTTCAAATCTTATCTCTAATGTATTTTATCTCAGGCAAGACACTTGACCTTCCTGGGTTTCCTTTTCCTCAACTGTAAAAGAGAGAGAGAAACAGAGAAAGACAGAGACAGAGGCAGAGAAGGAGATGGTAGGGGGAGGGAGAGAGACTTCTCAGTCTCTCTATCTCCAGAAAGAGAGAGACAGAGAGAGAAAGAGTTAGTTGGATTAGATGGCTTCTGAGGTTCCTTCTAGCTCTAGCTCTATGACGCTCTGACCTGTCTAAACTTCAGCATTATGACTCACTTAATGTAGTCTCTGATAATATTAGCTTTTGTGTGGCTGCCATATTGCTCTGTTGATCAGAGAAGGATGTTGATTCAAGAAGACAGAAATTGAAGAGAAAGAAAGACATTCAAAAAGGGAGAAGAGAAGGAAAAGAATTTGAGGGAATAGCAAATGGTTACTGCAATGCTTACAGGATTTTCTATCTAATTTTTCAGACAATTTCAGGGATCCAAGCAGAAGGGGGTGTGGCCAGCCCACAGTCTGGTAGCACCCTACCTTTCCAAAGTTTCTTTTACTTCCCACTTCCATATTTGCTTTGCCCAAACCAAAGGTTCTTTGATTTCTCTCATCTTTCTTCATCCTGTTCCCTAAACCTAGAATGTTTCCTCAGCCTCTATCTGTTAAATTTTTACTCCAGTCTTTATTGTCTTCAGGAGTCTATCAATCAATGAGGATTTCATTCTTACTATTCAGCGGGCACTGTGCTAAGGGGTTGGAAATGGGCAAAAAAATGCCTGTCCCTGCCTTCAATCAGCTTACCTTCTAATGGAGGAGCGTCCCGTGCAAATAACTATGTACATACAAGAGATATATTGTGGAGAGAATATTGGTTGGAAAACCTGGCTTGGGAGGCAAGAAACCATCAAAAGCCTTTGCCAAGCAGCTAGGTGGCTCAGTGGAATGAGAGCCAGACCTGGAAAAGGCATGTTCTGGATACAAATCTGCCCTTAGACACTTCCTAGCTGTATGATCCTGGGCAAGTCACTTGATTTCAATTACTACATACTTAGCAATCCTGCTTTGGAACCATTACTTAATAGCAATTCGAAGACAGAAGGTAAGGATTTAAAAGAAAGAAAGAAAAGACTCCTGCAGAAGACAAGATTTGAGCTAAGTCTTGAAGGAAGCCAGGGGTGGCAGGAGGTAAAAGTGAAGAGGGAGAAATGGGAGGCTAATTGGAGGAAAGGAGGAAAACCTGTGCAAATGCAAAGAATTGGGAAATAGAACATCTGATCTTCCAGTGCCGGGAATAACAAGAATAGCTGGATCATGGAGGTAGTTTAAGTATAAGAAGATTGAAAAGGTAAGAAGAGATCAAGCTGTGAAAGTGCCAAAAAGGACTCCATATTTGACCATGGAAGGAAGAGGGAATTGTTGAGCAGAAGAGGGATATGGTCAGACCTACTCTTTTTTTTTTTTTACCCTTTTCTTCCATCTTAGAATCAAAACTGTATATTGGTTCCAAGGCAAATGAGCAATAAGGTCTTAGACAATGGGGGTTAAGTGACTTGCCCAAGGTCACCCAGCTGAGGTCAGATTTAAACCCAGGACCTCCCTTTTTCAGGCTTGGTTCTCAATCCATAAGCCACCTAGCTGCCCCCAGATCAACTCTTGATTAGAAAAATGACTTAGGTGGCTGTGCAAGATATATTAGAGAAGAACCAAACTTAAGACCAATTAGAAGACTATGGAAATAGTACAGAGGAGGTGGCTAGCAGCTATGTGAATGGAGAGAGAAAATGTAAAAAGAAATATTGTGAAGGTACAGGCAACAAGATATGGGATTTCTCTGATTCTTCCCCAGCCAATAACCAGAATACCTCTCATTGGAAGCCTTTGCAAGCACTTTTCTTGCATCTTTTTTGGGCATTAATTGCCTAATTTTATAATATTGTTATTTTATATGTGCTATACTAGACTGTAAACTCCACGAGGGCAGGGCCAGCATTTTAGTTAATCCTCTTCATCCCCCTCAGCCCAGCATATAGACATGGAATGTATGTCTAGGATGACGTGGGTCCTTCTGTGCCTTTGCACCTGTGTGTAGGTTTTGCTGAATCTGGGTTTCTGGGGGACAATTGGGTGTGTGTTTGGACTCTCTGCTAGATGTCCAAGGCTGGGAGGGAGAATGAGGGGTTTGCATGCAGGAGAACTGCTCCCTCCTCTCAGGGATCTTCTGGCTCCCCTGGAGAGAGTTTGGGCAGTGGGATGAGTGGGGCCAGGGGCAGATGCACAAAAAAACTTGCACAAGGCAGAAGCCAATGCAAAGGACTGGAGTTTCTACTGTATATCTTGCACAAGTATCTGCCGCTGTGAATGTGTGTCCTTCCCTACAGGTTGGGCAGGCACACCCTGTGATTCATGGCTCCAGTATGTGCCCAACCTGGCCAGGCCAGCAGTGGTGTAGCCCAGGGTAAAGCCACCAGCTCATTGCTCAGGTATCTGTGCTGAGCAGACACACACACACACACACACACATACTCTCTCTCTCTCTCTCTCTCTTTCTCTCTCTCTCTTTCTTTCTCTCTTTCCCTTCCTCCCTCCCTCTTTCCCTCCTTCCCTCCCTCTTATGGCTTGGTTAGGGGAGGGAGGGAGACCAAGAGTGAAAATAAAAGAGTACCAAGACTAACCTGGATGAGAGGGAGAAGACCCTCTCCAGGCCAGCCTGGGGAAGTGGCCAGAGGAACAGTGAAAGGACAAAAATGTCATTCTTCCATCCCAGTGTCTGGATTTCACCCATTTCCCATACCCTTTCCCTCCTCCTCACCCATACAATGCCCCCAGCAAAGTTTGGACCAAGGAACTAAAACAAAAGTTCTAGCTATCCAAAGACAGTTCCCTAGAGTCCATTTCCTTGTTAGCCTTGGGACTGAATTACCCCTAAAAACAACATCTTTTGGACAATCCCAGTGGCACACAAGATGACAAGAATGACATGTACATTGTCCTAAGTCCATATACTTATAATTTCTTGCTCTATCTCTTGTCTATATTTCTTCACCTTTTTATTCCATGTAGATTGGAAATCATGAGCACTTGGGATGGGGATATCTAGTAAAATTATTCTTAAATTTTTATGGATCAGTGTTATGCCATAGTTTTGTCAGTAATGATGGTCTAGACCCAGTACGATTTATTTTGCTGAATTTTCAAAGCTATTTTGGGGGTTCACATTTATAGTGCATGGATTTGTCATCTGTGAAATTCTGATGTAGAATTCCAGCCACCTGGCTGTGTCAAATTTGACACAAATTTGACTGGTACAAATTTTTGCAGACTGCAGTGAGACATTGTAAACGTTCCATCACTTCATTACATAATCTACGTTAATCACTAGGTCTGGACTCCTTATGAAGAGTCTTTCTGTCATTTCTGGTGGCCATAACTTGGTGTGAATTGTCATCATAAACTCCTCCATTTTCACAAACAAATCCACATGATTCAACCACTGATTCAAGGCTTCTCTGTCCACATGTTGTTGACTGGGTTCATTGAAATGTCTTCCATCTTGATTCTGCTCTTGGGTCTTAGACTTGGCTTGTCTTGAAGTAAATTGCTTTTAGTTACTTTTAACAGTGTGTCCAGTTACTTTTAACTAGGTGACTCAACGGATAGAGAGCCAGACCTAGAGACAAGAAGTCTGGGTTTAAATCTGGCCTCCAACTTTTCACAGCTGTATGACCTTGGGCAAGTCACTTAACCCCTGCTGACTAGCCCTCTTCTGCCTTGGAACACAGTATGGAATCAACACAAAGTATTGATTCTAAGATGGAAAGTAAGAATCTAGAAAAACAATGTGTCCATGTCATATCAGTCTCTACCACTGCTCAGTGAAATGGTGTCTACTTGTTCCAAAAGTATTTGTGCAGACTTTTCATTTCTAAGAATATCTATCCATCCTCTTGATTCGTTTTGGTAAGGCTGTGTTAGTAGGGTATTGGGTCCTGTGCTATATTAACACTCAACAGAGTTTTGCAGGAATCCTTTCTGGATCTGTTATGATCCATTTTACAGTTCCAAAAGTTAAGCTCAATACTGTATAGGTGTTAAATCTTTTGAATATTCTTTCCAGTCATCTTTGATTTCAGGATGCCAATAAGACTCTTAACGGATTCATCCATACCATCCTTGATATTTTTATGCTAAATGTGCCTTACTTGGAGATCAAGTTATTTGTACACATTTCCTAGGTTGAAGTGCTAAGCCGTCAAGGGTTTTTACTCAGAGTACATTAAAAGGTTGTCACTAATAGAGACTAAACAACATTATTATTGAGAGAAGGATTTCACGAGATAAAGAAATTGTTTGACTCATTATTCAGCAGAATCACATAACCATATCATGGGATTAAAAAAGTGTTTTAATTCAGAATCCTTAACTCAGAATCCATTCTTAATTCTATTTAGATCTATTAGAGAGATGATTTAAGGTTAGGCAGAATCCTAATGGGCCTTTATTTTGCCTTCCAGAAAAATAGCTTGTTTTGTATTCATTGTTCTTGGCACTGTAGAGTTGTTTATGGTGTGTTTTTATTTGTTAATTTTTAAAACCTTACTTTCTGGCTTAGCGTCAACTCTAACACAGAAGAGCAGCAAGGGCTAGGCAATTGGGGTTAAATGACTTCCCAGGGTTACACAGCTAGGAAGTGTCTGAGGACAGATTTGAACCCAGGTCCTCCCAACTCCAAGCCTAGCACTCGATCCACTGTGCCATCTAGCTTCCCCTGGTGATATGTTTTAAATACAGAAGAGCTTCCCTTTTGGACACCAAATACCTTAACATTCTCAATATTATTGAGTCCTTCCTTCCTTCCTTCCTCTCTCTCTCTCTCTCTTTCTTTCTTCCTTCCTTCCTTCCTTCCTTTGCTTACTATCTTTGTGATTCCATCACTGACCCTAACCTATTCCCTGGTACAGTATGGGCTGAGTGCTAAGGTTGGGTTCTGGTCATCTTTAGGGTTGAGTCAGGATCAATCCACATTCTAAGGGTAGCACTATCTTAGCCAAGCATTTCCTTGGGTTGAAATGTGATATTAGTGAAGACAGACCCCATAGCCACAACCAAAGGGGAGAGAGGGCACAACCAGATGCCACTCCACTAGGCCTACCAGTCACATTGAGTTGGGAACACAGTCCTAGTGAGAGTTCAGCCCATTCACTCAGTGTTCCAGTCAGGGTGGGGGACTGTTGTTTGGACCCTAGTTGCATTTGTCTATTTTAAGGCAGGATTTGGTGTCTTTCTTGCCTCTGTAAAAGGCTTAGCGCTTGAGTGGGGCTAAATGACGCTCCCTGTTGTATGACAGACAGGACAGAGCTAGCCCCTGGAGCTTGGGGAAGGGCAGGCTAAAGAGGCCCCCTGAAGCAGGAGACAGAGGGGGCCAGTGTTCCCAGGCAAGGAGGGCCCCCACCACACCCACCAACATCTCTTTTGTCATCTGCTTCTCAGGCTCCTGGGACGGATGGGCTCTGGGCAAGAAGCAAGGCTGAGTCAGGGAGATGCCAGAGGAGGCAAGTCTGACGCTGTCCCAGCTGCTGCCCTGAGGAGAAAGGAGCAGGCCCCAGCAGGAGCTCCAGAGCCTGGCTTTACAGATCCTTCCCAGGGACGCGGGGCTGCCCTTGGACTCCCAGGCTAGAGAAACCCACGACTGAAGATGACCCAGATCTAGGCAGTCAAAAGACCTGAACTGAGAGCCCATTCCTGCTGTTTGGTGCCTTCACAAACCCAAACAGTAATTCCCCTTTCTCTCTGGTTCCTTGACTATACAATGAAATAATTCGTGTAGCTGTAGATCAATGGTTCCCAAACTTTTTTTGGCCTACCGCCCCCTTTCCAGAAAAAATATTACTTAGCCCCCTGGAAATTAATTTTTAAAAAATTTTAATAGCAATTAATAAATGCACCTGTGGCCATCACCACCATCCTGGATCGCTGCAGCAACCACCAGGGGGCGGTGGCACCCACTTTGGGAATCACTGCTGTAGATGATCTCCAAGCTTCTTCCAGGCTCCGAGAACATACACAGAACTCATCCCTGATCAAGTTCATGAAAAGAAGAGGATCTCCATCCAACAAGCACCTGAGCAACCCAAAACCCTCATGCCAAGAGCCCTGGGCTAGGGAGCAGAAGAACTGGGTTCCAATCCAATACTTATAATACTTGAGCATCTGTAAAATGGAAATAAGGGCAGCGAGGAGAGGCAGTGGACAGAATGCCAGATGTGGAGTCAGGAAGACAACCTTAGAGCCTTACTAGCTGTGTGACCCTGGGCTAGTCATTGAACTCTGTTGACCTCAATTTCCTCATCTGTAAAATGAGCCGGAGAAGGAAATAGCAAAACACTCCAGTATCTCCACCAAGAAACCCCCAAATGGAGCCACAAAGAGTCAGTCACAACTGAAAATCACTGAACAACAGCAGCACAATGAAAATAATAATATATATGAAAAGTACTCACAGGAATATCATGAAGGAAGTGTTTTATAAAATGAGAAAGGGGGGGCAGCTGGGTAGCTCAGTGGAGTGAGAGTCAGGCCTAGAGACAGGAGGTCCTAGGTTCAAATCCGGCCTCAGCCACTTCCCAGCTGTGTGACCCTGGGCAAGTCACTTGACCCCCATTGCCCACCCTTACCACTCTTCCACCTATGAGACAATACACCGAAGTACTAGGGTTTAAAAAAAAAAAAGAAAGAAAGAAAATGAGAAAGGCATAATAGATAGACAATGAGCCTCTAAGGCAGAAAGTCCTGAGTTCAAGACCACCTATAACATATCCTAGATCTATAACTGTGGGCAAATCATTTCCCTTCTTAATGCTAGATTAGACCCAGCCCTAGGAGGTCCACAGCACAACTGAGCATGGCCCAAACAAGATTAAAACATCATTTCTATCTGATTTCAATGTGTTGATGTATTAATCAGATAGAACTAAAAAAAAGTGTGGTTTTCTAAGTCAAATTATAGTCCAGGGGAATCTTCATTTCGACTGAGCAGTTTAGTGGCTCCCATTTCTACTTTAGTTTGGCACCTCTCTCAGATTATAACTTTCAGAAAAAGTGGTGACCTGCACTGGGAAAGGGAATGTCCTCACTTGGGGTCTCCCTTCATATATGAAATCACAGGGACAGTTCCTATCCCTATATAAATATCAGTTATCATTTTTATTATTGTAAGTTGGCATCATCATTATTGTTGTTATTATGTAATATGGGGGGCCTTCAACTTATTTCATCTCTGTAGGAACTAGAAAAGACCCAAAAGTTCCCACCAGGGAAACTGAGTCATAGAGAGATTTGATGCAGATGAACCTAGACTGCACATTTGCCCTGAGGCAAGAAGCCTTGGAATAGGAATAGGGAAAAGACAGACGGACTCCTGCCTCTAGAATTGGTTTTTCCCTCCCTTTCCCTCTTCCTCTTCTTCTCCCTCTCCCTCTTCCCCCCTCTCTGTCTCTCTGTCTCTCTCTCTCTGCCTCTCTCTCTCCCCCTCCTTATTATGTTATTATTCAAACTCAGGACCTAGAGCTGGGCTCTTCCTGGTCAACAATTCCCCTCCTTTTCCCTCCCCTCTCTTTCTCTTTCCAATTTGCAAGGCTCAGGGTGCCCTTTTGCTGGTCTAAGAACAAAGGTGTGTGTAGACACCAAAAGTTGCCTGCCTCTCTGATCAAAATATAGATGGACTTTGATGACTCTGGAGGAGATGATGAGGCCAATGACTTTGTTCGATTCTGCTTCACTTAAACCCAATTTATGTGAAGAGTCAAAAGACACCATCCAGTGATGTCATTTTGGTCCTCAAAGGACAATAACCAACCAGATGGTAGACATGGAGCCTGGACGTTTTCCAGATGAGGGCATTGAGTGCTCTACAGATGGAGATTGTTTTTTAAGTGATAATAACAATTAAAATTATTTGTTATTAATTTACTCTAAATATTTATTACAAATTTATACATCATGTTTATTCTAGTTTTATTATTATAAATTATTATTATTTTAATTAATTTATTTTTACTTTTCCCATCTTACATATTTTCCAGATTAAATAATACAATTTTTTAAAACCCTTACCTTCTACCTTAGAATAAATACTTATGTATGGTTCCAAGGCAGAAGAGCAGTAAGGGCTAGGTAATGGGAGTTAAGTGACTTACCCAGGGTCTCCCAGCTAGGAAGTATCTGAAGACAAATTTGAACCCAGGACTTCTCATCTCTGCAGCTGGTTTTTCTATCCACTGAGTCACCTAGTTGCCCACATGATACAATTTTTAATACTTGTTTTCTGACATTTTGGAATCCATGTTATTAGTAGTAATTATTGTTCAGTAATTATTAATGATTATTATATTCTTATCGTAATTGTTATTTAAAATTCCTCGGCTAAAATTCAGACCCCAATGAGCCAAGAGTCCTTCTTTGCCCAGCCCTTCTGAAGCAGTTGGCTTGGTGGGTGGTGTAATAAGGGACTTTGAAAGATGTAATATGGGGATTAGGTAGGCCGTAATATGAGGCTGAAGCTAGGGGTAATAACTGGTAGGATCAGGGAATAAGACAAGGCAAGGGACCCAAGGCTGGAGGTATCAAGGGAATAGACTAGGTAGTAGGGAAGTTAAGGTAATATAGTGGATGAGGAAGGTTCAATGATGAAGGATGGTAGTTGAGGTGGTAGGAGAAATAAGGGAATGTCTGAGTTTAGGGAGCATAACACTGAAGTAACAAGGGTTTCAAGGGAGAGGATGAATTAATCTAAGCAGACAAACAGCAGCAGGGAAATACAGACTGGGACTTAGGTTAAAGACAAAACACTGAAGGGAAATAGACTGATCCCTTCAAGTAAAGGACACTTTACAGCCAAGTTAGAGTCAGCCAAGACAGCTTGAAATTGACTACAGGCTTTAGTCAATTTCACAGGAAGGGATTTGTTTTGAAGTTACACTTCCTTCAAAATGGATGCTCTCAGCTTCCTTCAAACCCAGAGAATAGGTTGTTTCTCTTTTCCTCTTCCTCCCTCTCTTACTAATCAACTAATGAAGTAACCAAAAGGTCTTGTTTAAACACAAAAGGGGTTTATTGTCTTCCAGGATAGATTGATAGGGTAGAGGATTAAGGAAGCCCTAATAGCCGCTTAGAGAAACCTCAGGTGGGGGAAGGGAAGCAGGAATGTGAAACTGAGAAAGGACCTGCCTTTACTCAGCTCTCAAAGGTGATTTTGAAATCAAAAGGGGTTAGGAAGTTGGATATAAAGACTCAATAAATAATTTGTTGCCAGGCTAACACTATCACAGATTCGAACTAACTCCGATTCACTCTCCTATTTACTCTTCTCAGACACTCAGGTAGGGAAATGAAGGTAGGAAATAAGGTAGGGTAGGAAATTCAAAGGATTTATCTAAATTAACAAATCTCAAAGAAACTGCAAATCTAAGCTAGGTTTCAATCTCAAGAAGGAGCTTCAGCTGGACCCTGGTTCCCTCCACGAGTTCCCAAGTCCAACTGAAACTTTTCCCCAAGATTCTAAAACCTTAACTGAAAGTAGAAATTCTGCAAAAGCAGTTATGCCCCCACTCTACACTATAGTAGGCTACTGGAGCATGCCCATTGAGTATCCTTCAAACACGAGCAAAAGAGATTTGGAGAAGGCCATTGAGCTCAGGCCTCTGAACTCTCAGCCCCTGTTGGGCAGATGCTAAACTCCATGATCTTGCTGGTTTAATGTCAAGTAACAACTCTGAAGGGTTAAGGAAGGACGGACAGAAGCAGCTACTGGCTATCGCCTGGGAGCCCCACTCACGATGGTGCTCTCCCTCCACCACTGTCACAACTGATTAGCTAGAAACTGACCCCTAAATCAGACTCTCACTTGGCCTGAATCCTGAACCAATTCCCAACACTGCCGCTGGCCTGAGCAATGGCACACACCTGGAATCCCTGGTCCTGGGGGAGGCTGGGGACAGTGACCCCGCCTCCCCCCCGTCCCGGAACACAGGAGTTCTGGGCTCCAATAGGCTAAAGCCAACAGGGCATGTGGCCTACGTGTGGCATCCATGTGGTGAATCTGTAGAAGGGGGCCACCGGGCTACCTAAGGAAGGGCAAACTGGCCCAAGTGGGACCCTGAAGGAAAGGAGGTCAAAGCTTCTGTGCCTGTTTTAATGCCACATCAAATCCCATCCTGCTCTGGCCCTATCCCCACAATCTAGCCTCCTCCCCAAACTCCTCCACCACTTCTCTCTTGTCATCTCTGTGTGGAGTCTCTTCTGTTTGCAGAGACTGTGATGTTTATTCTGAGAAATGACATCTGGGACCCCATGGGAGGGATGAGGATGGGGTAGCTCAGTGTGAATGCAGGGCTGGCACAGGTGATCCTGATGGTGCCACAGTAGGTGCCCACGACACTGGGAAGTACCCATCAGCTGTGTCCTGCCTTCCTTAAACCCATGGGAGGACAGGCTCTTACTTGGATTCTCAGCCTTCACAGTTAATTCAGGAACAGGGCTACTGAAAACAACACTGACAGACCGTGGTGGTCCCCTTCTTCAAGCTCCCTCTCCTTCCAGATCTTCTAGAAGCTCCCTCTGTGAGCCTCACCCTGATCCCTCCCCATAGCCTGCCTCAGCCTGCCCTGTTGCCCAGGGCCTCACCTTAGTGGGTGTCTGGCTTTGCTCAGTAAATGAAACAGAGGTCCCCACCTCATAGCTCAGCCCTGAGCAGCTAGAGACCTGACAAATAGATCCTCCTATTATGGGTCCAGTCCTATCTCCTGAATTACGGAAATGAGGAGCCTCTGGACCTCTTTCTGGAAGCTTTCCAGCTTCCATCTACAGAGTCCTCCAATCTTTGCCCATCCCTTCCATGTCTCCTAGTCCCTACCCCATCCCCTCCAATGTTCCACCTAATCCCTGCCCCCTTCCCCAAAGTCTGTTGAGACTTTTATATCCCACCCCAGCTCCTTCTCCTCCCCCAAGTCCCACCCCTCTACCCTGGCATCCCCTCCAGCTTCTTCCTCTTTCTCTCATGTCTACCCAGGCCTTAACTCTTCTCCTTTAAGAGCCTTCCCAAAGTAGAAACACAGAAGAAAAACAACTGCTTGATCACATGGTTTTATGGGGATATGATTGGGGATGGAGATGCTAAACGATCACCCTAGTGCAAATATCAATAATATGGAAATAGGTCTTGATCAATGACACATGTAAAACCCAGTGGAATTGCTCTTTGGTTACAAGAGGAGGATGGGAGGAGGGGAGTAACCATGGAAAAAATATTCTAAATTAATTAAGTAAAAATTTTCAAATTAAAAAAAAAAGCCTTCCCAAACCACTCTTCCCCCAATCCCAACTCAGTAGTTTCTCATTCTCTCTTAGCTGAAAGAAGTTAAAGGGGCCATGGTACCCTCAATGGCTTGGTGTAGGGGAGCTGGAGAAGGAGACAAAAGGGAAAGGGAGGCAGGAAAAGGAGAACTGAGTTCTTGATAGAGTGGAGAAGGGGATACAAGAGAGCAGAGGCCTGTATTCCTCGTGCAAGGGTGCCGGCAGTCAAACTACATTCCCAGCAAGCCAAGACCTGTAAGTTCTCTGCACAGAAAATAAACAGGAAAGAAGGTTGTCTTGCCAGCTCAGCTTTCTCAGAGATGGCCAGAAAGCATTCCTGCCTCAGTTTCGACCTAAAGCCCCACGTAGGCATTATAATCTGATAGACCATGGGATCCTATCCATCAGGGACTGTCCTTCCCAGCACCCTCTGGTCCCAAAGCCCTTAGGAGAAAGAGGAAGAGCCTCAGATTTTTTTTTATTGCCTTTCATTCACTCATTCAATAAATCCCTGTCCATTAAACCCTAATTTCATTCATTCATATTAACAAAATCAAAACCAAAAACCGGGCTCTGACCTCTGAGTTTCCATCCAGGAACTACTTTTTCCCCACTTCCCAGAGTCCTAAAAAGATCAAGTATTTTACCTAGTAGGCAACATTTGTATTGTTTATTTCTGACTCTGAGGCTCCTGCAGGCTCTGCTGCCTGGTTCACAATGTGTCCCCACCTTACTTTCCCAGCCTTTTGTCCCTCACCAGGAATGGATGTGCCTGGAAAGCTCCCTTCTGCCCCACAGAGCCATGTTCTAGATAATACACAATGCAAGGGCTGGGGCGATTGGGAATGTGCTGAGCTAAGAGTTCTCTGGCATACGGAACTGTCCATTCAGATCATCATGTTGGGGTCACAGCCCAATGAACCTTGTTGTTCAGTCCTGTCTAACTCTGCATGGCCCTGTTGGTCTGGAGCCCAATCCCAGTTCACTAAGGATTAGTTTTCAGTCATCTAAGTCAGGTTCAACTCTTTGTGACCCCTTTGGGGGTTTTCTTGGCAGAATTCCTTCTCTAGTTCATTTGACAGATGAGGAAACTGAGGCAAACAGGTTTTAGTGATTTGCTCACGGTCACACAGTAATTGTCTGAGGCCAGATTTGAACTCAGTTCTTCCTGACTCCAGGTCAGGCACTTTATCGACTGCACTATCTAGCTGCCCCTCAATTTATAAATGAGGAAATGGTTCTCCAGCAAAGTTATGCTATTTGACCCAATATCCCACAGGGAGCAAGTAACAAGCAATATTTGAACTCAGGTCCTCTGATTTGTAGTCGAATTCTTTAACACTTCTACCACACTGACTTCCTTTACAGATCAGAAAAGGCTCAAGAGAGTTCATTGACTTGCCCATGTTCACAGAGCTAGTAAGTGGGATTTGAACCCAGGTCTTCTAACTCCAAATCCTGGGCTCTTTCTATTATAAAACCAGATCCCTTTCCTTCCAACTGAACCAAGAGCTAGAAGAGAAGAGACTTTATATCCTCTAGAATTCTCATCTCCTCACCAGAGCTCGCTTGCCCCACTTTCCACCCCCAAATTCAGGCCTGGAGCCAGACCTTGGGTTATGTCCAATAAATTCCCCCAAGCTTTATAATTATACATTTAGAGATCACCTCGTCTAACCCCTCATTTTGCAGTTAAGGAAACTGAGACTCTGAGTTTGAGCTGCACCTAGCTAGCACAGGACCTCAGAGTGCCAACACGGGGGCAGACACATCCCTATATGAGGAGATCTCTTCCTTGACTCCGTTGACCAGTTCTAGACGGCCACCCCGGCTACCCACTTGGGGGCTCCCTCACTCTTTCACCTCACCATGGAACACAGTCCCCCAGGCCTGGAGATCCAAAACAGGGGCTTCCGGCCCTATCCTTGGGATATCTTGGGGTCTCTCTGTCTCCCCCATACCTCTAAGTGGCCAGAATTTCTGTTATGGCTCTGAACCAAGAGGGACAGTGATTTACCCAAGGTCACACTACTGGGAAGTGATAACAGTAAGTAAGCTTCAGACACAGGTCCTCTAATTCCATGTATTATGGAGAAGAGAGTTTAAGAAGCAGGGTAGAAGCCAGAGGCACTGAGAGGAGAAGAGCACAAAGCCAAGTCAGTCATCAAGCAATTATGAAGTCCTTAACAGGTTCCAGACACTGTGCCGAGCCAAGAAGGCAGCAAAAGGCACACTTTCTGCCCTCGAGGAGCTCACGTTCTAACGGAGCAGACAACATGCAAAGAACTATCTACATAAACTCTTAGGAAAGCCAGTTGGCTCAGTGGAGAGAGCTCCAGGTCTAGAGATGGGACGACTTGGGTTGAAATCTGGCCTCAGACACTTCCTAGCAAGTCACTTAACTGCCATTGCCTAGCCCTCATCACTCTTCTGCCTAGGAACCAGTATACAGTTTTGATTTTAAGACAGAAAGGAAGGGTTAAAAAAAAAGAGAAAAGAGGCCCAGAGCTGTCTGACAGAGTTTGTGTGTGAGGAAGATCAAGAAATCCAAAGTTGCTAGAGAAGAATCCTTTGTAAGAAGAGAAGGGAATGAGAGCAGGCAGCCACAACTCTAAATGCCAAACAGAGGATTTCATATTTGACAAGAGGAATAATAGGGAGCCACTAGGATTTACTGGGGGAGGAAGGGGCCAGAGATCTGCCCCGTAGGAAAATTGAGCTGCTTTCTCTGTTTGACAGATGAGGGAAATTAAGGACCTGAGCAGCAGGTTAATTTTCCCAACTGTTATATAAATGTAATTATTATTTTAGATTTGACCACAAAAATACTCATACTGCACTATGAATGTTGTAAACGACTTCCATTTGGAAACTTCTTCCACCGATACCAATCCATGGATGGACTGGAATTTACAGTCTTGGAGCCATTCAAAGGTGGTTTTATAGCAAGTATGGATTAATGTCAGGACTTGAACCAAGATCATCTTTTTTAAAAAAAATTTAAACCTTTACATTCTAATTCTAAGACAAAAGAGCAACATGGACTAGGCAATTTGAGTTAAGTGACTTGCCCAAAGTCACAAAGATGGGAGTTGTCTGAGATTTGAACCCAAGACCTCCTGTCTCTAACTGCCCCAAATAGTACAATTTCTCATTCTCTCTCAATCTCTCTCTCTCTCTCTCTCTCTCTCTCCCCATCTCGTCTGTTTGACTCTGTCTCTGTCTCTGTCTTTTTCTTTCTCTCTTTGTCTCTCTGTCTCTCCATCTCTGTCTGTCTCTGTCTCTCTTGATATCTCTCTATCTCTGTCTGATTCTGTTTCTTTCTCTGTATTTCTCTCTCCACCCCATCTCCTTCTCTTCATCTCTTCTTTCTGTCTTTCTGTCTGTCTCTGTCTCTCTCTCTCTCTCTCTCTCACACACACACACACACACACACGTACACACACGTGACACACACTCCAGCATCCTGCATCCATTATCATCCATAAACACACTCATGCATATTCTTGATGGCATAGGAGGATAGATCTAGAAAAGGTCATCTAATCCAATTGCTTCATTTTATAGATGATAATACTGAGGCCTCAGTTGGACATCTACTAGCTTTATGAGCCTGGACAAGTCATTTAACCTACATTTGCCTCAGTTTCCTCAACTGTAAAATGAGAAGAGTAAGAGCCACCACCTCCCAGGTGAGGATCAAAGGAGATAATAACTGTAAAGTTTTTGAATGTACCCTATTCAACAGATGAGGAAACTGAGACTTTGTAAAAGAAATCCTCCTAGAGGTAACTCCATCTGCCTCCACCTAGATATTGTCTTTTATGAATTTGGAAAGAAACTTGTGTATCAGGTTGGACTATTCCCAATAGGTGGGTGCTTATGAATGCTTGATTTCTTCCTTTTTCTCCCCACCCTTCTCCAAGCTCCCCCTTCCTTCTCCTTCTCCCACACTCACGCCATACCCAAGGCTTCTAAACCCCATGGCATCCCAGACAAAGGCTCCAGAAATAATCTCCCCAAGAGATGGGAACCTTGTGTTTCCTGGAGCAGGAGTGCCACCATCTGGGCATTCTCACCAAAGCAGAGAGACAGAAACCATCCCAGTCACTGGGGGCAGAGCAGAGTCCTTTGCTATCTTCCTTCTGGAAGGGAATTAGCAACGGATCAATTAACAAACAATTATTAAGCACCTACTATGTGCCAGATGCTCTGAATTTTGGAATCAGAGAAAGTCCAACCCAAATTCAAATAAGAATCTTCCCTACATCATCAGCCACAAGTGGTCATGCAATCTCTTCAGGAAGACCACCATTAAGGAGTGACTCACTACTTGCCCACTGTTCCACTTTTGGACAGCTCTAATTATTAGCCAATAAATTACAATATCTATAGTAGTACCTGGTGAACACTGACTGTATATTCTCCTACCTGGGAAATGTTCTTTCTACCCCATCATTTGCCTCTCCTGCTATTTCCTCTTAAAATTGTTTTCAGGCAACATATACTTGGGGGGGAAAATTATGCATCCTGAGGGCTACATCTATGGGGTTAGGAGAAGGGTCTCTGGCTCCCAAAGTCAGTTGTCTCCTGCCCTCCAGACTGGTGCCCAGCTCCTGCAGCTACTTTGGGATGTCACTCTGTGCCATTGCCTCCAAGTGACACCCAGAAGGTATTGCCAGGTAAGAGTTCCTAGGGAGCTCCTGAAGGACCTGCTACCTGATCTTGTGACCCTGGTGATGGCACGCTCAGGAGAACTCCACAAGGACCTGAATCCTTTGAGAATCTTGGCTGAGACATCCTCAGGACCCCTCAGCAGTGCCAACATTAGCTCACAGCCAGGTTCATTGAATATTAGGGAATTCCAGAGTCTCGGCGATATAAAAAGTCCTGTGTGTTGACGTAGCTCTACAACAGTGGACTTGTCAGTGCCTGGAAAGCACAGAATTATTCTGCCAGGCTGGGTGCTGATGGAGATTTCAGCCATTCTTCAGAAGAAGTGCTGTTGGTCTCCTTAGAAGAATCCAGCTCAGGAAGAGGGATGAGAGGATTACTAGGACTGAAGCTAGGCACTGTGTGTCTGGCAGTTTGTGTGACTTTGTTTAATGAAGGCATTGCATCCACTTCTAGAGATTTAATGGCTTCAAGCCTTCAAGACTTGGAGATCGCAGTGGTACATTGGACTGTGCAAGTCTAAACTTTTTTCATTTTGTTTAATGGAGAAAGAGAGACAAAAAGAGACCCATCCATTGTTTGTTTTATAAATTCCTGAGGACCATCTTGTTCTGGCCTTTTAATGAGTGGTTTACTTTTGGGAAAGTGCACTTCTCTCTCTTTGCTCCAAAGGTTTGTGATCCAGAGAGCTTTTCCATTTGGATTCCTGGCTGGTGGAATGGTCCAGGCTGGGCTTATATTGGTACCAAGTGACCAAAGTCTTGTTGGGTTGTTTTCTGGGGGGGGGCTGGGGTGGAGATTAGTGTTTTTTTGCTACTAAGGATGGAACTAGAAGAAAATAAACTCTCAAAAGCTAGAAAAAAAGAATGCAAATGAGTTTCCCTGTTACTCTTGTTTTTTATTGTTAACAATCAATAATAATAATAACTCACCATGTAGCCATCTTTCTACAGTGACAAAGCATTGTGCATACATTAACTATCTCATTCTATTCTTCTGACAATCCTGTTAGGTACGTAAATCTACTACTATTATTCCAATTAGACAAATGAGGAAGCTGAAACTGTAAAAGAAATGCCCCTAGAGGTAACCCTATCTGCCTCCACCCAGATATTGTCTTCTGTTAGTTTGGGGAGTGACCCATGTCTCAAGTTAAGCTATTCTGATAGTTGAGGTTTTAGTAGGTCAGCTCAGACTCAGGTCTATCTGGTCATTCAGGTTCAAGAGAGGAATAAAATGCGACACTCATAGTTCATCTAACAGTTATCGAAAAGAGAATTACCTGGCCATAGCAAGAAAAGGATTTTCAGATTAAGGAAAGGATATTCAGGAGGGATACAGCATTGATTCAGTTTGACATTGTTTCTGCTGCCTCTCTTTTACCTATATTGAAATCTCAGAAAGAAGGAGCTAACCTCTCATGTCCTGGCATTTTTATGCTTGGGCCACCAGTAAAACACATCAATGGCCAAGCATTAGTACCCTAAGTCAATCAAGTCTTTTTTTTTTAATCCTTATCTTTTGTCTTAGAATCGATACTATGTATTGGCAGGAAAACAGTAAAGGGCTGGGCAATAAGTATTAAGTGACTTGCCCAGGGTCACACAGCTAGGAAGTATCTGAGATCACATTTGAACCCAGGACCACTCATCTTTAGACCTGGCTTTCTATCCACTGGCCCCTCAATCAAGTCTTAATGATGATTTCAATCCTCTTTATGGAAAAATTAGCCAGCTTGTAAAAAATTAAAACAAGGACTCTAAGAAAATTCTCCTTTACCCCATTGTTCAGTCTATGTCTTGGACCTCTCAGGACAAAGAGGTAAAGGATGACTATTAAGTGACCTTGGCCACAGATTCTTAAGTCAATGAGACTCTGGCATTTCATTCTCCATCCCCCAATCTGAGCTGAGTCCCTCACTGAATGATTGGAGCCCCAAACACTACTGTCTAATAAACACAAGATTTCTTAGACTCTCCTTCCCTACCCATTCACTGTCCATGTGGTCGATGACTTATACATCACATAAGTACTGTATTTTAATTCTTTTTATTTGGAGTCCAGTTTGATTTAGTATATAATGGAGAGAAACGGGGAGGAGGGGGTGCGGCAACTAGATGGCTCGGTGATTTAAGAGTCAGGCTTGCAGATGAGAGGTCCTAGGTTCAAAACTTACCTCAGACACTTCCTAGCTGTGTGATCCTGGGCAAGTCACTTAAACCCCATTCCCCAGCCTTTACTATACTTCTATCTTAGAGCCAATGCATAGTATTGATTCTAAGATGGAAGTAAGAGTTTATTTTTTTAATTATATAATTCTTATGAGTTAAAAAATAATCCAGATAAAATGGCTTTTTCTCTCTACCCCCATATTCACCTTTCAGGGTAAAAGAAATTCTGCCACAGCCACCAACACCAGTTTCCCATAGTCTGGACTTTCTATACCTCAGGCAGCAAGGATGTGAAACCAGTTTTGATTCTAACAATGATCCCAGTAAAGGAAAAATAGCCCAGCTAAATCAGACAAGGGCTCCTCCTATCACACAGTGAGATTCCTTTCCTAGAATAAGAGCCAGGAAAGGAAAGAATCTCAAGTTCTAGGACTGCCAGATACTGTGAATTCTATTAGGTTAGTGAGATAGGAAAGGAAAAAACTTATTTCTAAACTTATATCTCCTATTTTCTCTGATCTGATCCAGGATCTTGAGATATAGAACCATTTCCTAATTTTATTCCTCTACATGAACTAAGGATGCAGGTTGTTCAGCCATTTCCCCACAATCTCTCCTAAAGATCTTAGAAGGTCATCATAATGAGGTGTAGGAGATGACAAGGCTCTATTTAAGAACTTTTTCATTTTTATTGTTTTTGCATCATAAATACTTACAGATTACTCCCATTCTTATTTCTCATTTTAAAAAAAAGTAAGTTAAGTAAAATGAACAATACAGTGCCTCCATCTGAAAATGCATGTAAGCTTTCACATCTGTAGCATGCCCCCTCATTTTAAAAATATCAATAGAAATCTATTCTCTTTCTGCTTTCATCCACGTTCCACTCTTTTTAAAAAAGGAAAATAAATTTCTTGTAACAAATATACATAATGAAGCAAACCAAATTCCCCCACAGTCTGTACACAAAAAAGCATATGTCTGACTCTGTACCCTAGATCCGTTGCTTTTCCGTGATCATCAGTCCCCAGAATCATAGATGGACATTGTTTTGGTGATCTTTCCTACCAGCTTTCAAAGGAGTTTATTTTATTTTTTAATATAACTTTTTTATTTTATTTATTTTATATTTTTCCATGATTGCATGATTCGTGTTCTCTCCCTCCCTTCTTAAAAAGGGTTTATTTTTAAGAACTTGCTATTATTATGTTATTTTCCTAGTCCATCACCTAAATATAAAAACCGTCAAATTAGTTCATTTTCATAATATTGAAATTATAATATAAATTGCTTCTCTGTTTCTTCTTATTGTATTCTAGATCATTTCCTATGTGTTTTTAATTATCTATTTCCTCATTTCTTACTCCATTACATTCATATAAACACACTGAGCATTCCTTCAGATTCCCCTTTTTTACCACCACAAAAGGAGCTGATATAAATATTTTTGTAAATAAAGGATCTTTTCCTCTTTCTCTTGGGCTTGTCTAGCAATGCCACTTTCATGACCACATTTGGGTTTTCTTGGCATTTGTGGCAAAGGGTGGGTATAGTAGGGTCAAAGGGTTTAGTTACTGTTGAGTTACATTTTGTTAGTTTAGATACTTTTTGTGTATAATGTGAAATTGTCTTCCAGAATAATGGTACCCACTCCTAGGTTCCCCAACAGTACATCAATGTGCCTGTTTTTCCCCAGCCCCTCCAACATTTGTCATTTTTCTTTTTCATCATGTTTGCCATTTTGATGGGTTTGAGGTGATTTAGAGCATATAGACAGCCTGGGTTTTTTTCCCTTGAAAACTGTTTGTTCATATCCTTAGAGCATTTATCAATTGGCAAAGGCTCTTTTCAATATAATTTTGAATCAGTTCCTTAAATAGATTAGAAATAAGATACATATCAGAAATATCAATTAATAAATAATAATAAACATCAGAGAAACTTGTGGCAAAGATTTTTTCCAGGTTAATTACTTTCATGTTAATCGCAGCTATATTAGAATTGTTTAGGCCAAAATTTTTAAATTTTATATGAACAAAATTATCCATTTTATCTTTGCTGAAACCCTCTATTCCTTGTTTGGTCATGAATATTTCTCCTCTCTACTGATAAATCTGATAGGAAATTTCTCCCATATTTTTCTAATTTATTTGATATTACCTTTTATATCTAAATCATTTGCCCTTTTGGAGTTTATCTTTGTATATTATGAGGTACTACATTGGTCTTAGTCTAATTTCTTCTATACTGCTATCTGATTTTCCCAGCAATTTCTAAATTTTTATTTACTTAATTAATTAATTTGGAATGTTTTTCCATGGTTACATGATTCATGTCCTTTCCTTCCCCTCCTCCCACCCCCTTCCCTAGTTAACGAGCAATTCAACTGGGTTTTACATGTATCATTGATCAAGACCTATTTCCATAGTATTGATATTTGCTCTAGGGTGATCGTTTAGAGTCTCCATCCCCAATCATATTCCCATCCAGCCATGTGATCAAGCAGTTGTTTTTCTTCTGTGTTTCTACTCCCACAGTTCTTTCACTGGATGTGGATAGTGTTCTTTCTTCTAAGTTCCTCAGAATTGCTGCTGGTACAGAAGTCCATTACATTCTATTTTACCATAGTGTATCAGTCTCTGTGTACAATGTTCTCCTGGCTCTGCTCCTTTCACTCTGCATCAATTCCTGGAGGTCATTACAGTTCACATGGAGTTCCTCCAGTTTATTATTCCTTTGAGCACAATAGTATTCCATCACCAGCATATACCACAGTTTGTCCTAAAGGACATCCTCTCATTTTCCAATTTTTTATTACCACAAAGAACGAGGCTATAAATATTTTTGGACACATTTTTCCTTATTATCTCTTTGGGGTACAGACTTAGTAGTGGTATGGCTGGGTCAAAGGGCAGGCAGTCATTTAAAGCCCTTTGTTTCCCAGCAATTTTTGACAAATGTTGTTCAGTAATTTCAGTCTTGTAAGACTTTCATGACTCCATTTGGAGTTTTCTTGGCAAAAATACTAGGGTGGTTTGCCATTTCCTACCCCAGCTCCTTTTACAGATGATGAAACCAAGACAAACAGGGTTGCTTGCTCACAGTTGACAAATAGTGAGTACCTATCTCAGTAGATGAGATCTTTGTGTTTCTCAAATATTAGGATATTAAATATCTTTGCTTCTCTATTGTGTACCTAATATATTCTCCTGACCATTCACTTTATTTTTAACCAGTCCCAAATTGCTTTAATAATTACTGTTTTGTAATATATAGTTTGAGATCTTATACTAATAGGCCATATGTTTCCATTTCTTTTCATATCTCCCTTGATATTCCTGACCTTTTTCCTCCATGTGAATTTTGTTATCATTTTTCTAGCTCAATAAAATGATTCTTTTGGTTGTTTGACCTATTTCCTTCCTTTAAAAAAAAGTTCAATAAGGCATGTAATAATCATAGAAAATTAAATATTTGAATCTTTAAAAGGAAGAGGGGGAGCCAGAGTTGTGACCAGAGAAAAGAGAACTCAGACAGATAAGAGGAAGTCTCTAGAGCTGTATACACACTCTAGGTTTCATAATTTAATATTTTTGAGTAATATTCCATTTAATATCCTAGATTAAACTCCAGACTTAATAAAGCACCATCTCTTTGATTTGAGTTGGGATAGGGGCAAGCACAACATTGTAGGCAGGATGAGCACCCTCTGATAATCAAGGGGGAGACTATAATCCTTTGAGGGAGGCTATCTCAAGTATGTGTCAGAAGATCCTGATGAGATGAATAAGTCGGTGGGAAGTGGCGTCAAGGCAACACCGACTGATGATGGCTCCCATATAAAAGCAGGTTTCATTAGTTCATCTTCCCTTTCTGTTAATGAGATGAATGCAAATATTTGCCCATTTTGTTTTGCCTTTTAAAGTTTCACATGTTTATATAAACATCTGAGGTTGAATAAAGGAGAGAAGAGTAGAGTGCCACCTAGTGGGTAACTCAGATGTTGCATCCATTCCTCAATGATCAACAAATTCCAGTCTGATCATACTCCCTCCATCCCAATGATTCTGAAGCTCCAGTCATCATCATTTAAACTCCAATCCTTCTCCCCCGCCATTTGTTCCTTTATCTCCATCCCCCTAGATCCAGTACCCTTCTCTGCACCAGCCCACTCCCATGTCCTTCTCTAAAGCTACTCACCTCTTTCACCATACTCTATGGAATAGCTGCTCCAAAAGCAAAAACAAACAAACAAAAACCTTACTTTTATTCCAAATCTTTTCCTTTCTCTCTCTTTCTGTCTTCTGGCTCTCATTCAGACCTGATTATACAGCTTCTCTGCCAGTCTTTCCAGTGTTGGCTGCAATTCCCTATCCAAAATGGGGATCATTCTAACTCTAAGACATGCCTTGGGGGAATAACAAATTATATGTCCAAATCACAGTGGTGTGGAAAGGGACAGATTTCTAAATAAATAAGGGATTTCTGAATACCAGTATCCATGTTACTATTACAAGGGATTCCCATCACCTGGATGACACAGGTTTTATTAGGATTTGAGGGGAAAAACACTAAAAGGAGCTCAGGTGAAGATGGATAGAAGACCCTTTGCCCACTTCAGCTGTCTTAGTTGTGGTGTCCAGTCACAGTAGGAATGGATGCCCCATGTTATAAGCTTTTAGGAATGGTTGCCTGCACAGACACTTATGGCAATTTTTATTCTGGTTAGTAGAAAAAAATTGAAGTAGAACAAAAATGAACCCTTGAAGCTGGCTGAGCTATCCAATGTAGTTAACATCAAGCAATATTGGTAGTGTTGGGGGCAGAAGTTGAAAGATACTTCTTCCCTAGTGATAGAAATAAAGACCACATTATTTTGTTAAACAAACTTCTTTTATAAGTGAAGACAGATAATATCTGGAAGCTTACAGAAGATTATAGAAAACCAAATAAAATTGTTATGCTAATTGCTATAGTCTTTTCTGACCTGGTGGCCCAGGTGAGTGATATGGAGCTCCTGAGCTCACAAATCTTTATATTCTCTATTCTTATATCTGCCACTAGTCAAGAATAGTTTGCTTTTCCCTGGGAAATAATCCAGCAGACCTTCTCCAGTCTTCCTCAAAGTTAACTGAAATTTCTCTTCATTTTGCCACCATTTTGTAGGTAGAGACATAAAAGAAACTCCACTTCCTGAGGACATTGATATCTACTCCCATATGGATGAAACTATCAACTGGCACAGATCAGTCCATGAAGTCAAAAGCCACAGATAAAATGGGGGCTTATGTGAAAGATAATAAATCAACCTTAAGAAAATCCAGGATCCAACTTGCTCATTAAAGTTCTAGGGAATATGGTAAATAGAAAGAATCCAGATGACCCTTGATATATAATCCATCAGTCTTCTGATACTCCCTTCCTACCAGATGGGAAGGAAGGTTATTAGATTTTGTAGACTCAGGAGAAGCTCCATCCCCTACCTCGGTGTTTTGATAGCCCTACTTTATCAAGTTAGTTGCAAATCCTCTTTTCAGTGGTGCTCAGAATGGATTATAGCCCCAGAATATCTAAAGAGTACCAACCAAAAGTCTTTCCTCCTGTGTTCTCATAGGTCTCTATGGAGACTGTGTTTCTAAAGGTCTCTGTAAGATCCAGGATTAAGGTACAAAATAAGACATCAATTTTTTTGGACACAGCCAAAGAAAGAATTTGTTTTTCTTAACTATGCATATTGGTTACAAGGAAAATATTTTCCTTATTTTTCCAAGTGAAGTAGGAGGGAAAGAAAATAGATTTCCATTTTAATTTTAATTTTTAAAGACCCAGACTAAGCAAAATCTCAAGACACAACCCAATCATATGATTATTAATACTTTAGAATCATAACTTCTCCAAAGCAGTCACTCACTATATGACTTTCTTTCTTTCTTTTTTTTTTTAAACCCTTAACTTCTGTGTATTGGCTCCTTGGTAGAAGAGTAGTAAGGGTGGGCAATGGGGGTCAAGTGACTTGCCCAAGGTCACACAGCTGGGAAGTGTCTGAGGCCAGATTTGAACCTAGGACCTCCCTTCTCTAGGCACTGAGCTACCCAGCTGCCCCCACTATATGACTTTCAAAGAAGTAGTTGCTCATCTATTACTAGACTCTGGCAGGTAAAAATGGAAAACACATGACCACCCATTACCCTTTATCGAAAGTTACCTACTACAAATTGAAATGGTCCCTCTAAAGAGATAGAGAGGGCACAAGAAGATTCCAATGGAAATAAAAATTCAAAATTATGCTTGCGTATGCCCCTTGCATATTAGTACCTTGTGGGAACAGGATGGTACTTTCCCAAAGAATGAGACTTCCAGAGTCCAACTTGCAATGTTTTCCCCATCCACTACCCTGATGCATCTCTGCATAAGACAATCTTAGTCTTCAGGACCCCACTTTTTTCGGTTCAATGATAGCTCTGACTAGGGAATCCATCTATCTTAAATGGAGTATCTCCTTATCTGAAGATCAGACAGTTGATTCTCTTCAGTAATGATCCCTGTGCCAATCAGAGCACCCACCTTTGGGAAATTTAAATTAAAGCAGCTCTGAAGTTCCATCTTGTACTCCTCTGATTGTAAAAATGACAAAAAGAAAAAGAAAAAAATGACAAATGTTGGAAGGACTGTAGGAAACTAGGCACTATTGGGGGAGATCTGAATGGGTCCAACCATACTAGAAAGCAATTTGGAATTATGTACAAAAGTTTACTGAACAATATATGCCCCTTGACTGAGCTATACCAATTCTAGGCCTATCCCTCCAAAAAATATAGATCTAGCAGTGGTATAATATTCAAAAAGAGAAAATGATCCTTCGTATACAAAAATATTGACAGCAATTCATTTTGTCATGGCAAAAAATGAAAACAGAGGAGATGCCGATCAGCTAGGGAATGGATACATAAGAATATAATAGAATATTCCAGAATAGCATAAGAATATAATAGAATATTATTTTACTCTAAGAAATAAGGGAAAAGATGATCTCAACTATACTTAGAAAGAATTGCTTGAACTCATGCAGAGAGTTTCTCCAAAATCAGATGGACAATTTATACTATAACAAACAATTTTGAAAGATGTAAAAGCTCTGATCAACTAAATGATCATCCATAATTCCAGAGGACTGATTTAAAAAAAGAATGCTATGCATTTTATGACTAAGAGGCAATGGACTAATAATGCAGAATAAGAAATTCATTTTTGGTCATGGTTAATATCTGTTTTGCTTTACTGTGTTTATGTAATAAGAGAAGGGATCAATATTTCTTCCTTTTCAGTGGATAGGTGAGGTAGAAGGCAAAATAAGTGCTTAATAACTGGAAACAAATATTTTTATAGAAAGGATAGGAACAGGTAGTTTTCAAGGAAAACATGTTAAAATGCTCCAAATCACTAATAATTAGAGAAATTCACATTTTAAAAATCTGAGGTCCTACCTCACACCCAACAGATGGGCAAAGTTGGCAAAAATGGAAAACTGCAAGTGCTGGAGGGCTTACAGGGCAACTCATACATTAATGAACTGTTGAAGTTGCAAATTGGTACAACCATTCTAGACAATAATTTGAAATTATGCCCCCCAAAATATTCAGCTTTGCCCACTCTTTGACCCACTATAGCCTACTACTAGTTTTATACCCCAACGAGACCAAATAAAAAGGAAAAAACCTCAAATTCTCAAATATATTATATATAGCAGCTCTTTTTGTGGTGGCAAAGAAATGGAAATTAAAGGGGTGCCTATCACTTGAGAAATGGATGAAAAATTGTAGTACGTGAACATGGAATATTAATGTGCCATAAGAAATGATGAAAGGGAAATTTTCTGAGAAATATGGAAAGTTATGTAGAGTTAGAGAGCAGAACTGGGAGAACAATTTTCATAATAATAATAAAATTGGAAAGACAAATAACTTTGGAGACCTGAGAATTCTGATCAGTGCAATAATTAATTCCAGGGGACCAAAGAGAAAGCCATTGCTATTATACCTTTCCTGACAGAAAGTATATGGACTAAAGATGTAGAATGAGACACACCCATTGGATATGGCCAATGCAGGATTTTGTTATTCTTGATCATTGATATTTGTTACAAGGGTTTTATATTTTGTGTACTGTTTTTTTATAGGGCTAGGTAAGGCAGGAAATTTAGAAAATAACTGCTTTTTTGTTTTTTAAAGTTTTTTTTAATTACACAAAAAAGAAAAATGTTATAGAAATCTAAGCAATAGTATTGATTTAAGAGGATGAAGAAGCCAAAGAGGCTATTGACCTACTGCAACTGACCCTCTTTGGACAATAAACAATAAAAAAAATGCATATTCAGTTAGGAAAAGTTAAAACTAAAAAGGTATGTAATTAGCTTTTTTTTTTTTTTTTGTATTTGGATGATATCAGTACTAAGCATATCTTTTAGGCTCTTGCCACAAAGGCTAGTTAGTTTTTCCTAGAGCTTCCCTGTGAGCTATGTTGGTTTTCCTTTAAAAAGCATTGAAACCGGACTTCCGGTTAAGATGGCTGCAGAGTAAGGACCAGCTGCTTGATCTCTCTTAACCGAAGCATACAGGACTCCTCAAGGGGATATAAAAACAAATCCAGACAAACGAAGGGACCCCACAACAAGGCGCAGCATTGAAGGTACATGGAATTGGGGCGTTTCCACACTATAAAGGGGTGAAACAGCTCTCACTAAAATGCAAGAGGAAGAAGCCCCTCCCCCACCCCCCACACCACGTACAACGCCAAGGCCAGCACACAGGAGTTAAAGCAGATTTGGGGCACCCATTAAGTCACTGGCAGCTCCAGGGCTTGTTCCTGAGAGCAGCAAGACTTAGGACCCCAAGAAGCTAAAGAATGCACACGGACTTTACTGAGCACTGGCGCGGGTGAAGGCATTGCCCTAGGCGCGGACTAGGATCTCAAGCGCAGGCTTGGACCTCTAGTGGGGACCCTGTGCAGACGGGAGCACGACTATGGAAGCAGCCCCTGAGACTGCTGAAGGAGCCTCGGGCAGAGGGGCAGACCAGGGACCACCAGGAGGCTCGACCCCGAGAACAACAAGACCTGAGACCTCGGGAACCTAGAGAGCACAGACAGACCCTGAGTGTGAGGATAAAGCGCAGAAGGTGCAGGTCTAACAACAATGGCAAGCCAAAATCGGGAACCCCAGAAGAGAAAGACTACCAAAGAAGAACTCTGTAACACTTGACGACTTTTATACAGAGAAAATCCAGACAACAGAGGAGAACAAACAAGTAATCATATCCAAACCTTCCCAAACTAATGAAAACTGGTCACAAGCTATTGAAGAGTTCAAATCTGAGATGATGAGAAAGATGGAAGAGATCTGGCAAGAAAATAACAGTTTAAAAGGCAGAATTTCACAATTGGAAAGTGAGGCAAGTCAACTGAAGATCGGAAATGACCAGATTGAAAAGGAAAACCAGTCCCTAAAGGCTAGAGTTGAGCAATTAGAAGCTAATGATCTCTCAAGACAGCAAGAACAAATANCTTCCTGAAAAGGCAGAAATTAATAGAAACTTGGACTCCATACTGAAAGAAATTATTCAGCAAAATTGCCCTGAAGTTGTACAACAAGAGGGCAATATAGACATTGAAAGGATCCATAGATCACCCTCTACACTAGACCCAGAAAAGACAACACCCAGGAATATAATAGCCAAATTCAAGAGCTTCCAAGTAAAAGAAAAAAATCTTACAAGAAGCCAGAAAGAGACAATTCAAATATCAAGGAGCACCAATCAGGATCACACAGGATCTGGCAGCCTCCACACTAAAAGACCTCAAGGCTTGGAATATGATATTCAGAAAGGCAAGAGAGCTGGGCTTTCAACCACGGATCAACTACCCGTCAAAACTGACTATATACTTCCAGGGGAAAGTATGGGCATTTAACAAAATTGAAAATTTCCAAGTATTTGCACAGAAAAGACTAGGACTAAATGGAAAATTTGATATCCAACCACAAAAATCAAGAGAAACATGAAAAGGTAAATAAGAAACAGAGGGGAAAGAAAGAAAACTCATAATTTTTTTAAATTTGACTCTTTAAGGGCTTCAATAAGATATAATTATCTGTATTTCAATGTGGAGAAATGCTATGTATAATTCTCTGTAGTGAACTCTATTCACTATTATAATATTCACTATTATAGCAATCAGAAGAATAATTCATAGGGAGAGGACGGAATACTAAATGGTCTAAGATGACATGGAGGGTGGGAAAGAGGGGGGTGAATAGTAGGGGACACCAAGAGAAACTTGAGTAAATAATAAAAATAGGATATTCTATTACACACAAAGAGAGCATGGGAAGGGGAGGGGACAAATACTATTATAAGAAGGAGAGGAAGAGAGCATTAAGAGGCAATATTTAAACCTTACTCTCAGTGTAATCAGCCTGGAGAGGGAAGAGTAGCTATATTATCCATTGGGATATAAATCCCTATCTAACCCTACAGAGAAAGTCAGAAGGGATAAACCAAAGGGAAGAGGGGAGTGGGGAGGTCAAAAAAGGGAGGGGAGAAGAAGGGGGAGGGAATTCATTAGGCCTTTAAAAATAAAAAGAGGGGAATAATAAGGGAGGAGGTAGAAAGGGAAGTTAATCAAGGGAGGGGATAAGGGATACCAGTACAAAGCAAACCACTGGCTTAAAAGAAAATAGTGTAAGAAGAAGGGGTAGGACTAGAGGAGGATACAAAAATGTCAGTGAATGCACAACTGATAATTATAACTCTGAATGTGAATGGGATGAACTCACTCATAAAATGGAAGCAAATAGCAGAGTAGATTAGAAACCAAAATCCTACCATAAGTTGTCTACAAGAAACACATATGAGGCAGGTGGACATACACAAGTTTAAGGTTCAGGGCTTGAGAAAAATCTTTTGGGCATCAAATGAGAAAAAGAAGGCAGGAGTGGCTATTGTGATTTCTGACAAAGCCAAAGTAAAAATAGATATGATTAAAAAAGATAGGGAAGGTCATTACATCCTGATTAAAGGCAGTATAAAAAATGAGGAAATAACACTGCTCAATATGTATGCACCAAGTGGCATAGCATCCAAATTCATAAAGGAGAAACTAGAAGAGCTCAAGAAGGAAATAGATAGTAAAACCATAATAGTGGGAGATCTAAATATTCCTCTTTCAGATCTAGATAAATCAAACCAAAAAATAAATAAGAAAGAAGTAAGAGAGGTGAATGAAGTCCTAGAAAAATTAGATTTAATTGATATGTGGAGAAAAATAAATAGGGACAAAAAGGAATACACCTTCTTTTCAGCTGCACATGGTACATTCACAAAGATTGACCATATAATAGGGCATAGAAACATTGCAAACAAATGCAAAAGAGAAGAAATAATAAATGTAACCTTCTCAGATCATAATTCAATAAAAATAATAATTAGTAAGGGCACCTAGACAGGCAAATCAAAAACCAATTGGAAATTAAACAATATGATTCTCCAAAAACGATTACTCAAAGAAGAAATCATAGAAACAATCAACAGTTTCATTGAACAGAATGATAATGATGAGACATCCTACCAAACTCTGTGGAATGCAGCCAAGGCAGTACTCAGGGGGAAATTTATATCCTTGAGTGCATATATTAACAAATTAAGGAGGGCAGAGATTAATGAATTGGGCATGCAACTCAAAAAACTAGAAAGTGAGCAAATTAGAAATCCCCAGATGAAAACTAAATTAGAAATACTAAAAATTAATGGAGAAATTAATAAAATTGAAAGTAAAAGAACTATTTAATTAATAAATAAAACTAGAAGCTGGTATTTTGAAAAAACAGATAAAATAGACAAAGTACTGGTCAATCTAATAAAAAAAAAAGGGAAGAAGAAAACCAAATTGACAGTATCAAAGATGAAAAGGGAGACCTCACCTCTAATGAAGGGGAAATTAAGGCAATCATTAAAAACTATTTCGCCCAATTATATGGCAACAAATATAACAATTTAGGAGATATGAATGAATATTTACAAAAATATAAATTGCCTAGATTAACAGCAGAAGAAATAGAATACCTAAGTAATCCCATATCAGAAAAAGAAATTGAACAAGCCATCAAAGAACTCCCTAAGAAAAAATCACTAGGGCCTGATGGATTCACAAGTGAATTCTATCAGACATTCAAAGAGCAACTAATCCCAATACTATACAAATTATTTGATATGATAAGCAAAGAAGGAGTCCTACCAAATTCCTTTTATGACACAAATATGGTACTGATTCCAAAGCCAGGGAGATCAAAAACAGAGAAAGAAAACTATAGACCAATCTCCCTAATGAACATAGATGCAAAAATCTTAAATAGAATACTAGCAAAGAGATTCCAGCAAGTAATTAAGAAGATCATCCACCATGATCAGGTGGGATTTATACCAGGAATGCAAGGTTGGTTCAACATTAGGAAAACCATCCACATAATTGACCATATCAACAGTCTAACAAACAAAAATCACATGATTATCTCAATAGATGCTGAAAAAGCCTTTGACAAAATACAGCATCCATTCCTATTGAAAACTCTGAAAAGTATAGGAATAGAAGGACCTTTCCTAAAAATAATGAACAGTATATACCTAAAACCATCAACAGGCATCATATGCAATGGGGATAAATTAGAAGCCTTCCCAATAAGATCAGGAGTGAAACAAGGATGCCCATTATCACCTCTATTATTTAACATAGTACTAGAAACACTAACAGTAGCAATTAGAGAAGAAAAAGAAATTGAAGGTATCAAAATCTTTGGGTGAGGAGACTAAGCTATAATTCTTTGCAGATGATATGATGGTCTACTTAAAAAATCCTAGAGAATCAACTAAGAAGCTTGTAGAAATAATCAACAACTTTAGCAAAGTTGCAGGATACAAAATAAATGCACATAAATCATCAGCATTGCTATATATTTCCAACACATTAGAGCAGCAAGAAGTAGAAAGAGAAACACCATTTAAAATCACCCTAGACAATATAAAATACTTAGGAATCTATCTACCAAAACAAACACAGCAATTATATGAAAATAACTACAAAACACTTTCCAAACAAATAAAACTGGATCTCAACAATTGGAAAGCTATTAATTGCTCATGGGTAGGACGAGCTAACATAATAAAAATGACCATTCTACCCAAATTAATTTACCTATTTAGCGCCATACCTATCAAATTACCAAAAAACTTCTTTACTGAATTAGGAAAAACTATAACAAATTTCATTTGGAACAACAAAAGATCAAGAATATCAAGAGAAATAATGAAAAAAAATGTGAAGGAAGGGGGCCTAGCAGTACCAGATATTAAACTATACTATAAAGCAGCAGTCATCAAAACAATATGGTACTGGCTAAGAGATAGAAGGGAGGATCAGTGGAATAGACTTGGGGTTAATGACGTCAGCAAGACAGTATATGATAAACCCAAAGAGCCCAACTTTTGGGACATGAATCCACTATTTGACAAAAACTGCTGGGAAATTTGGAAAACAGAATGGGTGAATGACTTGAATATAAAAAGGGAAACTATAAATAAGTTAAGTGAACACAAAATAGTATGCCTGTCAGATCTCTGGGAAAGGAAAGATTTTAAAACCAAGCAAGAGTTAGAGAAAATTACAAAATGTAAATTAAATAGTTTTGATTATATTAAGCTAAAAAGTTTTTGTACAAACAAAGACAGTGTAGTCAAAATCAGAAGGGAAACAATAAATTGGGGGAAAATCTATAACAAAAAACTCTGACAGAGGTCTAATTACTCAAATATACAAGGAGTTAAATCAATTGTATAAAAAATCAAACCATTCCCCAATTGAAAAATGGGCAAGAGACATGAATAGGCAATTTTCAGGTAAAGAAATCAAAAGTATCAATAAGTACATGAGAAAGTGTTCTAAATCTCTAATAATTAGAGAAATGCAAATCAAAACAACTCTGAGGTATCACCTCACACCTAGCAGATTGGCTAAAATGAAAGAAGGGGAGAGTAATGAATGCTGGAGGGGATGTGGCAAAACTGGGACATTAATGCATTGCTGGTGGAGTTGTGAACTGATCCAACCATTCTGGCTGGCAATTTGGAGCTATGCTCAAAGGGCTATAAAAGAATGCCTGCCCTTTGATCCAGCCATACCATTGTTGGGTTTGTACCCCAAAGAGATCATAAATAGACTTGTACAAAAATATTTATAGCTGTGCTTTTTATGGTGGCAAAGAACTGGAAAACGAGGGTATGTCCTTCAATTGGGGAATGGCTGAACAAATTGTGGTATATGCTGGTGATGGAATACTATTATTGTGCTCAAAGGAATAATAAACTGGAGGAATTCCAGGTGAACTGGAAAGACCTCCGGGAACTGATGCAGAGCAAAAGGAGCAGAGCCAGAAGAACATTGTACACAGAGACTGATATACTATGGTAAAATCGAATGCAATGGACTTCTGTACTAGCAGCAATGCAATGACACAGGACAGTTCTGAGGGATTTATGGTAAAGACGCTACCCACATTCAGAGGAAGGACTGCAGGAGAGGAAACATAGAAGAAAAACAACTGCTTGAACACATGGGTCGGGGTGGGCATGATTGGGGATGTAGACTCGAAACTACCACACCAATGCAACTATCAACAATTTGGAAATAGGTCTTGATCAATGACACATGTTAAAACCAGTGGAAATGTGCATTGGCCATGGGTGGGGGGTATGTGGGGGGTGAAGGGGAAAGTAGGAGCATGAATCATGTAACCATGTTAAAAATGAATATTAATAAATGTTAAAAAAAAAGCATTGAAACCATAATTAAGATTTAACTGGCCCAGGGGACTAAGGCAAAAACTATTGACATAGCTTTCTGGTGGTCTAAGTACAAAAGTTAGTGCACAAGGAGTCAGCAGCTCTTCCCATATGGAGTTTATATGTGGTACCTGCCCAGTGGCCTGAGGAATCCATGAGGTCTTGCAACGGAAAATGTGGCTCCAAATGCCTTGGCATTTTATTGCAGTGATAGTAGCCAAGTCAACAAACATTTTGTTAAGCACTTACTAGGTGCCAGGAACTATGCCAAACTGAAAATACAAATGCAAGCAAAAAGAAAGGCAGTCCCTGCCCTCAAAGAGCTTACAATCTAATGGGGGAAAATAACCCATAAAAGGAAGGTAGAAAAGGAGGTAGAGAAGCAAGTCTAGAGAGTCAGGAATGGAGTCTAGGGAGGAATGGAGTGAACATGGCTGACCTACATCTCTCCATAAAATGAAGGGCTGGGAGGAATTAGAGGAAAGGACGACAGGTCTGGAGAGGTCTTGCAGGGTGGAAAGAAATCTAATGGATTAGGAACAGATATAGGAGAGGAATGAAGAAGAAGGAGGGAGGAGGACTTGGATGGGCTCTTCTAGTGAGGTTCCTGGGAAGATTTCAGTGAATATGTCTTCATGTGGACTCATTACCAGACTCAATGGAATTCATTGTCTGAGTAAAGTAGCTCTGCACCTGTGTATGAAAAAAATGAATGAATGAATGCTTTCAAATAATCCAGAACAGAGGGCAACTAGGTGGCTCAGTAGATTAAGAGCCAGGTCCAGAGATGGAAGGTCTTGGGTTCAAATCTGGCCTGAGACACTTCCTAGCTATGTGACCCTGGGCAAGTCACTTATCCCCCATTGCCTAGCCCTTACCACTCTTCCACCTTAGAACCAATATACAGTATTGATTCTAAAGTGGAAGGTCAAAACTCAGATAAAGGTCTAATTACTCAAATATACAAGAAGCTAAATCAATTGTACAAAAAATCAAGCCATCTCCCAATAGATAAATGGGCAAGGGACATGAATAGGCAATTCTCAGATAAAGAAATCAAAACTATCAATAAGCACTTGAGAAAGTATTCTAAATCTCTAATAATTAGAAAAATACAAATCAAAACAACTCTGAAATATCACCTCACACCTATAGATTGGCTAAAATGAAAGAAGGGGAGAGTAATGAATGTTGGAGGGGATGTGGCAAAATTGGGACATTAATGCACTGCTGGTGGAGTTGTGAACTGATCTAACCATTCTGGATGGCAATTTGGAACTATGCTCAAAGAGCTTTAAAAGACTATCTGCCTTTTGATCCAGCCATACCACTGCTGGGTTTATACCCCAAAGGGATAATAAGGAAAAAGACTTGCACAAAAATATTTATATCCATGTTCTTTGTAGTGGCAAAAAAATTGAAAAATGAGGGGAAGTCCAATCGGGGAATGGCTGAACAAGTTGTGGTATCTGTTAGTGATGGAATACTATTGTGCTCAAAGGAATAAAGAACTGGAGGAATTCCATGTGAACTGGAATGACCTCCAGGAATGGATGCAGAGTGAAAGGAGCAGATCAAGGAGAACATTGTACACAAAGACTGATCACTGTGGTACAATCGAACGTAACGGACTTCTCTACTAGAAGTAATGCAAGGATCCAGAGCAAGGCTGAGGGATTTATGAGAAAGAAAACTAGCCACATTCAGAGGAAGAACTGTGGGAGGAGAAACACAGAAAAAAACAACTGCTTGAACACATGAGCTGATGGGGATATTATTGAGGAAATAGAAACTAAATGATAACTCTAGTCCAACTATCAATAATATGGAATTAAGTCTTGATCAATGATACATGTAAAACCCAGTGGAATTGTGCATTGGCTAAGGGGGGTTGGGGAGATTGGGGGAGAGGGAAAGAACATGAAACATGTAACTAGGGGAAAATATTCAAAATAAAAATTTTTAAAAAGAAAGAAAATGGAAGGTCATGGTTTAAAAATAATAATAATAATCCAGAATACTATCATCACCCAGTTGTAGATCAAATAATACGGCTGAGACAGAGAAGAATATACTCTTTTTTTTCACTGAATTGAAGAACTTTTTTTAATTAATTAATTTAGAATTTTTTTTTTACCATGGCTACATGATTAGTGTTCTTTCCCTCCCCTCCTCCCACTCCCCTCCCGTAGCCAACGAGCAATTCCAGTGGGTTTTTTATATGTCATTGATCAAGACCTATTTCCATATTATTAATACTTGCATTAAGATGATCGCTTAGAGTCTATATCCCCAATCATGTCCCCATTGCCCCATGTAATCAAGCAGTTGTTTAAGAATCTACTCTTAAGGATCATGGGGGTCACCAATTAAAATTTCATATGGAGTCCATTCTTCCTGCTGATAGTCAATCTCATGGTCAGGAAGGCTAAAGGCAGACAATGTGGCCATTTAAATTCAACCTCAGCTACTGTCTCAGTTTTTGTTTCATAGTTCTACTGTCCTACCAAGTCAGGTTGATGCAGCCAGAGAGAGTACTGTTGTATATTCAGAGCCTCGGAGGTTTCCTTCACAGCCTGACCTGCTTCAGCTACTATTGATAGAAATTGGGTTACCAAATCTAGGAATAAGTTCCTTTTAGGAACTATAATAATATTAGTTTTCCTACAAGGAAAAGCGTCAACTCAACAATTTTATAACAATTATAAGCATTTTTAAATTTGTCATTTGAATAAAATTAATCTCTATAGTTACAAAAGATCCCTAGGATGGGATAACCTACATGATTTATCATTTCAGGTATCCCATCTATGTGCATGTGGATATAATTAGGATAGATAGATAGATAGATAGATAGATAGATAGATAGGTGGGTGGGTAGGTAGATATGCACCTGTCAAACAGGATAGCTCAGGTAGTACTCCTAAACCAAAGAAGAAAATGTGACTCATCTATCATTCTTCATTGCTCCTCACATTTCATGGTGTATATAAGTAAAATATATCTCTGAAGCTAAAGGGTCCTAAAATCAATAGAAGTTATTGAATTCTCGAAATCAGCCAACTTCCTTTGTTGGACTAACTACCCCACATCAACATCTTTAAAGACAGAAATGACTTTTTTTTTAAAGTTCAGAAAAATATCATCCCACTTCTGTCTCCTTATCATTGTGGATTTAAAAAAAAAAAATAACAACCTTGCACACAACTTTTGCATATACGCAGCAGAACATAGAGTATTATATAGAGATCATAAACCTCTTTCTTACCATTTGTTTTTGTTTTAATATAAAATAACTTCCACACATTACTTTTGTCAACTGTGAAAAACTCATTCCTCAAATACAGAGAAGTCCTAGCTGAGTTTTTAAAATATATATTTATTAAAAGGGATGCTAAAGGACATCCAGAATGGAGACTCCCACAGCCCAAGACAGATAGGGACAATTTATACTTGCACACCATAAGAGGTGGTTTGGAGAGGAGTTAGGGGTGGAAACTGGGCACTCTCTTCCAGAGACTGAGAAATACAGAAACAGGATATTTCAGGATGTTTGCTGGCAATGGCTGATCACAAGGCTGGTTTAAGCCAGTTTAAGCAGCTGAGGTTACTTCAGTAGAGTTTGTGATGGACAGCTCAGCAAGGTCAGCCAGCAAACATCAAGAAGGCATCTGGGAGTGGCCAAGACTTCTAACTCACCACAGGTTCCTGATTGGCTCTTTGCTGGAAATGAGCTTACTCAGTGTCCTACACATTTGTATAGTAAGGTAGCTCACAGAAAACATATATATATTTTCAGTAGTATTTCGACACTTTTCAAAACTGTGCCTCTTTCTGAATTTTCTTCAGTCTCTTATATTCATTTTTAAAATGTAACAATGTCCCCTTTTGAGGAGTATTTTCATTACTAAACCTCCTCCTTGCCCTATGAGCAACACTGCAGGCTAAATTATTCTTGATCGTAAGATTGTACATTTTGCCTTTTAGAATATTGTATTCCAAGATCTTCTCTTGTTTAAAGGAGAAGATGCCAGGTCTTGTGTGATTGTGACTGCAGTTTCCATACATAAACTCCTTTCTGGATGATTGTAATGTGTTTTTTCTCTGATGTCCTGTGCTTTGTCTGTGACATTCCTGAGACTTTTCTTCTTTGAGGGACTGATTGGCAAATTCTTTTTGCCTTCTGGTTCTGATAGATCTGGACAATTTCCACTTATGATTTCTTGATATACAGTGTCTGGATCCTTTTTTTAAAATCAAAATCAGTCATTCTTAAATTATCCTTCTTAATCTTGTTTTCTGGGACAACTATTTTTTGAGACATATTTTACATTTTCTATTTTTTTATTTTGTTCTAACATTTTCTTGCTATTTCCTTTTTAAATCATTGATTTCTGTTTAGTCTAGTTTTTAGTCCTACTCTAGTTTTTAGAAAGTTTATTACTTAGGTAAAGTTTACTATTTTCTTTTCTTAAACTGTTTATTCTTTCAATTATTTCCTTAATGATTTTATTTCTTTTTTTTTTTCAACTCAATACATTTCTTCTAGTTGTAGTCTCATGGAAAAATCAATTTTCTTTTACTTTGAATCCTTACTGTTACTCTGTCCTTAAGTTACTCTGACCTTATTTAGGGGGATTTGCAGATTCATAATTCATATTGATAGTGACCAATGTCTTCTTTGATTTACTCACCTTTTCAATCTTTCTTCCTTCTCTTCTCTCTACTGAGTTTTTAGGTGAGATAAGAAGATATGTTTCACCTTTCCAGGATCCTCCTGGATCCTATTCCTGACTTCTTCCTTACAGGGTGAGACACTTCCAAATCCCTGTGGTTCAGACGGAAGGGTTTTCTGGAACCTCTATGGTATCTCAGAGGGAATTGGGGGGATTAGGACAGCAAGTTTCCCAATTGTGGAAATTGAGTGAACCACACTGACTCTGTCTTTTGACCCAGTTTAGGAGCTAGCTCAGTTCCCTTTCTATTCACTTGTGGATCTAGTCCTATTTCTCTGTCTTTTGAGAAATTTTTATTCAATTGTGAGAACTAGAAGAAAATCTTATTGTATTGTTTGAACCTAGCCTTGGATGGCCAGGAAGCTGGATCACCTCTCAATGTTTAGAGATCCTTAAATAAGGGTCTATGTTTTGTTGACCAAAAATCTAATCAAATCCTAAGATTGATACAAGGAGTTTTCTCATATCTCAAACATCTCATATGTCTTATCTAAAAACTGGCCTCATACATATCAATCATTTATTGTTTCTATGTTCCTTTAGTTGTTTATAGACATTTGGAAGAAATGGGACATCTCTTTTTTCTGATTTCAGGGGATTGTAACCATTCATTCTCTCCTTCCCAACCTGCAAAGTCCTTAATCTTTCCTCCAATTAAAAATCAGATCACCTAATGTATTCCAGTCAATTGTTTCCTTTTAATTAATTGGCCTTATATTATTGGTTGTTTTTAATGTGTAAAATTTGTCTTCTCTTGGATTTGGGGTCCTAAGCTGAGGAAGAGACCTGGTCCAGATTTGTCAGGCAATAGACAGGCTTAGGACAGAATGTTAGGAATCCTTCAGATTCAGATGGGTACCTCATCTGAGCAGTTCCTATTAGTCACTTTAATACCAATGGTACCAGTTTCCCTGGGTTTCCAAGAGCTCCACCATGAATTTGCAACTATCCTGGGGATTTCTCATGGGCCAAAGAGATCCATTACTGCCACCTCCATGAAAAGTCCTATAAGCTACATATGTATCTGGTCCTTCTATGGTCATGCTACAAAACTATGGCCTTATCTACCTGAACTGGAAGTTCCTTGTTATCTATGAGTTACTGGCTGACATTCTAGGAATGAAAGATGTCATTTTCTCATTGGATTCTTTGCTCATCATTCAGTTTGGTGAGAAATTCTGGTTTTGGCTGGAATAGGAGTGGTGAGCTGGCCAGAAGCCCATCACTGTGGATTTAGTGAAACTGAACATATCATAAGGCATTTAAGGTATTTCCTGCACTAGAGAAATTAACTATAAAAAAAAAGAAAAAAAGCATTTTCCAAGCCTGTTCTAAAAGTTAGAGAATGGCCTTTGAAAGTTTATTCAAACAAATTTTCCTTGATATGACTGAATTTGGGATAAAGGTCAGAGAAATTTCTTGGAACAGTCCATCTGTGCACTGAAATTTCACATCACAGAAGGATTGTAATAGTAATTCAAAGTATCCACCTGGAACTAGTTTAAATCTTAGCAGTGCTCCAGATGAAGCCTGCTAACACCTTCCTCTCACATAGTAAGTTGCCGATTCATCCGCATAAACATCTTTTTCTAGTATCAAAATAAAATTATGAGCAATAGATTAATAAAATGAGTAAAGGTCGCTTAATTACTCTGGCCACAATCTCCTAAGGGTTAAATGGTAATTTTCTTATCCATAAAAAATGAAATTCTAAGGTCTCTTTCAGCTCTTACTCCAATTTTCTAAGAAAATAGAAGGGATGGAAGTAGTAATTTCTTGTAACAAGAAAGACTGTACAGTCTCCACTACATATAGATGAGGAAACTGAGGCCCACAGAGGGGAAATTATTCATATAATTGGCAACAATAAGATTTGAACATAGTTCTTCTGCCATAAAAATCAATGCTTTTATCACCATATCTTGGGTATAGTTGCTTCTGAAAGTAATACACAGCCTAGGCTATAGGTAACATGAGATCTTTCATTTCTTGGGGCCCAAACTGCAGAATTTCTGAGTTTCTTTAGTCCTTCCCCACCCCCAACAAAAAAAAAATGTCTTTCCACAATTCTGGAAGGAAGAAAAGGCATCTGATAAATGGAGTAGGGGACAATATTTTTTTTATTTTGACTTTTATTTTTATTGTCATGCAAAACACACTTCCATATTGTGTTTTCACAGATAATCATCATCCAATATTGCTGTTACTGTGTACAATTTCTCTCAGTTCTGCTTATTTCACTCTGCATCTGTTCCTGCAGATCTTTCCAGCTTTTTCTGAAATCATGTTGCTTATCATTTCTTACAGCACATTAGAATTCCTTCACCACCATGTACCACAATTTGTTCAGCCATTCTCCAACTGATGGACATCCCCTCGATTTCCAATTCTTTGCCACCATACAAAGGACTGTTACAAATATCTTTGTACAAGTAGAAAGGACAGTATTTTTTCCTCATTTTTTAAAACATTTATTAATATTCATTTTTAACATGGTTACATGATTCATGCTCCTACTTTCCCCTTCACCCCCTGTATTCCCCCCACCCATGGCCAATGCACATTTCCACTGGTTTTAACATGTGTCATTGATCAAGACCTATTTCCAAATTGTTGATAGTTGCATTGGTTTGGTAGTTTCGAGTCTACATCCCCAATCATGTCCACCTCAACCCATGTGTTCAAGCAATTGCTTTTCTTATATGTTTCCTCTCCTGCAGTCCTTCCTCTGAATGTGGGTAGCATCTTTACCATAAATCCCTCAGAGCTGTCCTGTGTCATTGCATTGCTGCTAGTACAGAAGTCCATTACATTCGATTTTACCATAGATCAGTCTCTGTGTACAATGTTCTTCTGGCGCTGCTCCTTTTGCTCTGCATCAGTTCCTGGAGGTCTTTCCAATTCACCTGGAATCCCTCTAGTTTATTATTCCTTTGAGCACAATAGTATTCCATCACCAGCATATACTACAATTTGTTTAGCCATTCCCCAATTGAAGGACATACCCTCCTTTTCTAGTTCTTTGCCACCACAAAAAGCACGAAAAGCGCAGCTATAAATATTTTCGTACAAGTCTGTTTATTTATGATCTCTTTGGGGTACAAACCCAACAATGGTATGGCTAGATTTTTTTTATAGCCGAAAGGACAAGATTTTTAAAAGGACAATTTCAAACTCTAGCAAAGGAGGAGAGATAGAGCTTTGTAAGGTAGAGTTAAGAAGAGAAGGAGAATCAGCTCCTCGCAATAGAAGCACCAAGTTTTTAAAAGCCTCATTTCCCCAGGAAAGAAGAGAATAATGATTCTTAATGCCAAGTCTCTCCTCATTTTGGTCTCACTTTTCCCCTTCAAAAGACTGAGTGGTTCATGTTAAAACCAGTGGAAATGCATATTGGCCAGGGGAGGTGGGGCGTGGGGGGGGGAGGGGTAAAGGGGAAAGTAAGAGCATAAATCATGTAACCATGTTAACTTTTCTAAAATAGAAATATTAATAAATGTTTAAATAAAAAAATTTTTAAAAAGACTGAATGATTTCCTCAAGGTCACATAGTCTAGACTCAGTATGCATACGCATATGCAACATTCTAGGATCACTGCAAGAATTTAGCAAATGTTAAATTGAGTTGAATAATGATTGGGGACTTAGGAACAGCTAGGTATCTCAGTAGATTGAGAGCCAGACCTAGAAATGGGAGACCCTGGGTTCAAATTGTTATATTCAAACCTTGGGAAATGTTAGTCTCACCTTGATTGACAAGGGAGACAGTTGGAGACATCGGAATGTTTCCAGATGCTGTGAGCTGGGGCAAAAGTAGGTTGGCCTGAGAGTATAAATACCCCTAACAGCCATCTGGGAGGGGTCTTGGACCATCAATCTTTGGGTCTTTAACCATTGGTCATTGGTTCTCTCTCTGAATTTCCCTAGATCTTTAGGTCTGAATCATAGCTCTTTAGGTCTCTGGGTCCCTGGGTGGTGAAAGGGAGGAAGGGAGGTCTGAGAAGACAAGGGTGGTAGGGTTTGAATACTTCCTGAGGCTGTGAATGCTAACACATCACCAAACTGATAATAAGAAAGCTGAGAGGAAATCACCAAATAACTGCACCAACAGAGAAGACTACTCTCTGGTTTGGCAGTGGCCAAGCTGAACCAGAGGGGTTGTGAAGAACAAGAGCTCCAGCTTTACTGAATCAATAGTCTCCAGTCCTGAGTGATTATAGATCATAGATATTAGATTGACAGGGTCTCCAATCCCCAATCCATATCCTGATTATCCTTTCCCTAATTAAGATCATAGATAAAGTGTTTAATAAGTACCTTCCTGAGTGGTCATTATATCACGACCCGTGGGGAGGGAGCAAATAGCAGTCAGATGAACAATGTGATCCAAGGCTAATCAAAGCCCAACATTAATAATTGATCCAACCCCAGGTGGGACCTGACCATTCAGGGTCCTTCCTGGGCACTGTTATTTAGAAGGGGAAATTATAACATCCAGCAAGGGTAATTGGGGTTGGTGTTCCCCATCACCAGCACCTAGGGAGAATACAAAGATACAGCTCCATCCTCACCTATATCCCTATCCCCCTAGGAGTACACCCTTTCTTTATAACAAAATATAGCCTCAGATACTTCCTCGCTATGTGACCCTGGGCAAGTCACTTAACTTCAATTGCCTTGCCCTTATCACCCTCTGCCTTGGAATCAATACACAGTATTGATTCTAAGATAGAAGGTAAGAGTTTAAAAAATAATAATATCTGGTGACTATATTCCTAAACAAGAAATCAACATCAAATCACTCCTAGATATGATAATCCACAGGTCATAAAGTCATAGAATCTTTTCAAATAGTTAATAAAGAGTAATGATCAAGGTGCCATATTGTGAGATAGCCCAGAATGATATGATAACCTGGAATGCTATGACTCAAGAAGGTTGGAGGGTTTTTCTCAGTGGGACCTCAGATAGGTCACTTGAACTCTCAGGGTTTCATTTTCCTTCTCTTTGAAGGCTTAGTTGGTCTCCTGAGAGCTTTTTCATTTCTAGAGTTGTTTAATCCTCTGACACTGGCTAGTCTCCGCAAGAGGTTGCTGAAAATTGGAGTTACCAGACAACTTTCTAATCTTCCTGAGTCACAATTGCCTAGTCCTAAGTCTCCAGGGTAATAAATTCTCAGGACATGAGACAAACTTATATTCAGTCAAAAGCAGTTAGCAAAGCTAGCCAGAAACAGTTAGAGATAGTTAGGTAGATGGAAGATAGAGTGAACTAGAGTCAGGAAATCTCCTCTTACTGAGTTCAAATCCCACTTCAGACACTTACTAGATGTGTGATCCTGAACAAGATATTTAACCTTGTTGGCTTCAGTTTCCTCATCTGTCAAATGAGCTGGAGAAGAAAATGGCAAACTACTCCAGCATCTTTGCCAAGAAAACCCCAAATGGTGTTATGAAGAGTTAGACAAGACTGCAAAATGCCTGAAACTGAACTGAACCAGAAATGAGTGGCATCATCCATGGGAGACAGACCTAGAATCAGAAGGTCTAGTTCTGAGACTTGATAGATGTGTAACTCTGGGCAAATCACTTGACCTATTGAAGACTTAGTTTTCTGATCTATAAGGTGGGGATAATGATTTATGCACCAAACTGTCTCCCAGAATTGTTGTGACAAAGGTGTCTTGTATACCAGAAAGCAAAGCAAAAGTGTAAGTGACTTTTCCTTTAATTGATAAGTGTTATAAAAAATAAAAGGTTGATGGTGTCTTTTATACTTCTAATATGCTAGTTATTATATTGTTGTCATTAATCTGAGGAAGCTGTGATTTGGTTCCCTTGATCGCTGGTGCAGGGACACCGATGTCCTGCCACTCAGCTGGATGTTATAATAACTGCCCTTTTTTATAACAGTGCCCAGGCAGGATCCCACCTGGTGTCAGGAGCTATTAAGAGAAATTAGAATCTCAAGTAGATATTTTTATCTGGACCCCCTCAAAAGATCAATACAGACCAGCAGAGCCATGTATTGGTTTTTCTCCCTATTAGGGTCGAGAAGGAGTGGGATATCTAAGATAAAAATCAGAGATTCCTCTTTTGATTCCTTTCATAATTCTCACCTTCCTTCAAAATGCATTATAGTCTTATTGAAAAAGCTGTGGGCTCTCAGCACTCCAGCAGGAGGGGGGCTAACACTGTTCCCCTTTGACCGAGAACACAGATGGCTGGTACAGCCAAGATCGAACCCTTGGCAGGGCATTTTGCCCAGAATTAAAGTAAAATAATGAGGCTCCAAAAAAAATCGTTTAATACCATCAAGGCTGAGAACTTCAGGGGCTTTCCGGCCTAACGAGATGTCCCAGGCTCCACTTAAAGATAACACGAATAGTTGATAGTTTAGCATAGGTTTTTATCTATACCTGGAGGCTTCTAAGGCTTTTGTTTTGATTATAGTAAAAATACTGCTCTCTGTAACTGTGGGAAACTTTCTTGGGCTTTTGGGGGAAGGGGATCTTTAATTTCCTTTATAATAAAGTGGTGACTCCAGTATATCTCGGAGTACTATGAGCTAACAAGCCGTGCTTCCAATCTGTTTCATTCTTTGCATCCGACAACCACCCTAGGCGACTCAGATTAGTCTCTGATTATAGAGCAGGATCTCTATAACCTGGGGTTGATTGATTATTAGTATTGGGTTCTATTAGCCTTGGATAATGTTCTGCATAGAGACTGCATTTCTCCCTCCCTAGAGTGGTGATGGAATAACTACTCCAGGCAGGTACTTAATATATGTATCTATGTTGTTAACAAGGGAAAGGAATGATCAGGAATGGATTGGGAATAGGAGGCCCTGTCACTAAATCTATGACATTAATCCCTCAGGACTGCAGGCTGTTCAGCAATGCTGGGCTCTTGTTCTTCACCTCCTCTGGCTCAGCCTGGCCACCGCCAAACCAGAGTAAGCAATCTCTTTTAATGACACAAATATTGATGATATCTCTCTCAGCTTCTTACTGCTAGTTGTTGTGCCAGTTCTACAGCCTTCAGGAATATACCACCCATACCACCCTCTTCTTTTTCTCCTACCCACTTCCCAGTTCCCCCCCCCCACCAGGGCCCGGGATACCTAAATATCTAGAGATGGTTTAAATGCCTAAATATCTAGGGGGGATTCAGAGAGAATCAGAGGATTCACGGTCAGACCCAAAGGTCAATCAATGTCCAAGATCAGGTTGATGTTTTAGTCAAGAATTTCAGGTCAAAGCTCTTAAACCAAAAACCAAGGGTCCCAGAATCAAAAAAGGGCCCTCTCAGAAGTCTCTCAGGGTATTTATTTTATATCCTCTCTGGCCAACTGCCTTTTTTTTTTTTAATCATGGCCTCTGCAAACATTCCAAATTTTCCAACTGTCATCAACTGTCAATCAAGGTGTGACTCTCAACTGCCAGAGCTTGAATATGACATAAGGAAGAGATACATGTTCCATCTTGGTTGGAGAAGTTAGAATGGGGTATGTGGTTAGAGAAGCCTGCAGTCTATTTTTCTGGTGAGCATGAAGAATATTTAGACACAACATGACTTTTTTCCCATGAAGTTTATTGATATGACATGGAGGAGGGGGAGGGAGAACATTCAAGGCTTTAAAACAAGGCACAAAGGTATTATCTTCACATAATGGTCTCAATGATACAAATGTAGGTCATACTTTTTGTTGAAAAGGCTTGCATTCTGAACAAAAATCATTCTGCCATTCGGGATATTCCAGGGTACTCTGTTCTCTCTTATCTGAAATGTGCTCAGAGATAGAAAATCTCCCTGAGCAGGAAATCAGACCCTGCCATCAAACAACAGAATAATGTCATCCAATCAACATGGTATTTGGAGCCACCATTCCTATGAATTATCTCCTTCCATTGTGGCAGATAATCAAGAGCTGACACTAATTGGCTTGCAATTGTGCCCCTTGTTTAGCACCAGGAAAGTAGGGAAAGGAGAAAGGGGAGAACAGACTTCTTTCAGCAGTCTGATAGAGAATGGGCAATGGTAGAATGCCAAGGGATGAGAAAGGAAGAATAAGAGGAACCAAGTAGGAAGGGAGGCAAACATTGAACAAAGAACACCATAAGGGGATTCTCCTCCTGCCCTCCCAGTTCCACTGAGAAGGGAGGATAGAGAAAGGAGATCTGCTTGAGATTCAGGATGCCAAAGGATGAATCAGAGGCCAACATCAGGGAAATCACATCTCAACAAGCCTGAAGATACCAGAAATCTGAGCCAGAACTTTAGAACTTCACTCGGCCATCCTGGCTGCCCTGCCCTGAGCTGTAGCCCTGGGTCTTCCTAGACCCAGATTCCTGGGCTCCAGATCCAGAGCTTGTGCCTACAGATCCAAAAGTAGCACGAGTAGAGCCAGATCTGGTGCCAGAGTTATAGTCAGCTCCAGAGCTGGATCTGCTGCTTCCATCTCCAGAACTCTTGCCCCCAAAACCAAGGCTTGTTGATGCTGCCCCACTGGATGAGATGCTGCTGGTAACTACAGCTATAGGGAAACAGAAAAGAAGATCAAAACCCTAAGGAACCCCACAGCAGGTGCCCAGCCATCTTACACAACAAGACTCTTTTTCCATGAAGTTTGTTGATATGATGAGATAAAGAGGGAGGGAGGACACCCAAGGCACTAAAGCAGAGGCATAGATAACAGCTTGTAGCCTCCCTTCCATTGAGAGAGATAATCTTATTATATATTATATATTATTATATTAGCTGACACTAATTGACTCCTAATTGTGCCCCTTATTTAGCACCAGGAGCAGGTGGGAAAGGAAAAAGGGGAGAAACAACTTCTTTTGGAAATCTGATAGGGTTGGTAGGAATACCAAGGAATACCTTTGTCTCTCTGTCTCTGTCTGTCTGTCCCACATAAAGCTACCCGGGCTCTTGACCAAATCCCTGCTTCTCATCTGAGGCTTTAAGACACCTCTTATTCTTCTCCCCCAACCACCTCCCATCTCACCCGTGCCCTGGGCAGCTTGCCCCAACGGCAGAGACTACATGTCCTCTACCCCTAGATTTTGCCCAGTACCATATCTTTGTATACAAAAAAGAAGAAAGTCCCCATCCCAGACAAAGAGAGTTAGGAGCTCAACAGAATTCTTCCCCCAAACCCCCACCCATCTCCAAATAACTTACAGTAGCTCACAGTGCTGGAGACCTCTCCAGAGATCCTGGGAGAAAGAGAAAGAAGAAGCATGACTATCAATAGCCCTCCCAAGGGAGGCTTGGAAAAGAATTCCAGGTTTCAGTAATCCCTGCTGTGTCTGAGAATTCCACCATGCCTCTAAGCCAAGGTGATGAGTTCTACGGGTGGTCACTCTCAGCCTTGTCTCCTGGTTGTTGCTTCCCAGATAGTTTCTCCTTAGCTTCCACCATCGCCCTGATCTTCATGGCCACTTTGTCCTTCCTTGGGTCTCCCCCAGTGAGTGACTGGCCCCAGGACACCAACATTAGGAGGCATAAAAGTTTAACACGGGAACTCATTGAGCAGCACGGAATCACTTCTTTCCTGGCTAAGAGCTAAGGACTTCATTAGCAAGAATACTTAGGTAAAATGGGAAGCTACCAGATTGTTAATGGCACCCACAATTAGCCATTAGAGATACTCCTCCCGCTCAGTTGAATTTGCCTTAATTACTTTTTAGATCAGGCTGCACATAATGAATTAAAAAAGAAGGGCAATGAGTCAGCTCCTTGCCCCATAGCCTTCTAAACTGTTTCTGCCAAAGGGTCCAAACTACTCTTTGCAGCTCTACATCAGCCTGATTGCAACTCCACTTCAGTCCTTGAGATCTCCCCCCACCACCATCACCCTTTTCTTTGTCCTTTCTTAATGTCAAGTTACCAAAAGCCGAGCTCCAAGGAGAACCCAACTAGGTCCAAAATGAGCAGGGCCAAATGGACAATGCATGATTCGCACTCTCTTCTTCCACAGAAAGGAAATCCTAACATAAATTTGAGGGGGTTATTTGCTAAGGGAGAAAAAGCAGGAGATCTCTATATTCAGAAATCCCCAAGAAGTTTCTAGAAAGGTGTGATTATATTGGACATGGGCCCTAAACTGACAGCACAGCATTTTAGGATCAATCATTGTCGATGAGTCATAAAGTGTTGGTATGTCTTATACTCACAAGAGGCTAACGTTGGCTCCATACTAGAAATGGAAAGAGAAAAAACCCTTCCTAATAATATGAAAGGGTGGCTAGATGGAACAGTGGATAGTGTTGGACCCAAAGTCAGGAGGACCTGAGTTCAAATCTGGCCTCAGACACTTCCCAACTGTGTGACCCTGGGCAAGTCACTTAACCCTATTTCCCTCATCTGCAAAATGACTTGGAGGAGGGAATGGAAAAGCACTCTAGTATCTTTGCCAAGAAAACCCCAAACAGGGTCAGGAAGAGTCAAGCATGACTACTCAGCCAAACAACAAGAATAATGTGAGCTGACTAAAATAGCAAGGAGACACATTGGTAGTGAATTCCCCATCCTGGAATGCTTCCAGCCAGAAGCTGGATAGCCTTTTGTCAGGGAGGTTGTAGCAGGTTGGAATTGAACTAGATAACGTCTGAGGTCCTTCTCAGCTCTGAAACTCTCAGGCCTCATGGCTCAGTTCCACTCAAGAGTAGGAGCAGTCAGGATGGTGCCCATCTCCCTGCGCTCACCTGCTCTCTTCTCCCTCCAGCAGCTTCCTGTAGGTAGCAATCTCCACATCCAGGGCCAACTTGACAGTCAACAGCTCCTGGTAGTCCCGAAGCAATCGAGTGAGATATTCCCTGGCCTGGTGCAGGGCATCCTCCAGATGGGCCAGTTTGTCCTGGGCATCTTTGACCGTTTTCTCACCCTTCTGCTCAGCCTCCAGGATGGACTCCTGCACAGCAGCACTCTGCAGAGGGTAGAGTGAAGTGAGTCAATGGAGCCCATGTCATGTTGGCTACTCGCCTACAGAAGCTCTTCAGTGAACTAGGATCGTGGGATTGAGAGCTGTCAAGAGTCTTGTCTATCTATTCCAGCCTCCTGCTTTGACAGATGAGGAAAATGAGCCCCCAACACATTAAGTGACTGACCCAATGTCAAAATGGCAGTCAGCAGCATAGCTGAGATTTGAACCCAGCCCTTTGGAGGTAACTAGGTGACATAGCAGATAGAACATTGGACTTGTAGTTCAACTCCTACCTCCAAGTGCTCTCTGTGCCACCTTGAGCAAGCTATTTAACCTTTCTCAGCCTCAGTTCCCTCATCTACAAAATGAAGATAATTATAGCACCTACCTCCTAGAGTTGTTGGGAGAACTGAATGACAAAAAATTTGTAAATCCCTTAGCATACTGTCTGATACACAGCAGCTACTTAATCAATATTTGTTTCCTTCCTTCCTCTTTCTTCCCTTCCTTCCTTCCTTCTTTCCTTCTTTCCCTTTTTCCCTCCTTTTTTTATTTCCTTTCTTTCCTCCTTTCAGCTTGAAAATTCTATTGGCCTCTTACTCCTTCTCTATTTCTTTTTCTCTTTAACACCTCACTACCTTCTCATGGTGATTAATTCTCATAACTTATTCACATCTCCTTTACTGGGCCCATGTCACCAATTTCCCAAGGGCAGAGACCAAGGCTTCCTTGTTCTGGAGCTCTCTCAGAACCCCATCCCTCTACCCTGAGCCCTTCTCCCTCCCTTCATGGCCAGCACCTAGTAGAGTTTTGCACATGGGGACAGAAAGTTCATTCATTGACTTGGAAGCCATAGATGGGCACAGAGACTTTGCCCGCAGAGTCACACCACAGCCCCTACCTGTTTCTTGACCCGGTCGATTTCTGCCCGTAGTCTCTGAATGACTCGGTTCAGCTCGCTGATCTCGGCCTTGAGTACCTTGACATCATCACCATGTTTTCCTGCAGTAACCTGAAGCTCTTCGTACTAGAATTAAGGAGAAATATCAGAGGCAAAAGCAAAGTAGAGGGAGATTGTCTAGAATAGATGATGGCAGCCCTTCCCAGGTGGCCAGTCCATCTCTTCACATACTTCTACAACAAGGTCTTCTTGAGCAGTGGCCAAGCCTCCCAGATACTCATCTGCCCTAAAGCAGAGCCTGAAGCTGACTGGGTCAGAATCACTGACCACAGAGAGGTAATTCAGTCAGTGGAAAGTGGAGCGTCATCGTGTGGCATTTGAGGCTGGTAGAACCATCCATATGCCTCTGAGAGTTCTCTTGGTGGCCTGCCTTCCAAATGAAATAACCTCTCCAAAGTAGACCAGACAAAGCCTTGGGATGCTGGGCTCCACTGGACAAATTTCCCAAGAGTTCTGATAAAATATCCCTCTCCCTCTTGCACTCCTTCCCAGAAATGGGTTTTTTTAAATGCTGATTCTTCTATAGACCAGATTGTGCCTTGGTTCCCTCACTCACCTTGGCCTGGTACAAGGCGTCAGCTTCCGTCTTTCCCTTCTGGATAATGTCATCATACTGACTCCTGATCTCATCCAGGATGCCATCCAGGTTCAGGGTGCGATTGTTATCCATGGAAAGGATCACATTGGTGTCACTGACAGTTTTCTGCACTTGGGCCAGTTCCTATAAGAGAGACTTTGGATTGGTCTTTGGGGACTCCTGAGGGGACTCCTTCTCTGACTCTTCTTATTCCTGAGGTTCCCAGAACCACTTCTTCCTCCCAATTCCACTCACAAATTTAGAGACCAACCCAGAGATGCTTCCCTCCTAAGAACTTCTCTCCCTTGTCTCTGCTTCCCAAAGGCCCCAGGATCTCCTAGATTGAGGGAGGCAGACCCTAAACTTACCGTCTCATACAAGACTGTGAGGAAATCGATTTCTTGCTGCACGCTGTTGGTTCTGGCGCTGAGATCAACTTTAACTATGTAGGCAGAATCCACATCCTGAAATAAAACAGAGGGCAAATACCGAAAGATCAGGCTAGGGAAGACTATCTCAAATGTCTTTGGATGTGTTTTAAGTACTGTATGCCTGTTGGTCTGGGAATTCACCCCAAGAGAAACAGCCTCAGTGGGAAGAATTGGCTCAGGATCCCAGAAGGCCTGAGTTCAAATCCCAATTCTGCATCTTATGTGACTTTGGACAAGTCCTCCCAGGGTTCTTCGTGTGTAAAATGAGAGAGACAGTGACAGAGACAGAGAGAAGACAGACAGACAGACAGACAGAGAGAGAGAGAGAGAGAGAGAGAGAGAGAGAGAGAGAGAGACAGTAGATGATCTCTGAAATCCCTTCCAGATTCCACCACTCTTTGACTTAACTTCTTCCTTTTCCCTGACCCATGCTGAGAGTGGGTGATAGTACCTCTCAGATTACTACTGAGCTGTTCTCTGTCTTGGCTTACTATTAGCCTCAAACATACTCAGTCCCCTTCCTGATAGAAAGAGGTAATTAATAATAATTCAAAGCACTAAACCATTGTTCAGTTCTTCAGTCATTTCAGTTGTGTTCGACTCTTCATGACCCCATATGGGTTCTTGGCAAAGATACTGGAGTGGTTTGCCATTTCCCTCTCTATTTCATTTTACAGATGAGGAAACTGAGGCAAGCAGGGTCAAATGTCTTGCCCATGGTCACAGAGCCAGTAAGTATCTGAGGCCTGATTCAAACTCTGGCATTCTATCCACTATGCCACCAAGTTGCCTTCTCAGCAAAAAACATTAAATCACATTTTGGTTTAAAAGGTCTTCCCTGTAATAGGTGAATTTGGAAAGATGTAATAAGGGGATCTGGAGAGTGTAATAGGGAAATCTGCAGGATGTAATATGAAGCTGAAGCTAGGGGTAATAACTGGTAGGATCAGGGAATAAGACAAGGCAAGGGACTCAAGGCTGGAGGTAATCAAGGGAATAGACTAGGTAGTAGGGAAGTTAAGGTAATATAGTGGATGAGGAAGGTTCAATGATGAAGGATGGTAGTTGAGGTGGTAGGAGAAATAAGGGAATGTCTGAGTTTAGGTAGTACACTGAGGAACAAGGGTTGCAAGGGAGAGGATGAATTAATCTAGGCAGGCAAACAGCAGCAGGGAAATACTGACTGGGACTTAGGTTAAAGACAAACAATGAAAGGAAATAGTATGATCCCTTCAAGTAATAATGACACTTTACAGAGCCAAGTTAGTCAGCCAAGACAGCAGGAAACTGACTTCAGGCTTTAGTCAGTTTCACAGGAAGGGACCAGTATTGAAGTTACACTTCCTTCAAAATGGATACCCTCAGCTTCCCCAAACTGCAGTGAATATGTTGTTCCTCTCTCTCTTCCTCCCTCTCTTACTAAGTAACTAATGAAGTAGCCAAAGGTCTTATTTAAACACAAAGGGTTTTATTGTCTTCTAGGATAGATTGATGGGGTAGAGGATTAAGGAAGCCCTAACAGCCACTTAGTTGGGGGAAGGGAGGCAGGAATGTGAGACTGAGAAAGGACCTGCCTTTATGCAGCCCTCCAGGTGATTTGAAATCAAAAGGGGTTAGGAAGTAGGATACAAAGACTCAATAAATAATTTGTTGCAAGGGTAAGGCTAACTATCACAGATTTGAACTAACTCTCAGATTCCACTCTTCTATTCCCTCTTCTCAGACATTCAGGTAGGGGAAATGAAGGTAATAATAAGGTAGGGTAGAGAGATTCAAAGGATTTAGCTAAATTAACAAATCTCAAAAGAAACTGCAAATCTAGGCCAGGTTTCAATCTCAAGAAAGGAGCTCAGCTGGACCCTGGTTCCCTGCACGAGTTCCCAGGACCAACTGAAACTTTTCCCAAGATTCTAAAACCTCCTTAACTGACATAAGAACTCTGCAAAAGCCTGCAAAACTGTTATGCCCCCCTCTCTGTATCACATCCTCCACCAGCCCCAGCCCCTACAGGTTGTACTGTCATGTAGCAAAAATTGACAGTTATCAAGAATGTCAGCAAAGGAGGAAAGAGTAATTAATAGCCTACATTATGGGATGCTTTCCTCACAACAACATTATGTCAACAAGAAGTTGGATTTGCAGGATTTGCTGCCAATAATTTTCAGTGCAGAAATCCAAGAACTAATTAATACCTAATTATCATTAACATGATTACCATGGGCTTTATTGAGCTCCATATCACATAGACCTGAGAGGTAAACTGGGGATTATAATTATTTACAAATGGAAAAATTAAGGCTCATTGAGTGAGGAACTATAGCTTGCCAAGATCTGGGAAATGGCGCCTGTTTCCTTGGCTCCTGGAAGAAGAGTCAGCTCTACTCACCTTCTTGAGCACCACAAAGTCATTCTCAGCATTTGTACGGGCATTGATTTCTGTTTCATACCTGGTAAAATTGAGGAGATAAATAAGTGACCACCACATGCCATGATGACCAATTCTATAAGGCTATTTTCAGAAATGTCCCAATTACTAAATTCTCCTATGCTTAAATTATCTTGGTCTCTACAACAAATCTGAGGTTGAGGAACTTGGTAGTGAGAGAGACAGAGACAGAGAGACAGAAACAGAGAGAGAGATGGATGGAGAGGTGGATGGATGGATGGAAAGAGATACATAAATGATATAGGTAATTATTTCAATATAATTCATTTCCTTTAAAGGTCTATGAATTTGAAAATATTTTTCTGAGACAAGACAAAGGCTTTTCCCAAGGTCCACAATGCAAAAATATTATAAATTCTTATTCTAAAATTTAAGGCAGCTCCAAGGCTTTCTAGTCCAACTCCCCTCCCTTAATAGATAAAGAAACCAACCCCCCAAGGTTTAGTGGCATTCCCAGCTTCACAAGGTAATAAATGCCCAGATAGACAAGGTTTGAGCAGGAACTGACACCAACGGCAGGGCTTGCCTGCCCTAGTGATGTGTGGTGAAGCCCTTATTATAGTTATTATAGTACAAGAAAATGATTTTTCTTCTCTACATCAAGGCAGCTGGTGCAGCTATTTAATGGTGGCAGTCCATAGAAACAAACCATGGGCTTCCTTTACTGGGCCCTGGCACAGGTGAATATTTGGGGAAGAGAAAGACATTAAAACCTTCTACCCTACATAAAAGTAGGGTAAATAAGATAGCATTCTGCCCCCATGAGCCCTACTTACTTCTTCTTGAAGTCTTCCACTGAGTCCTGGGTGGTCTTCAGTTCCAAGTCCTGTTGGTTCTTCTGGGACTTGAGATTGTCCACCTGTCCCCGCAAGAGGCTAATATAGGTTTCAAAGACTGGGTCCAGATTGGTCGGGCGGCTGCTGACATTCAGCTGCTGAAGTAGGTCCCACTTGGTCTGCAAAACTTGGTTCTGCTGCTCCAGGAACCTCACCTGAAATCAGGGAAACAAATCCATTCTGGAGGCAACAAGGACTACCTCAGAGGGTCCTTCTCAGAATCCCAGTACTCCAGGTTGCCAAAGCTGCAGAGGGCATTCAACATCACCTAGTCCAACTCTCCTTATATTACAAATGAGGAAGTGAAGGTTGCTCCAAAGGACACGGCAAGCTTGTAAAAGTTCTCACTCTTAACACCTGATGTGTCATTCCTTCTAAAGAAGGTCAGAGGACCTGAGTTCAGTCCCAGCTTTGCTAATTACTACCCAGGCAGCAAGGTGGTCCAGTGGATATAGTGTTAGATCTGGAATCAAGAAAATCTGAATTCAAATCCAGCCTCAGACATTCACTGGCCATGTGACCCTGGGCAAGTCACTTAACCTCTGTCTGCCTCATTTTCCTCAATTGTAAAATGGGAATATTACTAGCACCACAGGATTGTTGTAAAAATCAAATGAGCTCAATTACTTTGCCCCTTCTGCACCATCCTATTACAGTGGACAATTTACTTTATCTCGTTAGACCTATCTTCTCCTCTGAGGAAACACACAGTTGGACTAAATGGTCACTAATGCACCTTCTATCTCTACATTCTATGATCTTTACAAGGTATCTCCTAACCCCCTCCATTTGTGACCCTCCTTTCAACCTTGGCTCAAAGGTCCTCTCATTCAGGAAGCCTTCCATGATTAACCCCATCAGCTATAGATAAAAACATTTCATTCCCTCTGCCCTTATCTACTCAGGTACTACTATGTTCCTTCACATATATGTGCATGTTGATTTGTAAATGTTCTTAAACCATTAGCTGAATGCATACTTAGTGTCCCTGCTTTTAATTTCTTGGGCATGAGGACATAGTTCTCTTGTTCTCTCTCTCTCTCATCTCTCTCTTTCTCTTCCCCTTGCCTTCCCTTTTTCTTTCTTTTCTTTTTTTCTTCTTTCCTTCTTTCCTTCTTTTCTTCTTTCTTTCTTTTTTTTTTTTTTTTGGTTTCTCTATACTGTCCAAGAATCTGGCCACAATAGGCATTCAATAAAAGTTGCTGATCCCGCCATTGATATTCCCCACTCATTAACTCTCCCAAAGCAAAATTTTCTCTTCAGACATTCCTTTGGTGCTAGAAAAAAAGAATTAATCATCTCATAATCAAAGGGAGTCTTTTTGAACTTGCACACCTCACTGCTCCCTCCCCATTCAAGGGGCCCCTGTAGCAATACAGCTACAGGCTGTCCTAAGGGTCCTCAGCATTCCTCACTCTTCCCACTTCTTCAGGGAGGATTTCCCAATTGACCCTACCCCTATAGGCCCTTTTGAATTCCTCCTCTAATATTTTATCTTATGTGATGGGGATCTAGGTTTCTTGAAGCCTGGATAATGACTTGTGGGAGTTGGGGTGGAAGAGAATAAGACTCAGATTTTATGACCCCAAAGGTCCCTTCCAGTGCTGAGCCTATGATTCAATAATGCTACTCCAAAAGAACACAAGCTCTGGTCCATTCATACTAGCAAGCTGGAAAATCTCTGAGGCCAGATTGTCTGTCTGTTGCCTGGGTAGCAGTCTAGTTAAGTTCTGCTAATCAGTAGAAAACATATGGCCACCAACAGATGGATTCTTTTTAGCAATGTCAATTCAGGAAGAACTCTTAGCTAAAATATTTGAACCTGCAATTCAAGGAGGAAGTCTTGTTCAGATCTTCCTTCCTTCCTTCTCTTCTCTCCTTTCCTCTTTCCTTCCCTTGGCCTTGGAATCAAGAGATGTAGGTTCATACCTATTCTTAGTTATGTGACTATAGACAAATGCTGTAAACCTTAAAGTGCTATGATCATATCATGAATAAGTAGGATTAGAGATTTTTTTATTTAATTTTAAAGATTTAAAGATCATTTTAGAATAGATTTCCCAGACAGAAAGTTCCATTTTTCCATCTGAAGTCAGTTACTTTTAGACCCAGTGACAATGGCCAGTCTGGCTAAAAGAATTTCAAGTCAAATGACCATGTCACCTACAATGGCCCACCTTCCCCAATTCCCCTTCTTCTCTATTTGCTGTCAACACTACTTCCTATTCCAATTCCTTGACTCCAATCTGGAAGGACCAACATGCTGCCAACACACTCATAATAATTTAAATCCACATGAAGCCCATGGGAGCCGGAGAACATTCCCTGGCTTGATTCTAAGTAAGCCCCCTGAGGAGTCTCAAAGATTCTTCTATGAAAAATATCTTCTTCATCGCTGGGTGACATCACTCAGAGAGAACTAAAAGGAGATGTTGCTACCCTCATACTGAATCAGAAGGAAATCAAGGCTCGATGTTGAGAAGGACTTGATTTCCTGTCAAAGTTGAGACCTCCCACCCCCCTTTCCCCAGGACAAGTTATCTTGGAAAGCTGTGACATCTCCTTCATGTTGGAGAATTGTATGGACAGAGTAAGCCCTCTATCCTTATATCTAAAAACCTTTAGACGCTTTCCTGTTGAAAGCCAGTGAAACAGACTGGATAGATAACCTCTGAAAGTTTAGGAAATTCACTCTCTATAGGACTTTGAAATAGTTTTTTCTTGCCTCTCTGAATGTTAGATGCTGGGACTTACCTTATCGATGAAGGTAGCAAACTGGTTATTAAGGACCTTGAGCTGCTCCCGCTCCTGGGTCTTGACCTGTTGGACCTCAGGGTCTATCTTCACATTCAGAGGCTCCAACAAGCTCTGGTTGGTGACCACTTCGTGGATCCCACCAGGGCAGGCATTGGGGCCAAAGGGCCCACCACCCAGACCACCAAAGCCACCTGCTCCAAAACCACCACCAAAACGTCCACTTCCAAAGCCTCCTACTGTGTAGCCTCCATATCCCAGGCTTCCTTGGCCAAGGCCTCCACCTGCCACACTGGAAAGGATGCTCTTTTTCCCCCCGAGGTTGATGAGGCTCTGACTGCTGGAGCCAGCCCCTCTGCCTCTAGAAGAGCTTCCGAATCTCACAACAGAGGAGCTTCCAGCCACTCTCCGGCCCCTGCCAGGCAAAATGGCAGAACCACTGCTGTAGCTCCCACTTTGGGATCTCTGGATAGAGAGCCTGCTCATGATGGCTAAAGGAGAGTGAGTGATGCTGAGATGAAGAGAAGAACAAAGATGAGACCAGGAGTGCTCGTCTGGTGGGAGAAGGGAAGGCTCCCCTTTATATTCCCTACTGGCTTTGGCAACTGGCCAAGGTAATTGGAATACAAATCTGTGGGTTTGGTTCCCCTACAGCAATAAACTAAAAATGACAAGAAAATGAATTAATGCCATCCATCTAGGGAACAGTTTGTCAAATAATAAGCGCTTGGTTAGCAGGTTTTGCTCAATTATCTGTTGACTATCTGCTGGCCCAGCAATAGGAGGGGTGTGAGATGGTTCCCAAAAACCCTCCAAGAGGTTGTTTTTCAATTGTTAGTATTTCAACACTTTTTCGTTTCCATCAGGGTGGAATCGAAACTCGGGCAGTATGTGCTTAGATATTGGAGGGCAGAGACTTTGATCCACTCCAATCAGCTGTCTAGCAGGGGCCCTGGATAAAGAAGCCCCCCTCCATGCAGTTTTCTCAGACTGAAAAAAAAAGTTGCTTTCCCTTTTCCCCACTTCCCAAAAAAGAAGAATATTTCCCATAGGGACAGACTAGCTCTATACTATTGAAGAATAGTCATTCTTTAGACTCTTGAGGAAAGAGAAAAATGGTGGTTATTGTCTTTGTTCGGTCGTGTCTGTCTCTTTGTGACCCCATAGACACACCAGACTCTTCTATCCTCTACTTATATCTCAAAGTCTGTCTAAGCTCATGTTCATTGTTTCCATGACACTATCTACCAGCTCATCCCTTCTGTCTCCTTCCCTTTTTGACTTTAGTCTCTCCAACCTTAGGGTCTTTTCTTGTCTTCTCATTATGTGGCTAAACTATTTGAGCTTCAGCATCAGTATTTAACCAGCTGTAGGTAATTCCCTGATCATTAGATCACAATAACCTAGACTTTTTGCCTTCCTTTCTATCCCTAGGGCTTAATACAGTGCCTGGCAGATGGTAGGTGCTTAACAAATGTTTACTAATTGACTGACTGACTGATTAACTGATCAAGATTGGAAAGTCCTCTCTATCAGGGTAGGAAAATTCCCATGCTGCCAGGATGCTGATGTTCCAATTTCCAGAAACTTCTTTTAGCACTTGTCCTTCAGAAAATGGTCAGAATTCCCTTGATTAAAGCTTCATCACCCTTTAAGGGAATGTTGCACCTTCTCTCCAGTGAAACCAAATTGTCCTTTTCCCCAGACATTGTAGCTCTCAATGAGGTCAGTGGAACTTATGTCCAGTGGCTTATGAGAAAATGTCCTTGGAACGAACCATTCCCAGCCCAGCTTTGTCTTCTCTCCTATAGACAAAATGACATATTTTATCCATTCCTCAGAATGAAAGGTACTAAACAAGTTCCTTTTTCCTCTCCCTATAGCTGCGCCTGTAGCCCCCCCGAGTGTGTCCCTACTACCAGGTCTCTACATATCTAGTTCTAGAGGTCTCCAAGTCTCTGGTTCTCTTATTATTCAGATCTTAAGGATTATCCAGTTCTCCAGGTTTCTTGTATTATAGACCTTCAGGCATCCGGTTCTCCAGAGGAAGCTGGTGGTACAGTAGATAGAGTGCTGACCCCAGAGACAAACAGTCTTGAGGTCAAATCCAGTTTCAGACACTAGCTATGTGATCCTACGCAAGTCACTTAACTTCTGCCTAACCTCAGTTTCCTCAACTGCAAGATGGGGATAATATTAACACCTAACTCTAGAGTTGCAAAGATCAAATGAGATAATAAACTGTAAATTTATTAGTAGAAGTCTCGGCACACCTATAGAGGTGCTATGTAAATGTTTATTCCCTCCTTCTAAGTCTCCAAGTCTCTATGTCTCTTGGGCCATCAGGTCTAAGGATTTCCTCCCTACTCCCATGGCTCACCATTTCCACAAACACTTTCATCAGTGAAACTATCTAACCAACTCTCTGTATATGTTCTTTTTTTCTAATCATTAAATTGAAAGAACAAAAATAAGTCCCAAGGAAAAAAGAAAACCGTGTTGCTTTGGCTTGCATCCTTCTAAAGACCGTGGCTTAAACACAAGTGGAAAAGACTTGGCTTTGAGTTCCATGTGCCTTTGAGCAATTTATCTCTCTGAGATAGCATTTTCTTCTCTGCAGAATGAGGGGATGGGACAAGATGATCTTTCAATTCCCTCCTAATTCAATTGCCTGATGACCCTAAGACAAGAGGTAGGTTTGAGACTGGTGCACTGGGTGTTATTTTTATTAAAGAACTTCAAAATAATTAATGATGATCTAATATGTGGGCAGCAATTCTCACACAAACTTTGATGGTATGAATCATCATAAGAGACATTTATAGAGGTCTTTAAAGAGAGGTAGCAGGAATGTAACAGAAAGGAAAATGACAAATGTTGAAGACACTAGGACACCAATGCACTGTTGGTGGAGTTGTGAATCCAACCAATGGTGATCCAAACATTCTGCAGAGCAATTTGGAACCATTCTCAAAGAGCTTTAAACTATGCTGCTCCTGCTCCCCTCCCTCAACCCCACTGGCTCCACTTTCTTGGCCCCTGCTTTTGGATAGAGTTTATTTCCCAAACCCCATATTTAGTTTTCACTGTCTCATATGTCTTCATACACTTATAAAAATAGACCGTGATATTACTATGTAATGTAATTAAAACCAATTTATAAATTAAAATATTACTATAATCCTCAGTAAAAAATTGTTTAAAACTTTGATCTACTACTGGGCTTGTATCCCAGAGAGATAAAAAAAATGAGAAAAGGCCTATTTATACTAAAATATTATTATGCTAGAAGAAATGATGAGCAAGATGATTTTAGAAAACCCCTGGAAAGACCTACATAAACCAATGCAAAGTGAAGTGAGCAGAACCAGGAGAACACTGTACACAGGAACAGTAATACCATATGATGAACAATTGTGAATGACGATTATTCTTAGCAACACGGTGACCCAAGACAATCCCCGAGGACTCATGATCAAAAATGCCATCTACCTTCAGAGAAAGAACTGATGAAATCTGAATACAGACTAAAATATGCTATATTTCGCTTTCTTTCTTCATTTATTTTTGTTCAAATTCTCTTCCACAAAATGATTGATATGGAAAAATATTTTCTATTATTGCACATATTAAATCTATATCAGATTTCTTGCTGTCTCAGGTATGGGAGAGAGGATGTAAGGGAGTAAGGGAGAGAATTTAGCTCAAAAAAAAAAAACTATGTGATCAAGCAGTTGTTTTTCTTCTGGGTTTCTACCCACACAGTTCTTTGGATGTGGATAGTTTTACTTTCTCCTAAGTCCCTCAGAATTGCTGCTAGTAGAGAAGTCCATTATATTTGATTGTGCCACAGTATATCCATCTCTGTCTACAATGTTCTCCTGGTTCTGCTCCTTTCACTCTGTATCAACTCCTGGAGGTCTTTCTAGTCCACATGGAATTCCTCCAGTTCATTATTCCTTTTAGCATAATAGTACTCCATCACCAACAGATACCATTTCATCACCACAGTTTGTTCAGCCATTCCCCAATTGAAGGGCATTCCTTTGTTTTCCAATTTTTTGCCACCACAAAGAGCTCGGCTATAAATATTTTTGGATACATATTTTTCCTTATTATCTCTTTGGGGTACAAACCCAGCAGTGGTATGGCTGGTCAAAGGGCAGGCAGTCTTTTAAAGCTTTTTGGGCATAGTTCCAAATTGCCATCCAGAATTGGAGCAAATTTTTAAAAAGGTTAAGAATTCTTTTTTACATTTAACTGAGGAAAAAATAAAATATATGGGGAGGTTGCATGTTTTGCTGGAAAGAGATGATCTTGAAGCCTAGAAGACCCAACTTTAAATCTTACTTCTGACATCTTCTAATTGTGTAACACTAGATGAGTTACTTCATCTTCTGGTGCTCAAGGCAACCCTATAAGATATTCAGTTGCAAAGAAGTTGACAGGGGAGTTCCCTGTAACACAGAAATCACAGGTCTAGCCCCTATCCCTTTAAAACTTATAAATTATCTTACAGATATTATCTGATGTAAACCTCACAGTGGCCCCATGAAGCAAGTACTATAGCTATTATTATCTTCATTTTACATATGAAGAAACTGAGACTCGAAGACTTTAAATGACTTGTCTATAGTCAGAGTGTCAGAGACGGTATGTGAACCCAGGTCCATCAGTCAGTCAGTAAATAGGAATTCATTAAGTGCTACTATGTGTAGACACTGTGCTAAGCTCTTGGGATACAAAGAAAAACCATCAAAAGTATTCCTGATTCTAAATGAACCACTCTAATTGTGTCACCCTCAACCAAGAGTTAGAACTCAAAAAAAGAAATCAAGAACCTAAGCAACTAGACTCCAATCATCAGATATTTACTGTAGCTGCTATGTGAATATCACAAGGCAAAGGTGTTGAGAGAAAATTTCACTAAAATCTCTCTCTCTCTCTCTCTCTCTCTCTCTCTCTCTCTCTCTCTCTCTCTCTCTCTCCCACTCTCTCTCTTTCTGTCTCCCTCTCCATCTCTCCCTTTCTCTCTACCCCGTTTTTCTCCCCCCACTCATATTTTATTTTTTCCTCAATAACATGTAAAAAAAACAATTTTTAACCTTTTTTAAAATTTTTGAGCCAACTTCTCTCCCTTGCTTTCTCTTCCCCTTCCCAGATAGCAAGCAATCTGATGCAGATTTTACATATGCAATAATGTAAATCATTTTTCCATATTAGTCATTTTGTGGAAGAGAACCTGAACAAAAATAAATGAAAGAAAATTAAATATAGTAGGTTTCAGTCTGACACATACACACATGAACCTTTTACCCTCTTAAGGCCCCTTGGTGATAGGAAGGATAAAGAGAGCTCAGTTTAAAAAGAAGAAAACTGGGAGAGAAAACACTTTCCTCAGGGTCCCCAGCACACTGAGGGTCAGCAGAACCAGAGAATTGTCCTGACACATGTTCTAGCCATAAGAATCTAGCTTGTGAATTATTCTAGCTATCTTCATACGCAGATCTCCATGGGAATCCATTCCAGGATCTTCTAAGAATCATGGTAGTAATCTCTGCTATGGTGGAGACTCAGAATGGTGAATCACTTGTACTCAGGAGCTCTGGGCTGCAGAAAGGCTAAGCTGACAGGAGATCCAAATTATATCTAGCACCAATATGGTGAATCCCTGGGAGCAGTTGGTCAGTCAATGAGAATTTACTGAGCATTTAAAGGCATTATGCTAAGTATTGGAAATACGAAAAGAGGGGGGAAATAATCCCTGCCCTCCAGAAGCTAGTAAAACTAATGGAGATTATTAAATTAAATTGGGGGGGGAGGAGTGTGTGTGTGTGTGTGTGTGTGTGTGTGTGTGTGTGTGTGTGTGTACACAAACAACAATATACAGGATAAGTAGGAAATACTAACAAAGGGAAGGCATTACAATTGAGGGATTGGGAAAGTCTTCCTGTAGAAGCTGGAAAGCCCAGAGAGCCAGGATATAGAGGTGAGAAGTTTAATAGGAAATAGCATTTTTAAGTATAGATAGAGAAAAGCTGTGCAAAGCAGAATGGATGAGCAGAACATTCTGGAAGCCTTGGAACTCTGCAGATGAGACACAAGGGTCTGAGTCTGTTAGTTGCTACCATTGGAGAGGAAGCAGATGTTTTTTGTACTCCTCAAAGACCATCCTATCTATTATGTGGCCTGGAGCTTGGTTTGCAATTTGGAAGGTGGACTTCCATTACTGGATCAGCTCTTGTTTGGAGACCCCTTTGAATTTACTGGCTGATTTTCATCTGGGGCCTTGGGACATCTGAGACCACCGCTGGAGGGACAAGGACCCAAGGAGTGAGACTCATCCTGCTTGGATCTAGTCAGTGTTAGGGTTTTAGTGTAGTGATCCATTTCCCTTGTCTCTGGCCCATAGTTAACCCCAGTTAAGGAAATCCCTGTTTACCCATCTTCCTAACTTCTTTACTTTAATAAATTATTGTTTCTTGCTTCTTGTCTGTTTTCCTTAACCCAGACCTGGCACTCTATCCACTATGATGCCACCTTGTTAAATGAAGTTCTTTGGTTGTCATTTGGACTTGAAGAGGACCAAAATGACATCATTATGTTGGAGTCAGTATACAAAGTACAATGTGTCTGAGTGTCATTGATCAGATCAATACGATCTTGGAAGACTCTACCCCAGGTTTGTCACAAATTGCCTGTATGAACATTTGAGATGGAGTTAAGTTATATATGGTTTTATTGTAATTCCCCAGCTGACTGGAGTCTGGCTCACTGCTTAATTGATTTAACTGCCATTCCTCCATATAGGTGTTACTCATTTTCCCAAGTCCTATGTTTGTGGGTGTAAAGGTGATTCCCCATTGGTATTTGTTCTTAGTCAGTTATTCCTTGTCCAAGCAGTCCTCCTTTTCCCCTTACTCTAAACCCAGTAAACTCAGTGTTTAATATGTTCCCATAAAAGAAGGGAGAGCAATGCAGGAATGGGCCAGAGAGAATGCCCCAGAGCCTAGAGATAGAACGCCTTCTTCATGGAATAACCAGAAGGTCAGTGTCAATGGACTGAAGAATTGGTATTGGGGAATAAAGTATAAGACAACTGTGGAATGGAGGAGGGAGGGTCTGGGGTGCATGGAAAAGAGATGAAGGTCAGCAGAGGGCAATCCAACATGGTGCACCCACATCAAAGAAGACACTTGCTCAATGAGCAAAGCAGAATTGCAGTAACTCCTAAGAAATGTGAGACACACAAATTTAGAGATATCTCCATCTCAAATGTTCATGCAGGCAATTTGTGACAAACCTGGGGTAGAGTCTTCCAAGATCGTATTGATCTGATCAATGACACTCAGACACATTGTAGTTTGTATACTGATTCCAACATAATGATGTCATTTTGGTCCTCTTCAAGTCAAAGGACAACTAAAGAACTTCATTTAACAAGGTGGCATCATAGTGGATAGAGTGCCAGGTCTGGAGTCAGGAAGACGCTTCTTCCTGAGATCAAATCCAGCCTCAGACACTCACTAGCTGGGTGATCCTGGGTGAGCCACTTTAACCCTGTTTGCCTCAGTTTCCTCTTCTGTAAAATGAACTGGAGAAGGGAATGGAAAGCCACTTCATGATCTCTACCAATAAAATCCCAAACGGGGTCACAAAGAATCAGGCACAACTGAACAATTTTTAATAATAATTTCATATAGCATACACACATGGATAAGCATTAAAAGGAATGAGACTTCCAGTGGCATGTTGCAGTCTGCTTCTCCTATGCTTTGCACCTCCCATCCTTTCTTCCCTTGGAAGCTGGAGAGAGAAATGGAAAGAAATGTGGTCAGACTGGAGCTTCCTCAGGCAGAGCCCCAGGGAAGTGGGGAGGGGCTGACTCTACTCTTATTATCTGCTGCCAAAGCTGTTTCCCAGGCCCCTTTTTGGCTGTTCTTGCAGGTCCCACTTGCTAGTGCTCAAGTTGCAAAAAAAGGTCCTATCCTTCACTGACAGGGGAGTTCCCTGTAACAATGAAATCACATACCTTGAAAAATGATAAATCATCTTACAGATGTTATCCCCTGATTTTGGTGACAGGATGAACAGTCCACCCATCCCAAACCCCTTGCTGGGCTTGGGAGGGGCTACGTGGACAGGGCACAACCCCACTTGCTTCTTCTCTGAACCTCTTTATGAAACGAGATTCTCCCCAAGCTCTGAAGCCCCCCAAACCAGCAGAACCTTAAAATTTCTGAGCACATCCACTGTACTGTCCCCCTCCATATACTCTAGAGTGGAGTCCTCTATCTATTTATTGACACTGTTTCTGGGGAAAGGGTGACCCAAGGCTGACACACTCCCAAGGAGAGCTGGCACACTTAAATCCCATTGTCTATTCCTTACCACTCTTCTGCTCTGCCTTAGAACCAGTTCTAAAATAGAAGATAAGGTTGTTGTTTTTTTTTTAATAGGATATGTTTCATCAGACAGCCCAAGGAGTCCACAGCACAAAAAAGACTAAGCTCACGTCCCCTGAGACATCCCTGATAGATGGCCATGCAGCCTCTCTTTGAGGCTCACCCTCCCAGGAGACAACCCATTTCATTTTTTTGTATTTAAAAAATGTCTTATTGTTCTTTAGAAGGGTTCAGAGTTTGTTTGGAATCAGGTCACACACCTCTCCATCAGTCCAACATCTTTCTTTCTATATCTGACTAGTTTCAGCTAGGGATGCTTCATTAAATTCAAAAGAAAAAATTTTTAATTACACACACACACACACACACACACACACAAACATATATCCAAGTCTGAGAACAGTTAACATTAGTCTGTAGTTCAAAACAAAAAAAGAGCTAATGAAACTTTGAGAAAATTCTAATTATTTGGGAGTTTTCCTTATATCAAGCTACAATTTAGCTCAGTGCTCTTACCTTATTCATCCTAGCTCTACTATCTAGGGTCAAACAATAAATCAAGTCCTTCTTCCACATGTCAATCTTTCCAAACTCTTTGTCTCCTTCAGTCCCATTGCGCTTCCAAACATCCTCCCTTCTCCTTGCTTACATCGCCCTCAGAGCTATTCACCCTTATTTCTTCATTCTTCTTTGTCTTTAACATCTCCCTTCTTCTTGTCCCTGTTTTCTCACCTTCCAGAAACTCTATGTATCACCATCCACAATCTAGCATAGAGAAATGTGGTACGACTTGAACATTTGGCTGGAAGGTAAAAGCCCTCAATTTGAGTCCCAGTTCTACTACTAACTACATGACTGAGAAAACCACACATTCTCAGCCTCATTTTTCCCAGGTAGAAAATGAGGATGATCAAACATTCTGTGATTTTGCACAGACCAGACTCTGGTCCACAGCTTGGCAAAAATGGTCCAGTAGACTCATGGAGAGAATGCTCTGAGCCTGGAGTCCAGAAGCCCTGAGTTTAAATCCAGCCTCAGATCCTAACTGGTTGTGTGAACCTGGGCAAGTCACTTCTGTCTGCCTCAGTTGCCCCAACTGTAATCATAGTTACATGGATAATACAACAGTGGGTCCAAAGATTTCAGAAGTAAAGTGATCAGAAGGATGGTGCAGGGGACCATAAGGAAGGAAGGTATGTTTTGCCATGAGAACTTTGATGATTGCTGCTAAGATGGCAGATATGACTGGCACTGAGATACCAGAATCCAAATAGGTACCAATCTCAGTAAGGACAAATGGACAAATCATTTGCCCTGAGATGGCCAGTATAATCAATATAGCAAGAACCAAAGGGAACCAAGTCGTGCTGGTCTTTAAGAAGAGGGGTACACTGGCTCTTTGGATGAGGAACACAGTTGGGCAAAAGTATCTGCCTCATCTTGTGATAGGGGGAGTCATATGGTACCAAGCCCATTTCAACATGGAATCATGGTACCCATTCCCAAATGATGATGGCCCTCCTCCTCAACCTCTGTTATTCTTATAAGTACATCAACCAGCTTATTCGTTTCATCTGAGGGTATGTGATGTCTCTAATGGACACTAACATATCTGACAAACAATTTTATACAGTGAAAGGCATCAGCAAAATTCCTCCATTGGTCATGAACCCAAAAAAGAGAGTCCTTGATTATCTATTCCTTCCAGGCTCTAGTCCATTCTGCCAGACAAATAGGAATCAGGATAGATAAAGATTGTATCCACTCAGTCCCTTAAGGCCTTTTCACACCCAACCCACTGGGAGGTTGTTCCAAGACCTTCATCCCTAAGAGTATCCCAGTTTTACAGATTAATGCTGCTGAAGTTCAGTTTTATATACTTCTCTCAAAGTAAGCAGAGCTCTCAATCAACCAGACAAAATGGAACTAATTACTTACTCGGGAGTTGGGCCTCGTAGACAGGAGTCCAGTGGCTAGCAGAGGAGGCCTCAAGTGTCTGATAGAGTAATAAACTATCTATGAAAGGTACTAATACTGGAAATGCCCAAGAGGGCTTGGTCATGAATGTACCATTTCCATTTGACATTCGAGGTTTCCAGCACCCTGTCTCTCTTGTTAGAGAGACAATCTTATACCACCCAACTCAAGATAGGGAAATCTCAGCAAAGGGTGATAGTTTAGCCTAGGCTCATCCACTCAGTAGTAACTAGGGCCAGTAGAAGGAGCATAACTACTTTATATTTAAACCTTTACCTTTCAGCTTAGAATCAATACTATGTATTGGACAAAAATTCAGGTCAGTTCCTAAGGACTTGAGAAAAAGAATGCTATCCACTTCCAGGGAAACAACTGTTAAGAGTCAGAATGCAGATGAACAAATGGGATTTTTCAGTCTTTTATTTGTATTTATGTTTTAGGATTTGGTTTTATAAGATTACTTACAAAAGTGAACAATATGAAAAAAAATTAATACTATGTATTGATTTTAAGACAGAAGAATGGTAAGGACTAGGCAATGGGGGTTAAGTGACTTGCCCAAGGTCACATAGCTAGGAAGTGTCTAAGGTCAGATTTGAACCCAGGATCTTCCATATCTAGGCCTGGCTTTCTATCTAGTGAGCCACCTAACTTACCCAGAGTAACTACTTTTCAAAAGTAATACAGCAAAGAGTCCCTTTGGGAAGATTTTGGCTCTGGAAACATGAGTCATTTGGTCTGGCCACCTCCAGATGTCTATCAAAGATTACACTACACCTGATCTCTGTGGATCAGGACCATAACATCATGGACCCCCCCAGATCATAAGGGCCCAAAGGGAAATAATGTTGGATGCCCTTCTGTAGATCTTCCAAAGCTGTAGCCTATTCTGAGCCCCATTCAAAAAAGGCAGATTTCAGGGTGACCAGTGTAATGCAAGGTGGCTAACAGAAACTTTTTGCTTTTATAATATCTAACGGTCACAAAAAGTCAGTTAAACATCTTAGAATCTTCAGAAAGTCAGTTAGGACTTGAAGCTATAAATAGAGGTGAAGTTCCAACTGATGGGGCTTTTGCCTTCTGGCTTTCACTGCGGCTGGAGGCTTTTGCTTTGGCCTTTCGGCTTGGCTTTGCTTCGGCCTTGGCCTGTGCTTCTCTTGTCTTGGGGAGATTTAAATCTATCTCATTTCTCTGGACCTCTCCCTGATCTCTCCATCTACATTCCCTTCCCTTCCCCTGAATTTCCTGTGGATCCTGGGTGGAAGGGAGGGCTTAGTGATAGAACATTGTGGGTTTTAGTTTCTATAGGCAAGTAGAGTATTCTCGAAGAAGTTACTCCTACTTTTAGTGATTTAATAAGGACTTTACTTAAAAGGCAGTAGAATCTCCCAACTGGGAGAGCAAGCTTTCTCAGTCTAAACCTTTCCTGAAACCCATCCCCAACCATCACCCCTCTCCCTGGCAGCAGTTAGAAATCCTGAACCTCTTCCCTCTGACTAACCTGAGATTAATAAATCCCCTTGTTACCTACTCAAAGCCTCTGGTGAATCATTGTATCGAAAATTGAGGCAAGGACTAAAGAGGGAAGGAATCCTTTTATTTCTTGAGAGAACTGGGGGCATCCATCTTGGCAGGAAGTACCTACCCAAGACTTCCTCCAGCCATCAGTTTGACTGGCAGGGAGGGGTCCTCTCGACTTCTCCCTCAAGAGACTTTAGAAAATAACAAGAGAAACCCTCCAGCCAAAACCTAAACATTTCTTACTGGCCCTAGTTTCCTCCCTGTATTCTCTGTCTCAAGCCTCTGAGAATAAACCTGTTTGAGCTGCCTCTCCTACATACCCCATTTCCTTTATCTCCTATATACCTTCCCTTACCTTCATTCCTCCTCCAATAACCTTATAAATCACCTAATATCCCCTTTTATCTTTCCTCACACCCAAATTGCCTTCGTTGACCTACTCAGATTATTTTCATGATAACATTAATTGGCGAGCAAAGTTAATGAACTACCTAAAATCTTCTGAAACAACCAAAATGAAGCTGGCTAGGAAAACATTCATCCTATCTAGCATCTTGATGATTTCTTGGTCCCTAATGCAGAGTATGGTGGATTTTTGGTTTATAAGGGTCCCTAATTTCGTGCAACAACTACTGAACATCTACGATTATTACAAATGGTGTGCTCTGACCCTGGCTGAATGTATTTGCTTCATCCCAACAGCCATAGCCATAATCCTAATAATCTGGCAATTCCTTATGGTCTTGAAAAATGTTTTCTCTCACCTGTGGCAATGGTTTAACTCAATTACTTCACAAAAGGAAGATACTGATTCTGGGGAACTAGTAGATAACATCAAACTACTATTTAAAGAACTATAACAGATAAGGGAAGGAAACGAACTGGACAAACACACAATTCTCCAGCTAGAGATTGTGGAGTCCAAATACCTAGGGAATAATACCACCAATGAAAAATAAAAGCCCAATAACAAACAACCATCCACAAATGCCGTAGTCGCTCTTTTACCAATCGTAGATAGAACCATCATACAGCCTGGGGAAGGGGTGGTACACGTAAAAACATATAAAGCATTCACCCCAAGTGATATGGAGAATTACTCAGATTACTTTCATTATAACACCAGGTAAAATGGAAGACACTAGAATACCCAAGTGGAGAATGTGAGTGCTCCAGAACCCAAAGAATCTTATAAGTCTCTGGGCTTCTTATCTGATTTATAAGAAAGCCAGTGTCAGGAGCTTATTCCAAACTGCATTTAGAATTATTGGGGTTCTTCCCATTCACCATATTAACAACAACATTACTGAGTAGGCTAGACCCCTAATTTCCCACTTCTTGTCCCTCATATAGATCACTATTTGATCCAAGGTTTTAGCTCTTGTGACCTCATTTGGCCTATTCAACATCATGTTATCAATGTAATAGTATATCCCAATGCCAGTAGGTAGAGAAACTTCTTTCAGGTCTCTGCCCAACAGACTGTGACATTATGAAGGTGAGTTCAGATGGTTCTGGAGAGGAACAGAACAGAAATAATTTACAGGAAGACTTAGCTTGGGTTTCAGGCATATTCCTCCCCCAAAGTTCCTCAAACTGAACAGAGCTATATCTGAATCACTCAGAATGGCCATACTGCGTGGGAAACTTTGGGGATGACTTAAGCCTGAGGTAGGGAGTAGACTGGACCTTGGGCCCTCCTAGCTTCTGTTCCAGACTTCCCTATATAATTTTACTGACATCCTCACAGGCTCCTGAGAAAGGAATTCCTTATAAAGTCCATCATTCAGAGGCCATACTCAAAGCTCCTTTGTGGAAGAGCCTATCATCTTTATAAGCCTCCTTCCATCAACCTTGGATTATATTTGCCCTGATGGCCACTGTCAGTCCCAAATGTCACCAACTGATCTACCCAAGCTTATGTGATTTATTTGCCTAGATAGACCCATAGCTGAAGCTTGCTTCTTTTCTGGTGGGGTACCACCTAGAAAATGAGATCTAATTACTCTGAGTCAGGCTGATGCTAGGGTACAGTAGGCAAAGAGGGAGATGCCCCAGTCCAAACTATAAAAGCCATTTCCTTCAGGAATTTCATCCCCTCCTCTGTAGGTCCTCATAGAGCCAACTGTAACCGGAATTCATTTTGAATGAACCAGGTACAAATTACTCCTATCAAAATCATATAAAAAGGAGCAAAGAGCAGTCCCCATTTAGAGCCTCTGATTGATTTAATTGACTATGGATGTAAGTCCTCAGAGATCTCCCTACATTTATGAAATTCCACTGCAGAGAAAGCCTTGGTATTAGTTCCATCAAGCTATACTCTCAGGTCTAGTGTTTCATCAAGATTGCTGTGTGAATTTCTCTTGTAACCTAGAAAATTATTTTATAGTAAAAGCTGCTCCCACTAGGCTTGAAGACTAAAGGTCCTGCGTTTCAAATCTGTCCTTAGACACTTTCTAGCTGTGTAACCCTGGGCAAGTCACTTAACCTAAATAACCTAGCCCTTGATGCCCTTCTATCTCAGAATTGATACTAAGACAGAGGGTAAGGTTTTAAAAACTTAATGAATTAAAAATTATAATACATTATTTCAATCATAACGAGTTTTGGTATGGGTGGTATTATTAACTCCTTCTTCCTTTAAAGATAATAATACTAAGATTTGCTCAAGGTTATTCAGTACAACTACTTAAGAGGAAAAATCAGGTCTTGAATTCAGACCTTCTGCCTCCAAATAAATTGTTTATACCAGTTGAATTTAGCATTGGTTGTCAACCTTAGAATTAAATAAACAACAATTACGTTATTCTAAAAAACCAATCAGATATACCAAAAAAAAAGCTGTTCCCTAACTATTCCCCCAATGGAAGAAATCATTCTTGGGTATAGTAATAGGGTAAGCCCTTTGCTATCTTATCACAAGTGGGAATTCTCAAGTCTCTTGCTCTCTACCATTGTCATCCTCCTATGTTATGGCCTTGGTTTCAGTGGGATTCGGTTTGACTCTGGGTTAGAGATCTTATTTCTAATCCCTGGGTCCATAGTTTTCTATCTGGTCCTCCACCATTCAAGCTCCTTTCATCTGTGTAGTCACCAGCTCCACTGGTTGCCCCCTCAGCCTTCAAAGCATGATCCTTAAAAGCCACAGGCTCAATCTCTAAGTTGCTGAATATTCTTGACTAGTTTGCTTCCAGTCTTATTATGCTAGCAGTCCAATTTATTCAGGATGGTCAATAATAACCCGGGGATATAGGACATGACACTCTCAATGCCCTCCCTGCGAGCCTCCTTCAGCACCCACTGGGCCAATTGCTCCGCTTCTTATTCCACTGAGAAGACTGCCCACACAAAACCAGCTCTCCCAAAACTGGCTACCATTGAGAGGTATCCGATCAACATCTGACCACCCTTCCCTCCAGACTTGTAGTACTCTTCCCTAAACTCAACTATCTGGATCCAGTCTGTTAACTGCTCCAAATATAAGAAATGTGACTAACATTAGTACTGTCTTAATTCAGGCTTGATTTTGGAAAAAATGAGGCACTCCTAAGTCATTGAACAATTGACAAAAGAGGAGGTTTACTTTACCTTAAAACAGCAAAGATCTACAATAAGATCAGAGTGGTATTTACCAGCATTGGTAGATAATACCTCCCTCAACTCTCATGGAAAGTAGTTCAATCAAAAGATGCAAGGACAATTGGCCCACAGAGATATATCCGTCTCCTCTTAGAGAAAGCTAATCCATGTAAAAAGACAGAGGAAGGGCTCCTAGACCTAAATCATATTGAGACTGAAGAAAAATTATGACAAACTATTACAGACACAATGTTTGAGATCAGAGAGGAATCACAGCCTTAGATCCTAGCAAAATGTCCTGTGTTCAAGAATCTGCAAGGGAAGAAGGAATTCCCACATAGAGAAAGTCACAAATGAAGAGTCCAGAGAAAGAGGAAAGAGTCCCTATATATAAATAATATTCATAGCAGCTCTTTTTGTAATGACAAAGAATGGGAAACTAAGGGGGTTTCCATCAATAGGATAATGACTGAACAAACTATGACATATGAATGAATGGAATGGAATAGTCTTTTGTCATAAGAAATGATGAAACATGGTTTCAGAAAGACCTGGGAAGACTTGTATGAATTGATGCAGAGTGTGAAGGGCAGAACCAGGAAAATAGTTTATAATATAATATATATAATATATGTATTTTATAATATAATAAAATAAGTAATATAAAGACCAACAACCTTGAAAAACTTAATTATTTTCAATGCAATGACCAATCACAGTTCCAAAGGATTTGTTCTGATACACTACCCATATATTTTTTAAACCCTTACCTTCTGTCTTAGAATCAATACTTAGTAGCATTAGTTCCTAGACAGAAAAGCAGTAAGGACTGTAGTGCAGAGGTGCAATCAACCCTGCAAAAGGCTAACTGCAGAATTTCTGGTAGTTGAGAGGGTTTAGAACCCTAACTAGAGGGAGTTGATCCTGGAGGCTCAGTCAGAGCAGAAGGGTCAACTGAGCTCAGTCTTGGGGCTGAAACCTGACCTTGAATCTGTGCCTTTTCTCTTGAGATTTTGTAGCTCAGCTAATGCCTCTGGATCTCCCTGACCTTCCCTATTCCAATCACCATTTCTCTTCCTGATTTCCTATGGGTTTTGGGAGAAGGGTGGATTTGGGTGGTAGCAATCAAACTTTGAAGACTTAGGTTTTCTCCATAGATAAGTAGAGCTTACCCTTGTATACAAATTATCTCCTGATTCTCTCTTATCCTAACTTCCTTAACCTTAAAGGCAACAAAGCCTCCCGGGCTGAGTGGGAGCAGGCCCTTTCTCAGTCTCCCATTCCTGTGTCCCTCCCCCACCTGAAGCTTCTCCCTAAGCGGTTGTTAGAGAAACCTTGTATCCCTCTGTCCTTTATAATCAACCCTGAAACTTAATAAACCCTGTTGTTATTTAATCAAACCTTTTGCTAAATCATTGGTTGAATGAAAAAGAGGGATAAGGAGAGAAAGGAACAGTTTTTCTTTGGGTCCTGAGGAGAGTTGGAAGCATCCATCTTGGAGGAAGTGGTGATCTCTAGACTTCCTCTGAGAAGCCCTTTTATTTCACAGACAGGAAAGAGCCTTGGGGTTCTTCCTTTGTGAACTTGAGAAACTAACTAGAAAGCCCCCTAGTTAGTTTCAAACCATTTCTGACTGGCCCCAACCTTTGTCTGTAGAAGTGCCCTTCCTACCTGGAAGGGTTCAGCCTGTTTCCCTTCAGTGTCCTCTGTCTCAAGCCTGTGTACCCGCTCTGTGTCTCCCTGTTGCAGCTGCCTGCCCAATTACCTCATCATCTCCCCTTGCCGCTCTTTATACTTCATCTTCCTATATTTCCCTAAACTCAGCCATTCCCTTACATCTCTCCTACCACCTCAATCTACTACCTCCACTATTGCACCCTCCTTTCCCACCTACTGATAGGGACCCACAAACCCCGTCCACTTGCTTTATTCCCTTATTACAGGGCATGCAACTGGAGTTAAGTGACTTGCCCAGAATCACACAGCTAAGAAGTCATATTTGATGTCAGATTTGAACTCTAGTCCTTTAGACTCCAGGCCTGACTCTTTACTCACTGAGCCCCTAAAATTACTTTCCATTTACACTGTATATATCTTGTAGTACATAATTGCTTGCTTATATTCTCCGCCAAAATTTGAGTTCCTTGAGGGTAGAGACCATGTTTTTCATTTTCTTTATGATCTCAGAGATCAACACAGTGCATAGCTTTTAATAAAGCTAATGTAATAAATGCTTGTTGATTTGACTGGCTATTGTATACTATAGTTAGGCAATGGGGAAAGAAGTAAGACATATTCCTTGTCCTCAATCTATTATATTAGATTGACTTGTACACAAAGAACTGTTTTAAACACACACACACACACACACACACACACACACACACACACACACACATTGCATTGCTTGGGGGTAGCTTGGCAACTCAGATATAAAACCAGCCCTGGAAATGGGAGGTCCTGATTTCAAATTTGGCCTCAAATACCTCTTAGCTGGGTGACCCTGGGCAAATTACATAATCCCAATTGCTTAACTTTTACTGTTCTTCTATCATAAAACTGATACTAAGACAGAAGGTAAGGGTTTAAAATTTGAAAACCTCATTGCTTGGCACTCCTAGAAGATGGAGATATATCTTTGCCCTGACAGTCTCAGGACCCCCCAAGGAAAGATACATGGGGTCAAAGTGGGGCTTGGCTCAGCACCTTTGATTTCTTCTCACTTGAGGAGAGGATGAAGTTTGATATAGTAGAGAGAATACTGGTTAGACATCGGGATACTTGAGCTCTCCTCCAGACCTTGTCACTGACTCCTTAATTCCCTTGGGTCAGTCACCTCCCTCTCTAGGTCTCAGTTTTTTCCTCTATACTACTAAATGGTCTCAACCACTTTGCCAAGAAAACCCCAAATGGGGTCACAAAGAATCCAGTACAGCTGACCAGCAACAAAAGATCTCTTCTGGCACTGGCATTCTATTGAGAAATTATGGAAGAATCCACCAGGTGGCATCTAGGAGCCATTTTAAAATTAAATAAAAATTAGAATGCTGAGATCTCTCTACCTTTATGGATGAAAACAGTGGGGTGACTCCTCTGACAAGGGTCATTCCTCCTGAGTCTCAGGAAACTAAGCATCCTGAAAGGAGTCAAGGAAGAGTTCTCTGCACCATCTAATCACAGGGCCAGCTAGCATGCCCTCATGCCTTATAGGAAAGTGCCCTCTCTGGGTCTTCCACCACTTGCCCTATACCCTAATCAAGCTGGTACTTATTGACTTGACTTGACCTCTTTATGCAGGACAATAGCTTACAGACAGGGGCTCAGTTCTTTCACTCAACCAATAATCAGGCAGCAAAATAGCTTATGGTTGGAGGGTCAAGCCTGGAGTCAGTAGTCTATCTGTGTGACCCTGGGCAAGTCACAGCCTCCATTGCCCAGCCCTTACTACTCTTGTGTCTTAGAATTGATACTAAGACAGAAAGTAAGGCTTAAATGTGTGTGTGTGTGTGTGTGTGTGTGTGTGTGTGTGTGTGTGTGTGTGTGTGTATGTGATAGGCACACAGAAAGAGAGCTATGTGGAATTGTGCTGGGGACTACATAAAGTTTCTAGATGACACTGTCTTAGCCAATAAAGAGTTGGAAGCCAGTTAACTTAACCAAAGATCCCAAGATTTAGAGCATGGGGCACTGGGTAAATTAGTGGTATCATTGGTAAAAACGGTGAAGAACCACCCTGGTATGGTGGAAAGTGTTAAAAGGGACATGGGTTCAAATCTCGCCTTCTGGCATGAGCTGTATAATTATAGATTAAGTCATTTAACTCCTCTGTGCTTGTTTTCCCCTCTGCAAAATGAGGGACATGGCTGTTATCAGGATCAAATGAAATCATGCATGCAAGGTTTGCACAACAACTAATTTTTGGTAATAATTGTTATTAAGACTTCTGGAAATGAAGGGTTGGTGCTGAGGGCAGAACTTTGGCTTGAGGAGACAGGACAGACCCATTAACAGTCACAACATGGGGCTGTGCTACTGCCCTGAGCTGCCCAGCAGCCCCAGAGCTATGGAGAGAAGCCCAGAAGGTCCCAGCCTCTTGCCTCCATCAGCAGAGGAAAGGTGCTGCTGGACAGCTCTCAGCTCAAGACAGAATCTGGCTGCAGCGATGGGCGCTGAGCCTGGACCATTCTAAAGAGAGTAAGAAAGGCAGCTTAGAGGTATCAGCCTTCTAATTCACAATCTACTATAAACTGAGCTGACATCACATACTCTTGCCCTACTCATTGGAGGCATCCAGGTGGCAAAGTGGATAGAGTGCTGAGTCAAGAGCCAGGAAAATCTGAGTTCAAATCCAGCCTCTGACACTTACTAGATATGTGACTCTGGGCAAGTTGCTTCACCTCAATCTGCCTGGATTTAGAACGGGGCCAATAATAGCAATAACTGCCTTACTAGGGAGATATTTGTAAGGCATATAGCACTATATGACTGGCCCATAGGAAGTACTTAAGAAATATTGTCCTTCCAGGGTAGGATGCTTGCAAGACATGGGAAAAATCCAAAAGAGGGGCGTGGCTGTTGCCTAGAGCATATTTAGACCAGATTAAAAGGAAATAATTCTTTGGCTTTATATTTTAGTCATCCAAGCTTCACTCCTTTTGAAAAAAAAAAATCAGTTGAATCCAATTCAACAGCCTACTGGGCAGGCTGTTGAAAGACACACAGTATTTAGATGAGATATATCTCTGCCTATACATATTTGAGTTTGAGGGAATACAATATCATAGACACAACTATAATATGATCAATTGAATAGTAGATGAAGCTAGGTGACCCAGTGTGATCAGCAGTCAGGGAGACCCTGAGTTCAGATCCAGCCTCAGACACTCACTAGCTCTGTGACCCTGGACAAGACACTTAACCTCTGTTTGCCTTGGTTTCCCCAGCTGTCAAATGGAGATAAAGATAGTACCTAGAGTTGCTATAAGAATCATAAGAGATAGCATATGTAAAGTATTTTGCATCCCCCATAAGGAATATGAGAAGGAAAAGATAGCCACTGAGTTGGGAAATCAGGGAAGCCTTCCTAGAGGAGTTATACCTTAACTATATGGTAACTGGATGTTATTGCTCTTAATTCATACAGTAACAATCCATTTCTGAATCACTTTAAAATAGTGCTTTCTTGGGCAGCTGGGTAGCTCAGTGGATTGAGAGCCAGGCCTAGAGACGGGAGGTCCTGGGTTCAAATCTGGCCTCAGCCACTTCCCAGCTGTGTGACCCTGGGCAAGTCACTTGACCCCCATTGCCTACCCTTGCCAATCTTCCACCTATAGGTCAATACACAGAAGTTAAGGGTTTAAAATTAAAAAATAAAAATAAAAAAAAATAGTGCTTTCTTCATGGTAATCACCCTATGATCCAGCCAAATTGGTCTTTTTGCTATTCCTCACAATATTAAATCTCCCATTTCTATGCTTTTGCACACACAGTTGCTCCTTCTACTTAGCCCCCTGTTTGGAATGCTCTCCATCCTCATCTCCATTTCTTAAAATCCCAAGTTTCCTGTAAAGCTCAGTTCAAACCATGTCTCCTAAGAAGGCCTTCTTCATCTCCCTCCCAGTCCCTGGTGGCCACCCAAAAATTACCTTGTGTTTGTATCCCATAAACTTATTTTGAACAGAATTTGTATATGTGTGGATGTGTATATATGTCATAATAAGTGTTTGAAATGCTGATTGGTCAATAGGGCAGCTCAGTCACATAATGGGTGTTTTAAAATATTGATTTGGGAGCAAGTAGGCGGCTTAGTGGATAGAGTCAAGCCTAGAGATGAGAAGTCTTGGGTTCAAATCTGGCCTCAGACACTTCCTAGCTGTATGACCCTGGGCAAGTCAACTAACCCCCATTATCTAGCTCTCTTCATTCTTCTGCCTTAGAACCAATACCTTTTGTATTGATTCTAAGGTGGAACATAAAGGTTTGTTTCGGTTTTGTTTTTTTAGTGCTGATTGATTAGTTGATAGAATTGGGACTGGACCAGTGATTACATCAGTATGTGCTTCATTGATTTCAGCCATGTCCAACTGTTTGTGACCCTCTTTGGGGTCTTCTTGGCAAAGATATGGGAGAAAGAATTGCCATTTCTTTCTCCATTTCATTTTACAGATTAAGAACTGAGGCAAACTTGCCCAAGTTCACACTGCCAGTAAGTGTCTAAAATTGGATCTGAACCCTAACTCCAGACCCAGAACCCCAACCACTGCACCACCTAGCTGCCCTTCCTTCCCAGTATACCCTCCACCAATGCAATTCAGAATCTCCATAATTTACAGTCTGAGAGAGTAGTCTTAATTGGGAGACTGCATTTTCCTTAATGGAACTTTAACCCTAATTCTCACCCAGTTTAAAGGAAGAAGAGAATGGATTCCTTTCCCACCTAGGACAGGAAAGTGGCAAAAAGAGCCGTGGAGGGGGCTGCTGGGCAATGTCCCGGTGCAGTCAGAGAGATTAAACTCCAAAGGAATCCTCAAGGGCGGCAGACTGGGGCTCTGCTTAATCAATAGCACTGTTTCATACTTCCACAGGCTTTTCCCTAGTGTATAGAGAGAGCCTGGCTGGGGATTTTCGCAGCTTTGGGCAGGGCAGATTCTTGGCTAGTAGCTCCCTCACTATTGGAATCCCTAAGGCTAGAATCCTTTGAAAATGCTAACCTCAGAGGTCAGGAGAAAATCGGAGACATCCTCTGCCCCAGGGTAAGGAATCACAAGATTTAGAACTAAAAGGAACTTTAGAGATCAGCTCCTTTAGCACCGAGAGAGAAAAAGATTAGCTGGTGCCCACACACGCAGTCTGGGGGGCAGTCGGGATTCCCCCCAGATCTAGGGGTTTTTCTGTGAACTTGTTTTTTCCCAAGGGTCTGATCTCCACAAACAACCCCCAGATTCAATTCCTTCTTTTTTCCTCACCAAGATCAAGGGCCCCCACAGCTAGCCTGGCCCACCCTTATTTCATCCCACTAATTCAATTCTCCCTTCTCTAGTGAATGAGGCTTCTCTCTCTTCCCCATCAAAAAGGGTTTGTTGTTTTTTTTTATTTCTACCTTGTAATGAGAGGCTTTTTTGAGCCTTTTCCCTCACCTGCGCAAATTGCCTTAGCACGAAATGAATCCCCAGGGTTTGGGGAGAGTTCAATTCCCCGCCGTTCCGATATGCACATTGATCATGAGACCTGGAAAAGGAAATTGCATCTTGGAATGGACGCTCCATGGGCGGCCCCTTGCCTAGTCCATCCCTAGACTCGTCCCCACCAGTGCGCCCCCTCCCATCGGGCTATCTTCACTCTCCTTCGCGAGCTCAACCCAGTAATTTAGGCAGACCGCCGGCTCCCAACGACACTTTCGATGTGGATGGATTTTTCTATCCACCTGAGAGAAGAGGCACTGGGTAAGCGCTGCTGTTACCACAAACAGCCACGTGGGGGCAGCAAAAACGATGGTTCTGGAGCCAGCTCCACCCACCCTCACGATGGAAAGAAACCTTTGATGGGAGCCAGTGGGAGGAGAGACCAAGGAACTGGTGGGAGGATTCTGGGGAGGAAGGCAGGGGCTGGAAGATTTTTGCGATTCTGTGAATATTCCCTCCCTTTGTCAGACAAATCTAAACTGCAGGAAAGCGCCGACGCTTAGCAGCTGACTCTCTTCTGGGTTCTGCAGTCGGTCAGGAGAGGAGGGGTCCCCCTGGGTTCTTGTCTTGGATCTACATCCCCCTTCGAGAGATCTGGGTTCTTGTCTTGGGTCCAACTGCCTCCTGGGTGTTCCTAGGCAAATCCCTTCCCTTTTCTCAACCTCATCTTCCATATCTGCCAAATGGATGTATTCCAGTACCTCCTCATGGGGTTGTTGTGACCAAGTATACTATAGAAAATGTTTCCATCCCCTTTGCTTCCTGGAGGACCTGGCCAACAGGGAGATTTCTCTGCTCTTATCTCAGATTGTCTGACCTGTTGTACTTTTCAAGCATCTCATCCCCATTGTGATTGCCTAAAAGTCCCCCAAATGTCTGACCTCCAGCTGGGCTGTTGCCCAGTCCTTCCCTCTGTTGGTGGCTTCTTCTGTGGGAGAGTGGAGTTCTCCCACCCACACTACCTATCCACACTGTCTATTTCAAGCTCAGTTCAGACAGGCTGGAGGGCTGGGATGGAATGAGAGTCAAGATTTCCAGATTCTCCTAATTCCTTCCCTCCCCATCCTATGTCTGTAGCCATGACCACCCAGCACAGATTGCCAGAGCAACTGCCTCCTTATCTTTCTTGGACTACCCAGCCAACTCTGGGCACATCCAGGCTAGGAGATCCAGATGAGGCTGGATGAAGAAGTCATTTGGGGTCATCCTCCCTGCCTCAGTTCTACTTGACTCCCCTCTTCACTTCCCCTCTCTCTTTAGATGGGGGACAGCAGGCTAGATGACAGGGGGCTGTGGGTGAGGGGGCTCTGTGGGGCCCTTCCTTCCTTCTACTTGGCGGGTCCTCAATGACCCCACAGCCTGAGCTGAGAGACTCTGAGCTCTCTGTTCTGACCTCCAGAGCTGTTGTTTCAGGGAGGTTTTTAGGTCTATGCTCATTTCCAGCCCACCCTGTTCTTAACAGACTCTGTCCACATTTACTCTCCCCTGCATTAGCATGGGGAAAGTGCAGACCTCTGGGGAAACTCACTAGTATATTAGGGAAAACTTTCCCATGAGCAACAGGTAAAGATCATTGCATGAAAAGTGGGAGGATAATATATTAGATATACATATATGTAATATCACATTCATATATAGTTATATAATCCTAGGCACAGTTAGTTGGCTCAGTGGGTACTCAGAATTCAAATCTGAACTCAGATACTTGCTAGCTGTGTGACCCTGGGCAAGTCACTTAACCCCCATTGCCTAGCCCTTACCCTTCCCCTGCCTTGGAGCCAATACTCAGTACCAATTCTCAGCCAGAAGTTAAGGTTTTTTACTTTGTTTTGTTTTTAAAGTTGGTCTTCAGTTCTTGTGCTTATTCCCCTGTTAGACTGCAGACTTCAGGAGAGTGGAGAAGAGCCTCATCTAACTGGGGTGCTCCCACTTCGCCCCTCCCCTCCCCAGAAACCTAGTCCAGAGCCCAGCACTTAACAGGTTCAGAGAATGCAAGCGAGTTGGGAAGCCGGGAATGGTCTCCCTAGTTCCCCGGGGTGAGAGAAAGCTTAGGGGGGAAGGGGAAGAAATTAGCAGGAACCATCCTTAAGCCCCCACATTAGCCTTCTGGGGTAGGTTAAAGGGAAGGGCAACTCTAGCTCCCCAAATCTCCTCCGAGATCTCCATACACACTCACATACACACACTCACACCGACATACATTTATACACACTCACATACATGCACTCATAATATACGCACATGTACACGCACATGCATTCATCCTCGGATTTACACACTCCCATATAGTCTCACACTCACATGCATATACACATGCACATTCACTCATGCACATATGAGCACAAACTCATACACACATACACACACTCATACCCAAATATACATCCACACACTAAGTCACACATGTTCTCACACAAACACACACCTTCATACATACACACACTTTCACACACATTCTCAAACACACCCTCACTCACATGTACACACACCTATACACACATTCACTCACACACTCATTCTCTCACACATTCTTGCACCCTTACACACTCACATACACACACTCAGTATTAGTCTTCCTCTCCCTCCAGGGCCCCCACAACCTGCCTTGTCTCCCCAGTCTCAGAAGGGCTTCTCTTTGGTCCTCACTTGCCCCAGTGGGCAGCAGACTGCCATCCAGCCTCTGAGCTGGGGTCCTCCCCATCAGCGAGGTTGGCTAACGATCCACGGCTTTGGTTCAGGACTGGACTGGGTCCGAGAAAGGAGACTGCAAACCCGAAGAGCAAACCTCCATTCTCAGCCCTGGGCACGCAAGACCAGAGGTTCGAATCTAAGTTAAGGGCTTTGAGATCTTTGGACTAAAGTTTAGTCCTGGGAGGGATCGAAGGGTCTTGCCACCATCCTCTCCCAAGCACCTTATTGCAAACTGGGAAAGAGGACTCCCCCTCGAGCTCCCCCACCCTCCAGCCCCTGCAGCGCCCTCGCTGACCGAGAAGGTGTGGAGGTCTGAGGCTGTTTGCAGACAAGGAGGCCGAGAAGCGGGCACGGGCTCTCCCCTGCCAGCTGGGAACGGTCTTTGGAGCTCAAGAGGGAAGCAGGCAGAGAAGAATCGAGAAGCCCCACAGCTGGCCGCTCTCGGCTCTCAGCTCCTCGGGAGAGCGTCCTCCCAAGGCTTCCCAGATGGCCAGAATCTCGCTCCGCCTCCCCAACCCCGACGAGCCCCCAATTCTCCGGGATTCCGAGCAGAGGTGCGGCTTCAGCGTTTATTCATGCCCGGGGCTTCCCAGAGCCCAACCCCTTTTATCGTCGCCCAATCAGAGGGGGTTAGAGGTCATCTAATCCCCGCTCCATTTTAAAGCTCGGTAAATCGAGGTCCCGAGATGCTCCGTGGGCTCGGGCCTCTGGAGGGAATCCAAGAGTCCCGTCCGCATTCCGGGTCCGAAGGAAGCTTTGGAGTCTAGACTTAGCCTTCTGGCTAATACTCTTCGCCCCAGGAGGACCTGGAGAATGGGAAGGAGGAGGGGACTGTCGAAGCGCTGGGCCACCAGGGCCAAGCTTACCTGCCAGTGGGGGCAGGCTGGGAGGGAGCGAGTCCGCGTTTGACTGTAAGGTGCTGGAGCCGGAGTGTGTGGGGTGCTGCTGTCCCCAGAGCATCATGTGGCAAATTTACTTGCTGGATGCCGAGCAAGAAGAGGAGGGGCGGCGGGAAGAAGCGTTCTTCTCCTAAGGCCACCCCGAAAGCGGGAGCAGCTGGGACCACAGAGCACTGGGGGGGGGGGGGGGGGTTAGGGGGGTGGAGTGTGCCTCCCAGCGTGGTTTTTCCATCCTTGACTCCTTCCCAGCGGTCCAGATCTCCAGCCCCACAGCCCAGGCCCGACACAGACTCTCGGACCCAGAACTAGCGGGAAAGGGAGGAAACCACTAGTTGTCCCCGCTGACCTGAGCCTTTGTGGGGCGGGAGTCTTCTTCATGTTCCCCCCCCCCCCCACTCCCTTCCACCACCTTGGGCTGGGTCCACCTCGGCCCTAGACCCTGGCTCCAGCGCCTTCTCTCGATGGGCTCTCACCTCTGCTGGGCAAGGTCTCTCCGACCCGGGTGGGCTGGGAGGACCGGCGCCCACGTCGTAGTTCGAGATCCTCGGGTCTCGGCGGAGGGTCTCCAGCTCAAGCTGGGTCCTGCCCCAACGGCCAAGAGTCAGGGCTATGGGGAAAGACGGAGGGAAGGTCTCTGCGGACCCCAGGGCGGCAGGGCCCAGGGCCCCCCACAGTCGCCACCGGTGGGCAGTTTGGCCGGAGCTCCCCGGGTCAGGCAGCGGCCGCCGGCGCTCTAGGAGTCATGGGCGCTGCCGTCGCACTCCCAGTCGTCCTCCCGGGACGGGCGCCGATCCCGGGTCAAGAGCCCGGCCAGGCCCTCAGCCCGGAGGAGGAGGCTCCCACCCAGAAAGAGAACCCCACACAGCACGAGCAAGGAGAGAACTCCCAGCACCGCAGCCTGCAGCACCCGCGCCCCGGGGAGGCCTCCAGGCCCGGGCTCCAGCCCCGATACATTACAGCAGGCGCCCAGGGCAACTCTCCCGGGATCCGAACCATTCATCCTCTGCGGCTGGCAGATGTGCAAAGCCAGCCAGATGTGTTCGTGAACTGCCCACCGCGGCTGGGGAGGGGCGAGAGGAGGAGGGCGGAACCATTCAGCTCCCCGGGCCGGCTCCCGGCCCTCTGCTGTCCACTCCAAGGACTTCCATTCCGGGACGGAAAGAAATCATTCCTCCGCGGTCCCGTCCGGCCCCAGGAGTCCGGGAGCCCCGAGCAAATCCTACAACTAGCCCCAAAGCTCCGCCTCCCCTGGGCTGCGACGAGAGCCCCACAGTAGTCAACTCCATGGAAGAGCCCCCAAGACAACGTGGCTGGGGCCACTCCAAGCCCTCCCAGCACACTTCACGGGCCTCCTTCCAAACTGACCACCGCAGCTTTCGGGGGGCAGAGGGGAGGGGCGCTCACTAAAGCCTAACCTTGGCCGGGAGACCGTCGCTGGGACGGGAAGCTGGGATCGGCTTCCTCCTGGGGACAGAAAAGTGATGGGGAAGTGACGACCCCAAGCAGAGGCTGAAAAGGGGAGGCAGCCCATCACCCTCCACTGGGAACACCTGGGAGCCGCTGTTAGTGGCCCAGCCACCAGAGGCACATGACAAAGGGGCGGGAAGGCAACATGGGCCTTTCCGGGAGTGCCTGTTGGGCTGCCAGCGGGATGAGGGCCTGCGGGCCTCCAGGTTGGCTTTGTCAGGAAGGGCTGGTGCTAAGTGTCCTCGGTCTGTACTTGTGTCTCTTTCTCCCTGTCTCCATCTTTCTGTCTCTTCCTGTCTGTCTCTGTCCCTCCCTCTGTCTCTGTGTGCCTTTATTTCTCCCTCCCTCTCTGGCTATATCTCTTCCTCCCTCTCTGTCTCTCTCTAGCTATAGCTCTATCTCTTCCTTTCTCTCTGTCAGTCTTGCCTCTCTCCCTCTTATACTCTGAGTCTGTGTCTTTGTCTCCCTCTCTCTGTCTGTCCCTTTCTCCATCTCTCTGTCTCTGTCTCTCTCCAGGGACAATGTCATCATCATCCCTGGTGGACTCCAGACTTAGAAGTGGAAAGGCATCACTGGGTCATCTTGTCCCACTCAGCATGTCCCGGGGAACAGGTGCACACTGCGGGGAGCCAGGGAGGAGCAGGCAGCATCAAGGCGATCCAGTGTGCTGGAAATCGGGCAGCAGAGCTTGGCAGCTCAAACCCGGGAGAAAGAGGCCCACTCTCTCCTCTCCCATCAGGCTGCTCCGGTGGCAGAGCTGAGCAGGCATCAGGAAAGCGCAAGGAAAGACTCCCCCAAGCCTGAGGCACACACACTCCCAGCTCTTCCCACTTCCCCGAGCAGAGGCCAGGCTAGTCCTGGGGCAGAATGGAGAAAGGGCTAGAAAGCTCCAGGACAGGAGCTTGGCCAAAGTCTCTACCTGGTGCAGAACACTTAAGACACACGTCTCAGGACAGGACACAGGGCTGAGGGGGAGTGAGTCACCCCAAAACTCGCATTTCCAACTTTTATTCACTACTTAGTGTTTTCTGTACAGATCAGGCAGGGGGAAGGAACTCTGAAGGGAAAGTAACAGTGTCCTAAGAAAGGGCCTGAGGAGGAACCCATCTTCAGCAGTTTGGGAGGGAGCCTTTGTTGTCAGCAAAATAAAAGGTGAGGGGTGGGAAGGGAAGGGGAGATTCAGTTCAAGAGATCCGTTGAAGGAGGAAGAAGGGCCCGAGGATAACAGGTTATTCCAGGAAGCCTGGCCCCCTGGCTTGTGTCGCAGCCCCTCCAGATACCCCCCTCCCTTGGGAACCTAGAGCAGGCGCCCCCCCCTCCACATGCACCTTGCCCACTAAGTCCCCAAGGAGAGAAAGGAGCCAGCTGCCCCCCACCAAGGCCATCTCCCTGGGCCTGGCGCCTGGACACTAAAGGGCCAGCGTGTCCTTGATGAGCCTCCGCATGGTGGTGGTGACTGAGGTGCCCAGGGCGTCCGTGATCTGGAAGGAGATCTTGTAGAGGTAGGGCTGCACGTCTCGAAGGCCCGTGTCAAAGACGTTGTCCACCTCTGACTGCGTGGGCATCTTGGGCAGGTACTCGTGCCGGTTCATCACCTCCACGATGTTGATCACCTTCTCGCACAGCTTCTCCCCTACCTTCTCTCGGCAGATCTGCCGCTCCTGCTCCGTGGCCAAGGCCACCACGTGGACCTTGACCGTCCACACCTCCCACGGGATGCACTCGTCAGAGAAGGGCCACCGGGACTTCTTCTTCTGGTAGAACTCCAAGGACATCTGCCCTAGGCCGTCGCCTCCAGAGTTTCGAAGGGCATCCTGGGGGCAGAGTTAAAGAGATGAAGGCTAAAAGGCTGCCTCCCCCTTGCCCTAAGGACAGCCCTCTGCAGCCTGGGCTGGCTCTTGGGAAGGGGAAGGGATGCAGCCCAGAGAGGGGCTAAGCAGATGCCCCACTCCCCATCCAGCTTTGGGGATGTGTGGGAGAAAGTGTCCAGACCCCCCAATGCTGTCTCAGAACCCTAGAACATCAGTCAGAAGTGATTTCCAAAGGCTGTTTAGTCCAACCCTTTCATTTTAGAGAGGAGGAAACTCAGACCTAGGCTGGGAATTATACCAGACTGAATGCTAAGCCTCAGCCCACTCTCACTTTCTCTAGTCTGTCCTCTCCTCAATTCTTTCTTTTTAAACCCTTTCTTTCTGTCTTAGAATTGAAGGGCTCCTGAGTCTTAGAATCCATAGTATTGGTTCCCAGGCAGAAGAGCAGTAAGGGCTATAGGGGTTAAAATGACTTGCCCAGGGTCACACAGCAGGGAAGTGTCTGAGGCTAGATTTGAACCAGGGACCTCCCATTTCTAGGCCTGACTCTCAATCTACTGAGCCACCCAGCTTCCCCCTTCTCAATTCTTCAGCCTCCTTAGCAACCCAGGCTGACTTGAGAGTCCTCTAAGTCCTTCTTATCTTTCCCTCCAAGAGCACTCAGTCACTTCTTCTTTGGATATAAGATAAATTTTAAGCTCTTAGCCTAGGTTGTTGGGACAGTCACTGGATTTACGGATGAACCTTCAGCTAAGAGAGTATGTGATTGGCCTGAGGTGGCCATTGTTGATTAGCAAAGTGGAGATCCCAAACCCACTATTCCAAAAAGGTATTTTACCAAGGCCCCAAGTGAAGGAAGGCGCAATGCTAAAGGCTCCATCCCTGGCTCCACCTCCTTTTCTCCACCCGGAAGGGAAGCCATCTGGGCCCATCTGCTCTAGGAATTTCTCTGACACAGCACTATGGTGTCTGGGTGGCCCCCATCCTGGGCTCCTTTGCTGGGATGGCCACATTCTTGAGTGAGTCACTTACTGACCAAGGAGGTCCCAAATCTGTCCCAAATCCTCAATCAAATTTCAGGGAATAGATTTAAATGCCTCAATAGAGGGCTACCATTGTGAATTCATCAGGCCCCCTATAACATCACCCAGATGTTTATAGTAGAAATGGAGTGGACAGTGCTCCCTGTCTCTTTGTAGGGGAAACTTCAATAGTTTCTTAGTCATTTGAGTAGACAGAAAGCCAGTTCTGGTGTTAGGAGGACCTGGGTTCCAATCTGGCCTCAGAGCCTTCCTAGCTGTGTGACCCTGAGCAAGTCACTTAACTCCAATTGCCTAGCCTTACAGATCTGCCTTGGAACCAACAAATAAACAATTAAAACTAAATTTTCAAATTTCAAATAATAATAATAATAATAATTTTAAAAATTAAGGGATCTGCCTTTACAGGGGGAGCAGGTATAGCTGTGGCCTAAGTTCATGGTCACTTTTATGACCTGGGCTACCCAGGTATGGTCCATTTGGTTTGTGGGAGCACATCCCAATGGGCTCCAGGCAGGGACCCTTGGGAATAAAATTAGACACAGACTCCCACTGCAGCATGCACTTCAACCTTGTCCTGCCTGTCTCTAAGGAGAACGTTTAATATCTAATCCTATCAGGACTACTACAGAGCAGCTGAGCAGATATGACCCCAAGAAGGGGAATGTCTTAGGAACTCTCTGGGGGGGGGGGGGGGGGAGAGACACTCAATTTCTAACTGAATTATTCTCAAGCTGCCACCCTTCCCCAAGTGGTGGCCCACCTGTAATATCCTTCAGGAGGTGCCTTTTCTCTTCTCCTAAGGAGGAAGAAGTAGGTTCTTCGTAATGATGCCATAGCAGAGCTTGTCAGCCAGCAGAAGGGCTACTGCTTGACAGGCTGGGTACAACTCTGGCACTATCAATGGTTATAGTGTGGAAAGTTCTGGATTGGAGTTAAAGGACTTGGCTTTAAATCCCAAATTGGAGGGGCAGCTAGTTAGCACAGTGGATAGAGCACCAAGCCTGCAGTCAGGAGGACCTGGGTTCAAATTTGGCCTCAGATATTTCCTAGCTGTGTGACCCTGGACAAATCATTTAAGGCCAACTGCCTGGCCCTTGCCACTCTTTTAGTCTTACAAATGATACTAAGAAAAAAGGTGGGGGGAGCTGGGGGCTCAGTGGATTGAGAGTCAGGCCCAGAGATGGGAAGTCCTGGGTTCAAATCTGACCTCAGACACTTTCTAGCTCTGTGACCCTGAACAAGTCACTTAACCCCCATTGCCTACCCTTACCACTCTTCTGCCTTGGAACCAATACACAGTATTGGTTCCAAGACAGAAGGTAAGGGTTTAAAAAAAAAAAAAAAAGCTAAGGGTTAAAAAAAATCCTACCTTGGCTATTTATTTGTTCTCTGACCTTAAGACTCAGTTTTTTCACCTGCTAGATGATTAAATGATCTTCAAAGTCCCTTCTAGCTCTAAATCCTATTTCGGGGGAGGGGAGGTATCACTTGGGCCAGTTAGGTGGCTCAGTGGATTGAGAGTTAGGTCTAGAGATGGAAGATCCTAAGTTCAAATCTGGCCTCAGACACTTCCTAGCTGTGTGATGTGGGCAAGTCACTTAACCCCCATTGCCTAGCCCTTACCATCCTTCTGCCTTAGAACCAATACTTAGTACTGGTTCAAAAATGGAAGGTGAGGTTTTAAAAATAAAATAAAATAAATCCTATTACTGGACCTTATGACAATAAATCCCCAAATGCCCAGATGAGCAAATCTCACATCTGGAGGCTTTAGGGTGAGGATGTCTGAGGTCAGGGGGAAGAGCCCTGGCCAAGGGAAGCTAGGGAAGGCCGAGGCCTGCCAGCATAGCCCAACAGAGAGGACTTAAGAGTCAGACCACATGGATTCTGGCCCTGACCCTCTGACCACACAACCACAGGCCAGCCGATTCCCATCCCTGAACTTGGGCTTCCTCATCTGGAAAAGGAAGATGAGAGCCCTTGGACTGGGCTGCTGTGAGGAAAGCACCACACAAACCGAAGTGTTCTCTAAATCTGAGGGTTTCTGTGGGAGAGTTCTCCCAGCACCCAGCCTCCCCGAGCAGCATTCTTCTAAATGGCCTTTCATCCTGGGGATGCCTGCTAACTGTTTTTTCCCTTATGAAACTCGCTCTCCTGGCATGTAACAGGAGGAAAAGGGGAGTGAGTGTTCAATGTGTTACCCAGAGAAGGAGGCAGGTGGCCAGGGTCACTGAGCCACATCATCCAAGACCGATGGAGAAGAAGCCACAGGGGCAATGCAGAGAGGCTGAGGTCTAGGAACTGAAGTAAGCAGCCAAGTCAATGGCCTTAGGCCCTTTCTCACTGTGGCTCCAACCCTGACACACTGTGACATAACCCCCATCTTCAAAATGAAGAACTTCATCCTGGGTCCTCCTTTCCTAGACATGAGTTTTAATGGGGAGAAAGGG
>NC_058134.1:289791509-289810102 GCF_016433145.1 Gracilinanus agilis
AGAGAGAAGGAGAGAGAGACAGAGAGACAGAGACAGAGAGAGAGAGAGAGAGAGAGAGAGAGAGAGAGAGAGAGAGAGAGAGAGAGAGAGAGGAGAGAGAGAGAAGAGAGAGAGAGAGAGAGAGAGAGAGAGAGAGTCTGGTACAAGGAACCTGCAAGGTACTATGACTAAGGAATGTCAAAGGATAGAGGAGGGTCTCTGCTGGGCAGAAAAGGGCAATACCTACCTGAACATCAGAACCCAAACAGACAAGTGAGCCACAGAATAACACCCAACATTTTAAGGTTTCCAGAGTGCCTTCTTAGCTCCTTTAAGTAAGGACTGTAAATGCTATTGCCCTCATTTTACAAATGTGCAGACAAGCCCAGAGGCTAAGGGTTAGTAAGTGTGGAGGCCAAGCATCCTGACTGCCTGCTCAATGCCCCTGGCATCACACCATACTGGATCCTAGTAGGAATGGGGAAGAGAGGAGAAAAGCTAATCCAGAGTGAAAGAACCCTGGCTGCCAGCCTACCTTGAACTCCCCAACAACCTTGCGCAGGGCCCGGTCCAGCTCCTCTGAAGAGACCCGCACGTAGGTGAAGTCAATAAAGTCACAGTCGATGTCCTGGGTGCCCACAGTGCCAATGGAATAGGTGCCCTCCTTCTTGTAGTGGAACTTGCCAGTGCTTCGGTGCAGGAGCACTGTGTGCAGCACGGCCAACAGGGCCTCTTCCACCTGCCGCCCCTCCACGGACACCTCCAGGACCTCGGCCCGGCAGTTCATCCCCCGGCCTCTGGCTGCTCCCAACCTGGCGGGGGGCTGGCTGGCTCTGGGGGGAAAGTACAGCCAGACACACTGAGGATTCCAACCACCACAAACCCCGCTGTGCTGCCCACAGGCCCAGAAGCCTTCCCTGACAGACTCCCCACCCCAGACTCATGGAGCCTTCGCTATCTGCATCTCATGTGGCCACTAATCAATCCTGTACTCCTTGGTTGATGGGCTCTTCCCTCCCCAGCTAGGAAAGATGGCACCTTCCCCCTCAAACACAGTGACCCACATATACCCCCCACACACACACATAAATGGATCCAAACTCACCCAACATGCATTTATCAAGCCCCACTGTGGGTAAGGTGGGACAATGTGCAGGGCCCTGGGGGGAGAGAGACCTAGAGATACAGCAAGGCAACCTCTACTCTCTAAGCGCTTACAATCTTACAAGAGGGATCAGTACAAGAGAGGAGCAGCTACCTAATGTGAGCTGGGGAAACACTGCCAGCTAGAATGAAGACAACCCAAGAGCTGAGGTGGAAGGAAGCAGGACCCTCATCCATGTGGGCATCCCCCAACCACTACAGAGCAAAATTAAACTCTCCTCCTCCTGGACCAGGCTCATCCCTGTCTGTCTGTCCAAAAAGCCTCCTGAGAGGAGTCCCTAGATGTGCTGGACATTTTCTTTTAATATCCTGTGGCCACCAAAGGGCCCCCGTTGATGGCCACAGGATATTAAAAGAAAAATTATTAAATTTTATTATGTATATTTAAAAATTAAAAGATATTAAAAGAAATATTTTATCTTGTGTTCTTGCCACAAGACCTAACTCCTCCTCTGACAGTGGTTTGCTCTTCTCACACAGAAGGTAGTGCATCTTTCCACTTCCCTCTGGATCACCTGCAACACTGCGTTTTTACAGAGCAAGCCCTCAACAGATATTTAATGACTGATGTATGATCCTTCAGAAGGAAATGGGAGGAGAAAGGAGAGGCACTGGGCCCCCTAATACGTTCTGCATCGACAACTTCTCCATCTGAGTCTTTGCATTAATTCAGAGCTACCCTTCATGGCTTTCTAGGCTGCTGCTTCACAAGTCCCTAATAGCTGGGCCTGCCCAGGTTCTTCCCTTCTACTGTTCCTTCAGCTTGGGCATTCTAGATCCTGGTACCCTCAACCCATTGATCAAAGATGAGGAAAGTCTGTCCTCTCCTAGATCCTGAACTCCCAGTAAGAAACAAATCTTCCCAATCCAGGCATTGTTTCAAGAGAAAACAACAACTATGGTGTCAGAAGATGAGAATTCAAATCCAATATACCCGTGTGACTTTGGGTAAATCATCTATCATCCCTGAGGAGACCCAAGATTCTCCAAGAATAAAATGAGGGGACTGGATTGGATTATCTCTAAATCCAGGACTTCTCAGCTCTAATTCCTAGGAATCTATAATCTTTGTGGGCAGGGGTCTTGTCCCATATATTTTCCTCCAAGTCACTGCAAAAAACTGGAACTTAATTTGTTTGTTGAATGAATGGTAGTGACTATTTGCAAATGTCAATTTCTCCCCCAGGGTTTCAAAGACCTTCTCCAAGATTTTTCTGGGTGCCTTCTTGCCTCCTAAAGCCACTTCATCCTCAGCTCTTCTCCACCATGAGCCTCCCATATAATGAAAGAAATCACACACCATCCTAACTGGGTTCACTAAAAATTTATGGGCCTCATACCAGATCCTCATTGCTGCACAGCAATCTCATTGTTCCTTGACAGATTCAACAGTAGTAACTGCCCAGGAAATTTTCTAAACCATCTCTTCTTTCAGGCTTCTTCCTCCAAATTCCTGTCCTGGCCTCTCAGCAGAGGACATGGACTCAAATTTTACTGAGAAAATATAAGTCAAGGGAAATTGGCTGACTCAATGGATAGCAAGGGAGGCCTAAAGACAGGAGATTCTGGGTTCAAATCTGGCTGCAGACACTGCCTAGCTGAATGACCCTGAACAAGTCACTTAACACCTACTGCCTAGCCTTTATCACTCTTCTACCTTGGAACCAATACACAATACTGATTCTAAGATGGAAGGTAAAGGTTTTTAAAAACGAAGAAAATAGAAGAAGCCATTTATGCTGACCTACCTCCCCCCAGTACTCCAAAGAAAATTCCTTCAACATTACCCCCAAGTTTCTCATCTTTTGCTCCAGGCTTTGAAGACAGTGTGGATTGTGCTCTTGGTCCCTTCTCCTGTGGAAGCCTCCACCTCAACCATCCCCCAAACCTCCATCTTCCATCTATCCCTAACGACTTCCTTGGTTCCAAGCATCCTCCATCATTAAAACACCATCACTGGACCCTACCATGCCCTCAAGTTACTGTCCTTTGCTCCTGGACTCCCTTTAACAAACACATGCCTAAAAAAAAGCCACCTGCACTCACTGTCTTTTCTATCACAGACTCTCTTCTCAGGCCATACTAATCCCAGCTGCCTAATCTCCAGACTTAACTCAAATTGCTCACTCCATGCCTTCTAACCACTTCTCCATTTCTAAACCCGCCTTCTTCAGTCTCTTGACCTCTGCTGGCATCCCAAAGGGCTCTGAACTGGCCACTTTGCTCTTGGGAAACTCTCACTTGGTGACCCAATCAGCGCCCACAACCTAGTCCTCCTGGTCCATGTCACCCATCCCTCTTCTGAGCCTCTCTATTCAGATCAAGGACACTTCCAGCCTTCCAGACAGCCAGCTGGGAAGCCTGGGGTTCACCCTGAGCTCCTCCCTCTCCCTTACCTCATACATCCTGTCAGCTGTCAAACCTCCACAACCTCTGTTTCCTTTTCTCTACTCACCCAACAGCTCCCCTTGTCCCAGCTTTTAGCTCTCCTTTTCCCTCCTCTCAGGTAACAAACCCCTGAAGAAGGAGCTTCTGTCTCCAGCCCTCTCCTGAGCTGCAGAACCAAAATCTTGGACCTGCCTTGGCTGTCATCTCAGACTTGCTCTGTACACAATAGAAGTCCAAACCAACTACCTTGTCTGCTCTTCCCTGCCCATATCTAACATCTCTGTTTCTGACAAGGTGACCACCAGCCTTCTAGGCATCCAACTTCTAAGTTATCCTCTACTCTTCCTGGCAACAGCCTAAATGGTCTCTCTAATCTGAATCTCTTCTCACTCTAATCCTCTTCCCAGCTGATCATGTAAGCTACCACCACCACCACTCAATCAACTCCAATGGCTCCCTATCACTTCCCAAGGATGGAAAAGGAACTCTTCTGTTCCATATTTAATATCTTCATAATCCGGCCCCTTTCCAGGCTCATGAATTCTACCGTCTAGTCAGACTGGCCTTCTTACTGATCCTCACACAGAGCCTCTTTAACTCCCAATCAACACTCAGTTCAAATACCATCCTGATTCACCTCCTACTCCACTCCCAACTAACTTCATTTTGCATATCCACGTGGTCTCCTTTGAAAGAATATGAACTCCGTGAGGGCAGGGCTACTTCGGGTTTGTCTGGGTATCCCCAGCAAGAGCATGAAGCCTGAAAGAGAGGCAATGAAGAACGTTGGATAATGAAGGGGTTCTTGTCCTGGATCCTCAGCTCTGCCGGGGACACTCTGGCACTGCTCCGTCCTGGTTCCTCTTCATGCTGTGTCACCACCAGTGCCCCACACTTGCCTGGGTGATCTTATCAGTACCACAGACTCAATTCCACAGAGGTGAATCATCCACGAGGATCTCATCAAGCCTGTGCTATGTGTCAGGCCCTGTACTTGGCATGAGAACACATTTACAAAGAATGAAGCAATCCCCACACAGGAGGAGCTTCTATCTAGCCCTCTCCCCTGAGCTGCAGTGCCAGGATCACAGAACTCTACTGGACAGCTTCTCTCTCCAGTGGGATATCCTGGAGGTACCCAACAGAAATGAGAATCCAAATCTCCTCTCTTCCTTACCCAAATTTCTCTTTCTAACTTCTGTCTCTGTCAAGACAACCACCAGCCTTCTAGTCATCCAGCTTCTTAATGTTAGCCTCAACTCCTCCTCCTCCCTCACACCTCAGACTCCCACAGGTCAAATGGCTTTAGCTGCTTTTCCCTGCATGGGACAATCCACCTCCCACATCCTGACTAACTCATACCCATGGGAGACACTCACTCTTCTCTCTTGACTGGAAACTCCTTGAATGCAAGGACCGTCTCTCTTTTTTTGTTTCCAAATTCAAAGTAGCCTCCCCTAGGAGAGCTTTCTAAGCTCTTGAGAACTGGAATAGACCTTTAATTAATCTAGTCAAATCTTATTTTAGCCACAACTGAAAAAGCTGAGGCCCAGAAAAGCTAAGGGATGTGTTCAAAGTCAAACAGGTAATGATGGGATTTGAATTCAGGCCTGGCAACCTGTGCTCCTCCCCTTGTAGCCTCTCTATACTGGGTTGATGAGGAAATTTCCTGCCTTCTTTCAGTTTTTCTTGCAGTGCCCTAGGATCTCTGAAATCTTTTCCCTTAACCTAAAAGATGAGCTTCCCCCCATCAGAAGTAGTCTCAGATACTTCCTAGATATATGACCCTGAGAAAGTCATTTAACCCCAACTGCCTAACTCTCACTCATCTTCTGCCTTAGAACTAATAGATTCTTTTTCTTTCTTTCTTTTTTGGTAAACCTTTACTTTCCATCTTAGAATCAATACTGTGTAGAACAATACTGTGCATGTCCTAAGGCAGAAGAGTAGTAAGGGGTAGGCAATGGGAGTTTAAGTGATTTGCCCAGGGTCACACAGCTAGGAAGCATCTGAGGACAGATTTGAACCCAGGCTCTCCATCCACTGAGCCACCCAACTGGCCTAGATAAGACAGTAAAGTAAGGATTGTTCTGTTTTGTTTTGTTTTTTCATTTTAAAAAATGTGCTCCTCTCTAAATCCTATGTCCCCACTCATTTTAGGAATTCCTAAGGTCCCTTCTTAGACTTCCTGAGCATCCCTCTGGGTTTGGGTTAGTCCCAAGATCTGGCCAGGCCACTATCTGGCATCCAGAAAAAATCCCAGGGAAGCTGGTCAGAGCAGAAGGAATAGATTGCCTCAAAGGTCAATGGTGTTCTCTGCGTTATCCTCCTTTCCCTTAGTGACCCAATTCTAGATCATTCATCTGTAAACTGATCTAAACTCTGAACCTTTCCAGAATCTCTGTACATTTTCAAATGGATCTGGATCAAACTGGTGGCTTCCTTGGACTTGCTCTGTCTAAACAAATGTCATCCAACTTCCCCTGACTCAATGGAACAATTCATACGGTTCCACAACAATCTAAGACACAACATAAGTTTTAGTCAACACCCTGAGGCTCCCCAGTCCCAGCTGTGGCCCAGGGTCCAGTCCTTACCACCGCCCATAGTAAAGACAGTAAAAAGGCATTTGAACCTTCCCTTACATATCCAAAAGCTTGCCAAACTCATCTTTCTCAATCATATGGCTCTCTTCTTTCTCTGCTCAGCAACCAATTGATAAATTTGATTTCAAGGGTCAAATGCATAATCTTCAATTCAAACCCCACCCACCGCCCTCTGTATTATATATAGATGTACTCCTAGCATCTCAGTATTATACTTTGGGGGAAAAAAACAACTCCTTTCTCTTCACCCACCTCCTTCACATAGGCTTTTAGTCCAAACCCAAGACTATCACTCCATTCTTCACTTTAGCCAGATTCAGATCCCCTTCTAAACAAAGCTCTGTAAGCTATTTTTTGGAGAAAACTTTCTCTAACCACATCCTTTTAAGACTAAATTTACTCCTCTGTCTCCACTGCAAAATTAGGAACTCCTAGATCCTTCCTGTGAATCCCCCACCCTGCTCCTCAACACCACCACCACCCCTAAAAAACCAGCTCATACTAAATAGAAAATTATCTGGCCTCAAACACTTCCCAGCTCTGACTCTGCACGTCACTTCCCCACTGCCCAGCCTTTACTGCTCTTGGACAAAGTATCCATTCTAAGACAGAGGGTAGTGCTGATCTTTGTTACTGTAATTCAATTCCATAAACGTTTATTGAGCACCCACTGTGTGCTAAGCCATAAAAGGTGCTACTGTTACTGAAATTCAATTCCATAAAAGCACTTATAAGGCGCCTGCTGTGTGCCGGGCCCTGCTTAGCCATAAACGGTGCTACTGTCGGTCTATTACGGTAATTCCATCCCACAAGCACTTATTAGGCGCCTGCTCAGCCAGCCCCGGGTAAACCGTAAAGACTAGTATTTCGGCGCCGGTTTCGGGGACAGTAACTACTTGGTGGCCGCAGAGGCCAGGCCGGGAGAGGTCTGAGCCCACTCTCCCTCCTATCCTACGGAGAGAGAAGCTGTGGGTCCGTGTCTGAGGAGCATGGCAGGCCCCTTGCACCCGCAGAGGGGCGCTGCGGCCAGGGGGGCCTCCCTACCTTTCGCGGACGCCGGGGGCAGGAGCGGTTAGGGCGGCGGGAGGCCCCTCAGCGCCGCTACCGTCGGTGCATCCTCGCCCGCCCCGAGACCCCCCGGGGTCCCGCCTGGCCCGGTCCTTCCCGGGGTCCCACTGCGCGAGACCCTGGCACCTGGGGAGCGACGCAGGCGCACAGAGCTAGGGGACAAGGGCCGCAGAATCCCCGCGAGTCTAGGCCGAAGTAATTCACTCACCGCTTCGGCCGAAACCATCCACTGACCTGGGGGGTGGAGCCTGAGGACTCTACCATCCGCCCCTCGAGTCAGAGGGCTGGGGTCAGCCTGTTCCATCGTCCGCTCCCCGCCACGGGGAGGGGTGAAGGGAAGAGAAGCGTATCTGTTCCGTCGAAGCAACAGAAAAGGCTCTTTTCATAATTTTTTATCATCATGAGATGTATTTTCCTTTCTCTGGAGATAAAATTCTTCTTTCCTCGCCATTCGTTCCTTTCTGAGATTGAACTCTGCGAAGTTCACCCCTTTTTTGCCCGTTCCATTTCCTCCCCAACCACCGAGATGCTGTTGTGCTTTGGAAAGAGCAGCCCAACTTCCGGCAAAGAGAGAAGTGGGAGTGGGCCGATAGAAGGGCAAGGGAAGCTCTCTTTCGCCCCCTGGACCGGAGGACTCTCCGGAGGCTACTACAACTCCAAGGCGTGGCCGTAGACCCGGGCAGAAATTCTGGCTCAGATTCGAGAGAGTACCGAGAGTAACTTTGACTTGGGTTGGAGGGAGAATGGGGGTAACACTACGAACAAGCTGCATTTCCCGGTAGGGAATGGCCCGAAATAGGAGCCCTTGAGTGATTGTTGAGAGATCTGCGTGGTTCCCCAAGCGCTGCACTGCGGAGTGCTGTGTGACGATGCTTTAGTCTCTAAATGTCTCTGAGCCTCCACTCCAAGACGATGGAGAGACCAAGTCCTTGCTGGAACGGAAGATGTAAAGATACAGGTCACAGCTCAGCTCTGTGACTTTGAGCAATCCCTTCGTTGTTTTGTTTTGTTTTCAAATCTCCTCAGTTTCCTCATCTGCAAAAATACACAGAGTCGTTCATTATCAAGAAATGGTAAGGGGGGAGGGCAGCAGCTGGGTAGCTCAATGGATTGAGAGCCAGACCTAGAAACGGGAGGTCCTAGTTTCAAATCTGACCTCAGACACTTCCCAGCTTTTGATCTGAGCAAGTCACTTGACCCCCATTGCCCACCCTTACCACTCTTCTGCCTTGGAGTCAATACACAGTGCTGATTCCAAGACTGAAAGTAAAGGTTTAAAAAAAAAAAAAAAAGAAATGGTAAAAGGGTATTGAGCTGGAAGACCCTAATCAATTTCTACTGATTGATCAATTGATTCTGGAATAAATGCTTCATTTTACTCTCTTCCTCCGGCCCAACCACACTGGACCCAGATCCCAATGAGTCTTTGTTGGTCCTAGACCCAAACTCCTTCAGAGTGTGGGATTCATGCTAGGCAATTGGGATTAAGTGATATACCCAGGGTCACACAGCTAGGAAGTGTCTGAGGCCACCTTTGAACCCCAATCCTCCCATCTCCAGTCCAGACTCTCTCCACTGAGGCACCTAACTGCCCCATAATTAATGGGATGTTAAAGGGATAATTTTTTATATATATTCTACTGCTGGAACACTTTCCTTCAGTCATGATTTTTTTACTGGTTCCCACCTCCCTCAGGAAGCTTTCTCAGATCACTACCACCCAGGATCCATCCCTCCTCATATATCTGACTGTCTGTGGCTCTGTCTGGGCACTCTGAGGTAGGATGAGGGGAGGGTAGAGACCAGAGCCAAGGATCTGACTGCCTGTCTGACAGACATTGTGTCTTCTGGCAACTGAGAGACAAAAAGAAACAAAGGAGGAAGGAAATCCTGGGAGAGGAAGAAGCTGGAGTTCAGGGAAAAGAGCCAGGTTAAGGGTGTCTGGAACCGGCCTGACCAGCCCCTGGGCAGGGGGAGGTGCCCTGGACAACTCCAGGAGGTCTAGTTGTGAACAAGCCAAGTTCTACCCCAACACACACACACACACACACACACACACACACACACACACACACACACACACACACATATGCACAGAGCCCTTCCTGCTACCAATCATATCTCTCCTTTCCTTCCTAACCTCTGTTCTTGAACCCCTTCTCCCGACAGCCTTTCCTGAATTCCAGGGAAGAGAGAATCCCTTCCCCAAAAAACTTGGGAGCTCTCTTGTCTACCCAGCCTGATTCAATCTGGAATTTCAGACATCCCTGAGGTTAACCTATCCTCAAAGAATAGATTCACAGCCCCTAACACACACACACACACACACACACACATATCCCTACTGGGTAGCTCTGCCTACCCCAGCCCTAGGATGGAAATTCAAGAGGACTTCTCCAGTCCAGTAAAGGAAGGATCTTCCTTGGGTCTGTGGGGTGGGGATGGGGGAGGATGATTGTCCCACTCCTCTCTGATAGCCCTAGCATCACTTCCCCAGCCTGAGCTGCTCTGCCTGGTGCCCCAAAGCCCCAGCCTCCACTCCCCAAGCCAAGGTGCCCTGTCCTAGGTACTAAAAATGTAGGCCCAGGCATCCAGAGGGAAGGAGACCAGGGGCTCCCTCAAGGAGCTCCCATCCTAGCGAGTCTCATTCAGCCTACAGGCTCTGAGTTAAAAAGACTGAAAAAGAACCGATTGATGGAGCCTTGAGTTGGGGAGGGGTGGAGTTGAAAGGGGTTTATTTAGACAAGGAAGTCATGGAGGAGGGGAATATGGAACAGGATGAGGAAGGAAGGGAGGGACAGAGCTGGGAGGGAGCCTGGGAGAAGAGAGGAGTTCAGAGACTACCAGGCAGGAGGGGGTACTTCTGCCAGGCTGGAGAATCACAGAAAGGTTTGAAGAAGGGGGATTTGGAGAAGCCTTGAAGGGCAGACCAAAAAGGCAAATTTCACGGCTGGAGACAGCCGGCCTTCCCTCCCCTTGGGGTTGCCCTAAGATCCTTGCTCCTCAGCTGACCCCAGCTGTGGCGTCAGCGCCCCTGACTTCGGCAAGGGTTAGTGACTCAGTCCCCAGCAGCAAAAATATGGGGGGGGGGGGGTAATGGCAGGCTCAGGGTGTTACTAAGAGTCAGCTGGAGTCCTGCTCCCTGGGCTGTCATACCCTAGGGAGGCACACCCCCAACCATGCACTCAGGGCAGGCAGACATCGGTCCTGTGGTGCGGGGGTGGCCTCCGGAGGCTTCTTTGCTCTGGAACACCCCGCCCCCCTCTTTCTGATGTCACTGAGCTGCTCCCCCCCCCACCCCCTCCAAGCCCCAAGCAGCAGAGGAAATGGTGAGGCAGGGAAGGGAGCAGGAGAGCGTGAGAAACTGACGCCCAGCCCACAGCTCTTCAGGCCACCCCAGGAACTGGACAGGGCCCAGGCCCCTCTGGGGAGGTCTGGGGGGAGGAGGGTCTCTATGGCCAGCCCCTCAGGCTGGGGGAAGGGCAGTGCGCCCAGCCTTCTGGAGGAGGCTGGGGAGAAGCTGGGGAGTCTCTGTGTCTCTGGGCCCCAGGAGGAGAGGTAGGGGCTGAAGGGCTCGGCCAATTCCAGGAGGGGTTCTCTTCCATGAAGCTCTCCAGCAGAAAGCACAGAGCTGTGAGCTGGTCTGTGTGCTGCCAGGGCTGCCCGGGCTGCCCAGGCCCTGGGATTCCCCAAGGGGCACTGCTTCCCTCAGAGGTTGTGGCAGTCGGCACCCCTACCTTCTTAGCACTTGCTGGACACTGCTTTGTGCTAATAGCATGTCTCCAGAAGGCTCTGCCTCCCCTCACCCTCACAAGCCAGCTTGATTTATGGCTGTGGGGGGGCACTGACCCTGGCAGTGCCAGCAGCCAGGGGGTGACCTTGCAGCAGAGATCTTATCTCTTACTCACTCCATACATGTGCTGAGCTCTCTCGAACACATATACACATCTGGCCTCAAACCTTTGCTAGCCGAGTGACCCTGGACGAGTCACTTAATCTCTGTCAGCCTCAGTTTCCTTTACTGTAAAAGGAGGAATAGCACCTCCCTCCTAGGGTTGTTTGTAAGAATCAAATGAATAATATTTAAGTTCTTACACATAGTGTTCATTCCCTTCCCTTCCCTTCCCTTTTCCCTCTCTGTGCCTGAAGATCAAAATTTGTCATCTCCAATTTCCTTCCAGCTCTAAATTCTATGATCCTCGGTGTATGAACTATGATACCCATTTTATAGTTGAGGAAAATTGAGGTCCACCATGGGCAAGAGGTAGATCTGGGACTTGAACCCAGACCAGAGGATTGCAAATCCAGAGCTCTTTCCAGTACAAACTTTCATCAATCCACCTGGGTGAATGTGGTGAACCACCAGAGTCTACCATAGACAGACAAAAGGGAAAACAGTGGCTCACTGCACAGGGAGCCGAGAGGTCCTGGGTTCAAATTTGGTCTCAGATACAACCCCCATTGCCTAGCTCTGACGGCTCTTCTGCCTTGTATCAAGGCAAGGGTTTAAAAGTTAAAAGGAAAGAATGGAGGAGACTGTAACGCTTCAGTGACAAAAGGGAGGCATTGGGGGCTGGGGGGGGGGGGGGGGAGAAGAAGTTCTCCATAAGAAAGACAAAAGGACTTCCAGTCAGCTTGGGGAGGGAGTGCCCCGGCCGGCCGAGGCTGGCAGGCTCTGTCCAGGGAACCAGCATTTATTAAGCCCAAACTGCATACCAGGCACTGGGCTGAGCGCCGGCTGGAGCTGAAAGCCTTGAGAAGGAAACCAGGGATTCTGAGAGGAAAGCGAGTTATAAACAATCAAACGCCATATAAAGGGAAGTTCCCATGCCAGGACGTGGAGTCCTCGCCTCTGTTCCCATCCCACAGGTTGGGCTAAGTTTCCTCCGGTCAGGGAGGAAGCCCCAGCCGTCAGGGACTCTCCTCCAGGACCAAAGGGGTCCCTGAGCCCCCATCCCCACGCGCTTTCCCCCGTTAGTGCCTGGAGCCCCATGACACACCCTGCTTGGCACCTCCTGGTCAGAGCAGCCCTGGGCATGGTGCCCAGCGTGGGTGGGAGTCGGGGCCCCACAGCTTTAGGGGGAGAGCACATCGAGGCGGGGGATGGGGGTGGGTTTCCTGGGTCCCTGGGACCAGCGGAGACAAACAGCCACCATTGAAGGCTTGGAAAATCCCGCCTGGGATTCCGATCTCTCCCCACGTCACCAGCCCTTTGACTATTGTCCCTGTAGGAAACAGGCCGATGGGGACAGAACGGCTATTGTGTGGAGGGCCCCACCGCTCAATGCCCTGTTGTTCCCCTCCCAGGCCAGGATGGAGACTCCTCGGCCTGTTCTTCCAGTTGCCCAGTGAAAAGAAAGGAAAGGGCCCTGGGGGCTCTTGGGGGCTTTGGTGTGGGGAGGGGGTGCAAGGGCAGGGCTCCCAGAACCACTTGCTCCCAGAGATGGGCAAAGCTGGTAGCCCGGGAGGCCCCCTGGCTCCTCTTTCTCCTGACTGGCTTCAGGGCATCTCCACCTCCGGGCAAGTACTTGGGGATCTCTGAGCAGCGAGTGCGATTAGAACATCAAGCTTGACAAGATGTCTTTTTCTCGACAACCTCTGGAAGTTTTTTCCCCATCTCAGAGGGGCGAAGTACTTACTTTCAAACAGTGTTGGGGGGGGGGGGTGGAAGATTTGAACCCAGTTCTCTCAACTCCAAAATCAGCGCATTTCTCAGCCCCCCATTTTCTCATCTTCCTAAAGACTGGAACATTCTTCCTATAGTTTCTCTATTTCCCCCCCATTATTTGTAGATACAATTTTTTTTAAAACCTTTACCTTAGTATCAATTCTAGGACAGGAGGAGTTCGGTAAGGGCTAGACAAGAGGAATGGAGGCTAAGTGGCTTGCCTGGGGTCACACAACTAGGAAGTATCTGTTTGAACCCAGACCCTAGATCCAATTTTAACCATTGTTTGCTGCTTTGCTATAGATTCTTTCCAGAGACATCTGGAAGGAACCCTCTCCCTTGGCTCCACATCTAACTGACATAGAGCAGGAAGGAGCCCTCCTTTTAGAATCAGAAGTCCTGGGTTCAAATTCCAACTGCTACTCAGTAATCATTCATATCCCTTACTATCTCTGCTGTGGGCAATCACTTCCCTTATCTAGGACTTCGTTTCCTCATCTTTAAATTGGGAAACTTAGACCAAATAGTGTCAAAAGACCTCTTTCCAGTTCTCTGCTCCAGTGGCCAACAGGGAATGGCAGTAAGATCTCTCACGCTGACCATGATAGAGGAGGACGGTTCATAATGCTCTTTCCCAAGGCAGGACACTTGAGTGGAGCATTCCCCTAGAACTGGGTCACTGGAGCCCAGCTGTAGAGCTCGGGAACTCCCCTGGCCCAATTGCTTATTGACTGATGTGGTTAAGAGGGAGTCATTCCACCCCCTCCAGGGGTTTTTCATCACTCCAGATCTTTCTCCACCAGAGAATCTGAAGGAAAATGAGATGGTATCTTTTCAGAGTCGGCTGTACTTTTCTGGACTTCCAGATCTGGGTTCTTGTCCTGAACAATCCTGATTTACTGTTACTTTGACCAAATTACCACTTCTCAGGGTCTTTTTTTTTTTTTTTTTTAATTAAAACCCCTTCCCTTCCATCTTAGAATCAATAGTGTGTATTGATTCCAATTGAGAAGAGCGATAAGGGCAATGGGGGTTAAGTGACTTGCCTGGGGTCACCCAGCCAGGAAGTATCAGAAGCCACATTTGAACTTGGGTCCACAACTCCAGGTCTGGTGCTCTATCCACTGTACTACCTTGCCACCCCTTGAATTACATGACTTTTAAGGTCTTCAGGGCATTAGTTTTCTTCTCTGTAAAATGGAGATGGCCTTTAAAGTCCTTCCTAGATCTGATATTCTATAATTCTGAAAATTCTTTGCTCTCACCCCTCCCCACCTCCAAGCCCCCCTCAGAGTACTCTTCAGCACCTAGGACAAGCCATGGATCTTCTGTTAGCTTGGCAAGTTTTGCTGGCCCAAACCCTACAAAAGGACTTGGCTACTCCTACCATGTTCCAGTAATCCTGAAAGACGGAGATCTCTCGGAATCCTTACTATTTTTGTTGTCTTTTTCTCTTATCCTCCCCTCCAAGACGCCTCCCCTGATTTTCCTCCCAAGCTTTTGTTGCTCTTCCTCAACTCAAAATTACCTTGTCTGTCAATCTCCATTTATTGTTGTACGCTCCAATGGAACACAAATGATTCATTCCTGTCTGCATATCTCCAGCATCCATCTGGCCCCATAAACTCCAACCTGAACACTGCTTTTGGAGACTTCCCCTTGGAAGGACCAAGACTGCTGCCCAAGTCCATCCTGTTGGGCTCTCCACTGAAGGCTCCAGCGTCCTTCCCTACCCTTCTGCCACTTCCCCGATGCTTTGTCTTGTAGCCACACATTACAGAATTCCCACAAAGAACCTGTGTAAACCCTAGTGAGGTGCTACCTTCCACTAGATACCTCACAACTACCTGCTTTGGGGGGAGATACGCAAAGTCCTAGATTCAGCTACAAGTCTTTTTTATTCAATAAATATATTAATCAGAAAAGTCACATACTATAAATCCAGAAAAATACACAAATATAAACGTCAGACTCTGTCCTATGTCTTTTCTTCTAATGACAGACAATTTATTTACATTGTGGTGGAGGGATAGAGGGAAAGGGGGAGGGTATCCTCAGACAGGTCTGGAATCAAACTGTTGTGTCCCCCATCATCACCCCCTGTCCGAACTCCCGGAAAGGTGAGGCCTCCCTCCCTCCCCTCCTCCTCTCTCCAGTATATACACCAGCAGCTTGCTGCCTATTTACAACGTGCTTGTTAAAAAGATTTATTATACAAAAAAATTAAAGCAAGAGGGGATGGCTAGCCTTTTCTCTTTTCCTTTTTGTCGGGGAGGGGAAGGGAGCCGGAGAGAGAAGCCTCCCCCACGGCGCCCCCCCATTAAGGCCTAGACAGTTCTCTCCCCGCTCCCTGGGAGTGAGGACCTGCACAGAGCTCCAACCCAGGGCAGAGCAGGAGGCAGGGGCGGAGGGGTCCTGGGCACAGAGCTGGAGCTGAAGGCACATGGGGTGTGTGCGCGTGTGCGGGCGCAGGGTCTCAGAAGGGCAGCGTGTCCATGAAGATCTTCTCCACAATGGCAGGGGGTGGCACCAGGTCCTCCAGTTTGAGGTAGAAGATTCGCTGCAGCCCCTGGGTACACAGGGTGCGGAGCTCGGGCAGCTTGCCCAGCAGGCGAGACAGGCAGCTGGGGGGCTGGGGCTCCCCAGACGGGGAGGACGACACATGCTCCTTCAGACAGCCCGCGATCCGGTTCTGGAGCTCTTCCACCCTCCGAGGCTCCTGCAGCCCATGGCGGTCTGTGGGCAGAGAGAGGGGCAAGTGAGACACTGCCCAGCCCAGGCTGGGTACCAAGAGCCAAGGGTCCTGCTTCTCCAGGGAAGTTTGTCCTCCATGTGGAATTGATGGTCACTTGCTGCTTCCTCCTGCCCTGCACCCATTTTAGAATCGATACTATGCATTGGCTCCAAGGCAGAAGAAGGGCAAGGGACCAGGTAAGGAGGTTAAATGACTTGCCCAGGGTCACACAGCAAGGAAATGTCTGAAGCCAGACTGGAACCCAAGACCTCCTGACTCTAGGCCTGGCTCTCTTTACTGAGGCGCCCAGCTGCCCGCCCCCCCATCACCTTTGCTAAGAGAGATATATTAATACACTTCAGAATAGGTCTTCTGGAGACATGGTTATTATTAGTCACTGCATTGATCAAAGTTCTTAAAGTCTTTGAAAGTTAGTTTTATTTAAAGTGTTTTTGTCCTTGTAGAAACTGTTGTTCTCATTTTGCTCATCCTCCCCTTTTTGGGGAACCTCTTTTCTATCCTAGAGACAGCTCAGAAGGGAAGGGCTGGGCAAATGAGGGTAAGCAACGTGCCCGAGTCACCCAGTGAGGAAGTGTCTGAGGCCAGATTTCTATATTTTTTATTTTTTTCCTGGGTTAGATGTGTACTATCATGTAAACATATTTCCATATTATTCATTTTTGCAAGTGAATAATATTCTAAAACCAAACCCCGAGACATAAACCCAAATAAACAAAGTGAAATATCGTCAGCTTCCATCTGCATTCCAACCCCAATAGTTCTTTCTCTGGAGGTGGATTTTCTTTTTGGTCATAAGTCTGGAGGGCAAATTTGAACCCAGTACTTCCTATCTCTAGGCCTAGCTCTCAGTACACAGAACCATCCTGCAGCTTTCATAATTGCTTGCCTTCTGAAGGAGAGGAAAGAGACGAGAGAGAGGGAGATCATTTGGAACTCAAAATTTTTAAAAAATGAATGTTCAAAAACTTTTTTATGTGTCATTGGGAAATAGTTAATAAATACTAGCTGCCTGACCTTGGGCAAAGTCATTTCACCTTGCTGGCCTCAGTTTCCTCATCTGTAAAATGAACTGAAGAAGGAAATGGCCAAACACTCCAGTAGCTTGGCCAAGAAAAGCCCCAAAGGGTCACAAGGAGTCAGACATGCCTGAAAACGTGTTAAAGAGTCACGGGGGGGGGGGGGGGGATGAGGGGTGGCTCTGTGGCCGGAAGCCCGGGTCTCCCTCACTCTGGACTCAGACACCCTGTTCCACTGGGGCCCACACACTCCCACGAGTAGCCGGAACCACATGAAGATATCGATGGGAAATACTGAACAACATGTTCAAAGAAGGTGTCTCTGCATGGCTTTCTAAGTCCACGTGTGGGTGTCAGGCATCCTTGGGGACATAGTGGTGGGCTGGCTTTGGTTTGGCACTTCCCTGCCTTTAGGGGGCCCTGCCGGGAGAGCCTCCCCTGCCGGGCCTCCTCTGGATTCCTGCAGCATCTCCCCTCTCTCCCTGTGCTCAGGGGCCTGGCTGCCCCCCACCTCGATCCCAAGCCCCCAAGGCTCTGGGGAGAGAGCACCCTCCAGGCCCCCTTACCGGTGATGATGACAAGGGCGGCCAGGCAGGAGAAGGCTGGGACGTCGATGACCATGCTGTGCAGGGACCGAGAGAAGGCCAGGATGCTGTCGATCCAGTCCCCGAAGCCCCGCACGCACTGCAGCCGATGAAGGACCAGCCCCGTGCAGAAGATCAGCTTCCCTTCTCCAGGCTTAGACCTGTGTCCGTGGGGTGGGGGGAAAGCGAGGGGAGACGGAAGGTGGAGACGCAGCACAGGAGGACCCTGCGCTCCCCAGAACCAGGCCTCTTCCCTGGGCATTTCTGACTCTACACACCCCAAGTGCCGGGCCTCAGGGCGGGAGCCTCCTGCTTCCAAGCTGGCCTCACACACTTCCTGGTCAACACTTGACCCACTGCCTGGCCCTGCCTCCTCGTGGCAGGAGGCTCCTCCGGCCAGAGCCGGGGGGCGATGCTCGGGGACACGGGGAGGGGAAGTGTTCCTCGAGGCAGGGCTACCTGTAGGCCAGTCGGAGGATGAAGAGCTCCAAGAAGGCCGACTCCAGCAGCAGGTCCTGGTCCGCAGGAGGCAGCTCCGAAAAGCCTGGGATCTTCTCAGCCCACTTGCGGATCACGTCCATGGAGCCCGACAGCAGGTCGTAAAACTGCTGCACATCTCCGGGGTCCTCCTTCCCAAACTGGGGCAACGCTAGCTCCTGAAACTAAGGAGGCAGCTGGCTGAGTGGGGGGTCTCGGGAGGGAGGCCGAGCTGGGCCCGGGGGACCCCAGGGCCCGCCGGGCAGGGGCACGGCTCACCTTGGAGTAGTCCAGCTTGGCAGTGCTGGGCACAGAGTCGATGTGCGCCCGGACCAGGGACGTGAGGAGGTTCACGGGAGAGGAGTCCGGAGACTGCTTGGGTTTGGAGGGGAGGCGCCCCCGGCGGCCCTTCAGGCTGTCCGTTCGGACCACTAGAGAGAGCAGGTCAGAGGTCAGGGAGCCGGGGAGGAGGGAGGGGTGCCTGGCAGCAAAGCAGAGAACGAGGGGCCCCGGGAATCGCAGTGGGTTTCTGGGTGCACAAACGCACAGGATCTCGAAGAACCCCAACTGCAGTGGAATGTGGGGTCTCTGGGCCCAGCACCCACCTTCCTTCACCATGCCCACAGCCAGACACTTCTGGAAACGGCAGAACTGGCAGCGGTTCCTCCGCCTCTTGTCCACGGGGCAGTCCTTGTTGGCCAGGCACACGTACTTGGCGTTTTTCTGCACCGTCCGCTGGGGGCAGGGAAGAAGGGGGCAAAGGAGGAACAAGCTGTCAGGCTCCCCGGACAAAAGCCGCTTCTGTTCCGGGCTATTTTTCTAACATTTGGGGCAGCCGGAGGGGGCGGGGGAGGAGAGGAGGGTCTGGGGGGGGGCGGGGAGGTTTCG
>NC_058134.1:289810394-289833025 GCF_016433145.1 Gracilinanus agilis
AGGTGGGGGGGGGGGGGGGGGGGGGGGGGGGGGGGGGGGGGGGGGGGGGGGGGGGGGGGGGAGGTTTCGGGTTTCACCAGAGGCCAGCCCAAGGACATGGCGGTGGGGGGGGGCGGCCCAGGAGGGCTCCCCGGACCCTGCACCTGTACTTTTCAATCTGGCCTCTCTGCTAGCCCCTCCCCCGCCCAGTCCATGAGGGGAGGGTGGGGGGAGCAGGCACAGGCCCAGCGCTGGGACAAGAACACAGCTTGTTCCAAAGGCCCCCCCCAGACCTCCTCCCAGCTCCTTTCATCCCCTGCCAGGAACATGACTGCCCCCGGGCTCCTGCTCCCCCCTCACCCCCCACCTCGGGACTGGGGTGCTGAAGAGTGGAAAATTCAGAGCACAGACATCCTGGAGACTTGGATCCCTGCATCGCCCTGGAGCCAGGGGATCTCGGCCTCCCTCCCCCCACGTGGGGGCCTCTGCTCTCCCCTAGGGTCCTCGGTCCTGCCCAATCCCTCCAGGCTCCCCAAGCTAAAGCCCCAGAAAGTCACCCTGGGGCTCCCAGGGCCTTGGGGTTCAGAGCACCCCCCAAGAGAGAGAGGAGGGCTTTGAAGCCAGAGCTTCAGATCAGTGGCACACCAGGCCCTTCTCCAGATTGGTGGGGGGGCAGGGCAGGGGACTTCGGGGTTCTGGCCCTCGGGTTACCTTGAAGAAGCCCTTGCAGCCCTCACAGGTTCGGACCCCGTAGTGCTGGCACGAGGCATTATCCCCACAGACGGCACAGCGGCCTTCAGGGCCCCCCGGGCCCCCTCCCCGAGCCTTGGCTGGGGACAAGGGTCCGTCCAGGTGCGGGGAGCCGGGGGCCAGGGCAGAAAAGACCGGCTGTCCATAGGCCTCCCCGTCCCCCAGCCGGTGAGCGGGCTGTGGCGGGAGCAGCTTCAGGGGGTTGGGGGCCAGCGTGGGGCTCGGGGCTGCTGAAGGGCTGAAGGAAAAGAAGGCGGGGGGCTGGGGGCGGCCCTTGGGCAGCTGCTCCGTCCATGCGCGGAGGCCTTCGTAAGTCTGGTTTGGGGAGAAGGGGCCGAAGGAGCTCCCCTCCCAGGCGGATAGCTGTGGGGGCTGGAAGCCGGGGGTGGATGGAGACGGGGCGGAGCAGGGGCTGCCGTAGTAGTCGGAGCCGCTGGACGACAGGGTCTCCTCCAGCTGGTTGCTGAAGGAGCCGGGGTAGCAGCCGTAGATCTGAAAGTCCTCGAACTTGAAGGAGGACGAGGCTGGGGACGTGGCCGACGATGAGGACGTGGACGAAGACGAGGAGGACGAAGACGAGGACGAGGACGCGGGCTGAGGGGCCCCGGGTGGCAGCTGGTACAGGAAGGTGTCAAACTCGCCACTGTAGCTATCCATGAAGGTGCTGAAGCTGGGCAGCGCCGTGGGGGCTGTGGGGGACACCTCCGGGCCAACCAGGTCCATGGCAATCCTGCTCTGGATCAGGGGCTCCCCTGCGAAGTGGTCACGAGGTCCTGGGCTCGGAGCTGATGTCCCATACTGGGCTGGGATACAGGGCATCTCTGGGGTAGACGGAGAAAGGGAGACACCTCAGCCCCTCGGCACAGCCTCCCCCATGGGAAACGGAGGCAGCCACTGCCCAAACTCACAGGGACCCGGGAGTCTCCCAGGGCCGAGGTGGGGACCCTGGGGTGGCCAGGGAGCTAGAGTGGGGGGAAAGCTCAGCCCACATCTAGTCTGGGGAGAGGAGGTGAATGGGCTGGAAAAAAGCAACAAATAGCACTTTTCAGGGAGGGGAGGCAGGCCTCCACCTCCAGAGCAGCAAAAAGGAGGCCTGAAAGAAACCTGCCTGAGCCCCACCCTGGGGCTCCCCAGCTCTAACCCCCAAGGCTGGGTGCCCTGCAGACTCGGGTCATCCTCAGGCAGGGGCAGAAGCAGCCGATCAGGTAACAGGCTCAAAGACCTTTAAAGGTCGCCCGGCTGCTGGAAGAGCTCGAACAGACTGGAAGCTGAGCACAGGCAGGAGCAAGGAAGGCTGGGGAGCCAGAGAGGGAGAGGAGACAGCTCCTGGGAGGGGTTCCAAGGCTGCCTCCAAACCCATTTTTCCTTGTTATTTTTTAAGTGTCATTTCCAGATCCAGCAGGGTGCTGGGTGCCTTGGAGGAGGAGGGACAGGGAAGAAGACCCTGGGCCCTGGCCAATGATTCCTTTGGGCTCTCCGGTTTCACTCTAAATCAGTGTCTGAGGACGGGGATAGGAAAAGCCTCAATTTATCTCTCCTTCACCTGAAACTCAGGGAGCCCCAAGAGTCAGTGAAGCTCCAGAAGATGGCTTGCCACAGCCTACAGCCTAGGAATGCCTGGAATTGGGAAACGGAGTGTGTGTGTGTGTGTGTGGGGGGGAACTCTCCTGCTAGTTTGGTTGGGCAAATCCATGTCCTGCCTCCATTTTCCTCATCTGTGAAATGGGGTGGGGGCTAGCCTCCACGATCTTCTACGGGGAGCCAAGGGAGTAGGTCTGCCTAAATGAACAATTCAGGGGAACCCTGGGAGCAGGAATACCTTCAGAGGAGGCACCCCGGTGCCAGGAGGGGCGGGTATCCTCCTCCCCCCCCCCCCCAGCCAGCACTTGCCAAAGGAACAAGGAACCCTCTTGCTCCGCCCCATCCATTATCTCGGTGGGCACATAGCACAAAGAAGAGGATTAATGGGGTGGGGGCAGGGGGAGTGGGGAGTGGCTCTGTCCCAGCCCCAAGTCATTCACACAATCCAAGGACAACAAGCCCCTTATGGACTCGGCCAGGTTCCTTCTGGACTCCACAGAAGCAGGTTGGGGGGGGGGGGGGGGAGGAGTGATTCAAGTGCCAGGAGATAAGCTCCTCCCACCAAGCGAAGCTGGGGGCCACAGCCCACCCCCATGAGGCCAAGCCCGGAGAGAATACACAGGGAAGGGGGGGGGCGGGAGTGAGCAGAGGAGTGATCACTAATCAAGCCCTCGGATCGCCCCCTCTCCTTATTCCAGCCTCCTAATCGCAGAGCTGGACACCCGACCCCGAACAGAACGAGACAGACGCCAGCACCTACTCAGAGCCCCCCAGATGGGATACAAACACCAAGGGGGGGGGGGGCAAGGCTGTAGGAAGGGGAAGGCTAAGGAGAATCCGGCTTAAGGCAGGTGTTGGCAACCATGCAGGCTGCACCTGTTCCTCCAAAGCAGCCCCAAGCTGCACCCCACCTGTGAGATCCAGCCTCCGAGGGGGAGGAGCATCCTCCGAGAGTCCGCCCGCCTCAAAGTCTGGGCTTTTCACCCCAACCCAGCCCGAATCCCGCCTCCAGGGCCAGATGTGAAAGTGCTGGCGGGGGCCGGGGGCAAAGACAGCTTCCAGCTTCAACAGCCCAGCTCCGCCAGAGCTCTGGGAGAAACGACCCCTGGCCCTGGGAGTCCTCCCCCCCCGGCCCCCCGGTGGTCTCACACACACACACACGTCTACCCCACCGACTGACACTTGCTTCCTCCCTCTCCCGAGCTCTAGCTACTGCATCTCGTGCCTCCCCACCTGCAAAACGAAACCAGCCCAGCCTACGGGCTCCAGAGAGCCACGGCCAGCTGAGGGAAGCCCCGGGCACACAGCTGGCTAAAGACCGACCCAAGCAAGCACCAGGGAATTCTCTGCCGCCGCAGGAAAGTCACCCGCGCCCCCTACCCGGGAAGAGCTTAAACTTCCTAAGCAAAATCCTGCAGAGGACCTCGAGGGTCAAAGCCAGGGACCAGCAGAGGAATGTTTCCTAGCCCGCGGGTGCCTCCATCTCCAGCTGTTCTCGCTTTGCACAAGGCACCCCCCGGCGAACCCAAGTCCCGATCCCAATTCCACCAGGTGCCTCCTTACCGTGTCACTCCATGCAGACCCAGCCCGATCCTCGCCCTCCGCCCGGGCATCACGCACCCCTACCGGGTCCCCACGTCCCCCGGCATGGTCACACACATCCTCCAAGTGTGTCCGACCCACAGTCCTCTGGGGCGAGTTACCTACCCAGGGGGCTCCCGGCCTGCAGCTCGTCCGTTCCCCGTCCGGGGCTGCCAGCTGGGGCAAGAGCCCGTGTTTGCAAGCTGGATGTCGCCGCCCCAGTGCTTCCCCCCAGAACTCTGCAGCCTCCGCCACTGGGGCTCTCCCAGCGAGCCAGAACCTACTCTTAAGGACTCCGTGACGCACGGAGAGGGCGGGGGCGCCACTGACGCACGCAGCCCGGGAGCGCTCCTGGCCATACAAGGGCGCGGGGGGCGGCGCGGTTCCGGCGAGAGGGAAGGCCGGGGGAGCGCGGGGAGGGGGAGCCCGAATGGGCGGGGCGCGAGGGCCTGGAATGTCTGCGCGCGTGACGCACTCGGGGTTCCATTGACGCAAAGAGCGGGGATTGTTTGATCTATAAATAGTCTCCGTTCGCCCGCCGGGCTAGCTAAAAATAGCCTCTGCCTGGGCCCCCCTTCTCCTAGGCCGGGCTAGAGAGGGGTTCCAAAGGGGATGGGCGGCACCCCTAAACCCAGAACCCCTTCCCCCTCACATCCCCACTCCTGCCTTTAAGTTTGGCCAACCCACCCCACAGGTGCAAGGAAAGAAGGTGAGGGGCGGCTCTGAGGAGCCTGGGACAGCCGCAACGCCCATGGCCGAAACCCCGAGTCTTCCGGCTCTGCTTCCAGCCCAGCTGCCCCCGGGGCTTTGTCACCCTTGACCCTGGGAAAGAGAGAACTGCCGGGCCGTAAGGGGCAGCCAGATAGAAGAGGCCGCCTCCGGGGACCTCAGGGGTGGGACAGACCCGCCCTCCATACGGCTCATCGGGCATCCCCGGGCACCACCACTCCCGCCCCCGCCAACTTTCTCCTGGACTTAATCATGCTACTCTCGGGCCAAGGAAGATCCCAGTTAGGGCAGAAAGGAGGCCAAGGATTATCTATAACCAGTCTTTCCCCCACCCTCAAACGAGGTCCCCAGCCTCTGAGCCCCCCAGGATGTGCTCTAGGCGACTTCAGGGAGCACCTTACGTTACAGCCAGCTCCTCACTGTCTGCAGGTAGAAACCCCCCACCCAGGCAATTCCCCAAGGCTTATCTTTGGCCACCCCCCTCCTCACAATGTTGCAGGTGTAATCCAACTGACCCGGTGGAAACCCACATCTACCCAAGTCATACAGGTGGCCAGTGGCCCGAGGGGTGGAAGAGGAGGTAGAACAATCATAGCTGACATTCCCAAAGGCCTTGAGGTTTGCAAAATGCTCTTCCTACAGATTTGGGAGCCCCCCAAAAGGGACAACCTGTCCGCTCTCATTTGGGTCTCCCCATTGTACAAATGGGGAAAAAGAGTCTCCAAGGTGTTAGTGATGGGTCAAGGGAGTGGGGAAGGATTAAAACTACTTGAACCCAGGCCTCTCTCCAACCTCCAAGTAGAGCTTTCTTTCCATTACACCCCACTGCCTCTCTAAGCAAGCACACGGAACAAATTAGACTTTAGTTAGTAAGAAGCAGTGATGCTGATAGGAAATTGCCTCGTCTAACCTTACAATGGGTACACAGGTCAGAACCAGGGTTAAGGGAGTAAGCTAGCACCAGAGAGCAGGCTAAGGTTGGTAAATCACTCTGTACCAGAGGGCTCTCCTTTGATCCAAAAAGACTGGGTTCAGGAATGGGGGGAAGCTATGAAGAAATACTAGGACCAAGTGAGACAGCCAGGGCTCCAATATGACCCAGTCCCATAGTCTGCCCACTATGGAGAACAGGGTGCCAGAGGAAACAATTAGGGAAGTAGAACAGGAAGGAACCCTCCCATTAAACCCATTTATTTAGAAAGAGAAAAAAAAAAAAAAAAACCCTAGCCAGGGCAAGAAATCAGAGATATGTCTCTGTCTTTTCTCTCTCTCTCTCTCTCTCTGTCCCTCTCCTTTCTCCGTTCTGTTCTCCCCCTCTCTTTCCTCTGTCTGTCTGTCTCCTCTCTCTGTTCTCTCCCTCTCTCTCTGTCTCTCTTTCCCTCTTTCTTCAATGTCTGCCTCTCTCTGTTCTCTTTCTCTCCCTCTCTGTCTGTCTCTCTCCTCTCTATTCTCCCCCTTTCCTCTGTCTCTCCTCTCTCTGTTCTCTTTCCTCTGCCTCTCCCTCCTTTCTCTCTGTCCTCTCCCTCTTTCTTCTGTTTCTGTTCTCTTTCTCTCCTCTGTCTCCTCTTTTTCTCTCCTTCTGTCTCTCTCTGTTCTCACTTTTCTCTCTCTCACACACACATACCCCACTCTCAAGTTCATTAATATTCTTTCCTCATACTCCTCCCCCAGTTGATCTCTATCTAAGAACCCTGGAGTCCTGAATCCTTCCAAATCTAAAATTCCAGTCCAGGGCTCTCTCCTCAGCTACACCTCTACCTAAGATGATATGATGCTGGCACCTTACCCTCAACAGGTTCAGAAGTGAAACTCAACAACCCTCCCCACAAAACAAGAAGATAAAACAAGATACTGTGAAGTCTTAAGTGGATAGAGTGGGGAGGCACGGCCTGAGTTCAAATCTGACTTCCTCAGACATTTCCAGGCTGTATGACCCTGAGCAAATCACTTAACAGCCATTTGCCTAGCCCTTGCCACTCTTCTGCCTTAGAACTGAATACTGAGACAGAATGTACAGGTTTCAAGCAAATAAAAACCCTCTGCAGTCTTCGTGGATTCACTGGGGAAATCCAGGAGCAGTAACAATCTATCACCAAACCCTACCAATAGTCTGGTCCAGGCAGGCCTTTGCCACTCCTTCAAACACTTTTCATCATTCCACTTCCCTGACAGGAACCCACAAAGGGCTTTCCTATCCTCGCCCCATCAGAGTCGTGGGATGTCATCTCAGAAAATCTAATGCTACCCACTGAGAGAGAAAACGACTGATCCCAAGTCACTCAGCTGGCATATGGTTAGAGTCCAGATCACTGGATTGGCTCAAATGTTCTTTCCATCAGAATGTGCTGCCCTAGTGGGCTCTCCCCTCTCATCCCCGATGGAGGTGGCCCCACTGGATGCTTGGAAATGGTGGCCAAGGAGCTGACTGGGTCCCTTCCTCCTCTCTCACTCTGAGCCTCAATCCCATTCCCATAAAGCCCTTCCAGCCACCTCCCGGGCACCCACTCAAGGAGGGGGAGGCTCCACAGTGGACCCAGTGCTGACAGTGACAAGCCCATCCTGGACTCTGCCCTAGGCCCCAGCACACTCCTCTCCAATCCACAAGGCAACTTCAGAAAGTGGAGACTTTCAAACAAACAGATAAATAGAAAACCTTACCTTCCACCTTAGACTCAATACTGGGTATTGGTTCCAAGGCAGAAGAGCAATCAGGGCTAGGCAATGGCAGTGAAGTGACTTGCCCAGGGTCAACCATCGAGGAAGTGTCTGAGGCCAGATTTGAAGCCAGGACCTCTAGACCTGAGCCACCTAGCTGTCCCCTACAAGTCATTTTAATATTGGAGCAAAGTGTAACTCAAAAGGAAGGTCAGTCTTTGCTGTCTCTCCATCCCATTCAGCACATGATATAATCCAAACCAAATCAAGATCATTTGTATTTTTTCTAGTCTTTATATATAGACTTATGTCGTCTAGATTTTTAAACTATTTTTATCCTACATTAAATCTACTAACTTCTGACTGAACTGCTTTTACACAGATCATAATAAATCTTTATAACTATTCAACACATCGAGGCTCCCCCTTCATTAGCACAGGATGTGCAAGTCTCAGAGTAGAAGGAATTCCTGGGCAATGGCACCTCCATTTTCCAATTCCCAACAACCACTAACTGACCACCTCTGTGGACAGGGTGGCTCAGTGGACCGAGAGCCAGGCCTGGAGATGGTGGGGGAAGACTGTGTTCAGATCTGGCTTCAGACACTTCCTTGCTGGGTGTCCCTGGGCAAGTCACTTAACCCTCACTGCCTAGCCCTTCCTGCTCTTCGGCCTTGAAACAATACATAGCATTGATTCTAAGAAAGAAGGTAAGGTTAAAAAGAACAGAGTAGTGACATCGTGGAGGAGTGGAGCCGGCTGACTTGTGCGAAAGCAGATCTCTGTCCTGGCCCCTGGCAGCTGGAAGCCTGAGCAGAAACTTTCCTTCCGGATGAGTTTCAAAATGAGCCAAGTCAACAGAAGAGAGTGCCTTCACTTAAAGCTGCCTAAGAAATCAGTCCCAACCACCAAGGTGCACTCCACACATGTTGTGAGCACTTGGGAAGGGAGGGGGACCCAGTGGGCTCTCCCCCCATCAACGACCCCCCAACAGTACAGTACAAACTATAAAAGTGCTCCTTCCCTCAAGGAAGCTGCATGCTCCTGGATGGATAAAACGGGAACCCAGAGATCTGAGGGCCATTGGAGGATGGAGAGAACCCTGACACGTGGGAGATCAGGACACGCTGCCTGCAGGAGAAGGCATCTGAATGGAGCAAATGGCAGGAAATTAAAGAAAAATGCAGAATCCGAGAGACCAAGATGAAGGGCCAGTGCATTTCAGACATGGAGAAGGCAAGTGATGGAGCAGCAAACTGGGGTGCATGTGGGTAGGATATGAGATATGTAGTATGGAATAGGAAGTGATTCTGGAGAGGCAGGAAGACTGTAGAAAACCTCAAATAACTGGAACTGGAAGGCAAGAAGACCTGGGTTCAAAATCTGCCTCCAATGGTGGCTGTGTGAGGGCAAGTCAGGGAAAAACATCTCTTTCCCTCTCTGTAAAATCAGTACAGTAATTGGAGCATCGATGTCCCAGGGACATTGGGCAGATCCCATGAGATAACCTATGGAAAGTGATTTCCAAAGCATAAAGTGCATTTCAGGTATGTCTGACCCCATTTGAGATTTTCCTGGCAAAGACACTGGGGTGGTGTGCTCAGCTGGCAAGAGCCAGACGTCAAATTTGAACTCGGATCCTCTTCCCTCTACTGCACCATCTGGCTATCCTGAAGTATTATATACTGTTAGCTATTAACAGGCAAAGAAGTCTGTGTTATCCTCTCAGAAGCAATAAGGAATCCCAGACATTTCTTGGGGAAGAGAGTCCCCAGGCAGACAGATCAGATGATCTGGGTCCCTTTGTGCAGGGTGAACTGGGGAGGGAAAAGCCTAAGAGCAAGAAGAACTAGGAGGATTATTCTTCTGCCTTTCAGGCCCTCTCCCCCTTTTCTGGATCGGCTTCCCTTCTTGGGCTGCCTCCCCTTGTAGCCACATAAGATGGGGGCGGGATGGCTTTCTTCCTCCCTGTATCAGAGAGCCTGAATTTACCCAGTGGCCATGTGAGTAGGATTCAGGAGATGTTGTGGAGGTTGAGGCAAGAAGATTTGGCATCTAATAAGGAAATGGGGGGAAGGCAGAGAAGAAAAGGGGGGACACAGGACAACAATGGCTGAGGCTATGAACCTGGGAGCCTGGAAAGATGATGGAACCCACAACAGAAGGAAGGACACTTGGGAGAAGGTCTGGTTTAAGGGGTTCAGTTCCATTTTGGATATAAGTTTGAGATACCTGAAAGATGTCTGGGCAGAGTCACCCTGCTTAGGTCAAGGACTAATAACTTGGAATGGTAACTGGAAATGTCCCTATGAAGCCCTCAACCTTTCAGAACACTCAGAGATCCAAGAATGGTCTACAGATTTGTTTATTTTATACCCTTACCTTCGTATCAATTATAAGGCAGAAAAGTGACTAGGACTAGCAAAGGGGTTAAGTGACTTGCCCAGGGTCACACAGCTAGAAAATGTCTGAGGTCAGGTTTGAACCCGGAACCCAGGAACTCCCATCTCTGGGCCCAGTTCTCAATCCACTAGGCTACCTACCTGCCCCATGTCCATAGACTGGTTCATCCAATTCATCCACCTTATGGGGAAAGACCAGAGAACTGGAATCCCTCAAAGAACCTCATGATAACTCTGTTACCCCAGGCCAGCTGGTACTAGAGCCAAGCCATGTGCCCCTGGGCATCCAGATTCAAGAATCACACATGAGATTTCTAGCTGGAAGGGGCCTCAAGAATATTTGAATCCTAATTGTAAATAGGATTTAAATCCTAATTTTTAAATTAAATTGAAATCCAAATCTCATTTTCATTTAGTCCAGGATGTGGAATCATAGATTCTCCTAGTTGGGAAAGACCTAGGAGACAAGAAGATCCAACTTGTATGATAACTACCTGAAACCCATCTGCCTGTATGCCAGAAAAATGTTCCTCTGACCTTTGTCTAGAGACCCTCATGAGAGGGAACCCAATGCTACCAGAAGTGGCTCATGTCATTCTAGAGAGTTCTGATTGTTGGGAAATGTTCCCTTACACTAAGCCTAAATCTGCTATTTCATAACTTCCAACCACTACTGTCTTCTGATCGAAAGCCAAAAAAACACAAAAGTCTAAATTGCTTTCCACATGGCAACCCTTCAAATAGTTGAAGAAACTAATCATGTTCCCTCCTAAGTCTCTTCTTTTTTTGGCTAAAGAGCCCTAGTTCTTTCAACCAGTCTTCAGATGGCATGCTCTTAAGACCTTTCAACCATCCTGGTCACCCCCTCTATGAATTCATTGCAATTCATTAATATCTTTAATTAATGTGCATTCTCAATGAAACGTGGCAGCCAGAACCAGACGGCATTCCAACTATGGTCTGTCCAACATAGAACATTCTAGAACCATCGCCTCCTTCATCCTGGACATCATGCTCTTCTCAATGGATCCAAAAGTTCATGACAGTTGTTTGACTACTATATCACACTGCCAACTGAGTCATCTTGAGCCTGTAGTCCACTAAAACCCCATCTACTGTTCACTGATCTTATACTTGTGAAATTCATTATTACCACCCTCTCCCAGGTGGTAAATAGTCTAATATAGGTTATACCAGTGCTTTCATGCAAAACAGATTTCCATATTCCCCATGCCATGACAGAAGACACATACCACATATACAATAAAAACTCAAGGAGGAAATAAAGTGGAAGATGGTACACTTTGATCTGCAATCAGACTCCAACAGTTCCTTTTTTGGCTGTGAATAACATTTTTTATCATGAGCCCCTTGGGGCTATCTTGGAATCTTGCTTTGTAGCTAACAGTTAAGTCATTCATAGTTGATTGTCATACAATATTGATGTTATGTACACTATTCTCCTGGTTCTGCTCACTTCAGTTTGCATCAGTTGATATGTCTTTCCAGGTTTTCCTGAAATCATCCTGGTCATCGTTTCTTATGGCACAATAGTATTCCATCACAACCAGATACCACAACTTGTTCATCTATTCCCTAAGTCAGTGATGGGCAAACTACAGATGCGGGCCCCTGAAATGTTCTATGCAGCCTCGACATTATTCCTAATCTGATGAATACAATGAATACAATATGATACAATGAAACTTGGAAAGAGTTGCCTTAAAAACAGGATGACAGATGAGATTTCTTTTCCTTTGGCCCCCACTTTAAAAAGTTTGCCCATCACTGCCCTAAGTGATGAACAGCCCATCAGTTTCCACTTCTTTGCCACCATGAAAAGAGCCAATATCAATGTTTTGTACAAGTAGGTCCTTTTACCTTATCTCTGATTTTTTTGGAATACAGACCTAGCAGTGATATTGAATAGCTAGTATTTTTAAAGTCCAGGGTTTGCAAAGTGCTTTACAAATATTAACTCATTTCATCTTACAGATGTCTGACAGAGGCTATCAATCACACCCACCATCTATTTCAGGGTTGCTTGGGATAGGGGTCATTTGGACATAATGGCTGAAGTTCAAAGACAGCTAGGTGTTCTCTTCCATGCTCTCAACTTATCTTGGATCTCAATTCCATAGTTGCCATTTTTGTTCTATCCTCTCCAGTCCAAAGATCATTCTTCTTGACAGAGAAAAATAGAAGTGGGGTGAAGTGAGTTATTCTGCTTTCTCTTTGTCATCTGTTTTCCTAATTCCATCCACCTCTACAATTGGTCTTATCCCTTCTTTTTGCCAACATAAATCCTTACCTTCCATCTTAGAATCAATATTAAGTATTGGTTCCAAGGCAGAAGAATGGTAAAGGCTAGGCAATTGGTGAGGCCAGATTTGAACCCAGAACCTCCAGTCTCCAGCCTGGTTTTCTATCCACTGATCCATCTAGCTGTCCCCCAACATAGTTCTAAAGACAAAAACGTCCTCACCTTAATGCTCCAACACTACTCTCTCCTAATGCCATGTCAACCCTTTGCATTCATCTTTCCCTTTTCTCTTTTCTCTGCATCCATCCTTTAAAAATATAAGTTGGTTGATCAGTTCCTTCCTAGTGTATCCAAATGGTTTTCATCAACATTTTGCCGTTCACTTTCCTCATCAGAATATTTTGCTTCACCAAGAGCCTCCTATCCTTCTCTGAGGGAATATTATACTGTAGGAATTTCAGAGCAATACCCTTTTATGATAACACAAAACTAGAGGGAAAAAAATGGATGCCCATCAACCAACAAAAGGCTGAAAAAAAATACGGCATATGGGAATAGAGGAATATTGTAAGAAATGACGCATATGAGGAATTCAGAGAAACACAGACAGATTTTCATGAATCAATAAAGAGAAAAATAGGCAGAACTAAGACTGCAAATACACACAATGACTACAACAATGGCAATGAAAATAGCACCAGAAAAAAAGTCAAATTTTGAGTGGGGGTGGGGGGAACCAAATAAGGTCCCAGAGAGCAGATAATGAAACCTATTCTCTCTTTGTAGCAAAGAGGTGGAGAATTAGTAGATCAGAATATTGTATAAACTTTCAGATGGAGCCACTTGCTTGATTATTACTCTTTGTCAATCTTTGGGGAAAGGGCTTTGAGATTCCTAAACTGTTCATTCAATTCAATGAACATTTATTAAACAACGGTTGCATAAAAAGCAGTGTCAGAGAGTGTGAAGGTGATAAAGTTCAGACAGTTTATCACTATCCTCTAAGGTCTTTTAGCTGAAAAAGGGAGGCTGACAGTCAAATATCTATTATTAATACCATAATATCAAAATTATTCAGTAATATAAAATAAGTTCATCTTTAAAAATCAAGAAAAAAATTCACTTCCAAGCATAAAACAGGTATTCGAGACCTTGTACAATCTGGTCCCTCATCATTGCTTCAGTCTCAGAGAAACTGTTCTCACTCCACCCCCCACCCCAAACATATTACCTTGCAACAATATCCCTATCACTATTGCTGCCTTCTTGTTGTTTAAAGGTCTTCAGTCATGTCCCACTCTTCATGACTCATTTGGAGTTTTCCTGGCAAAGAATGGTTGGCCATTTCCTTCTCCAGCTCATTTTACAAAAGAAGAAATTGAGGCAAAAGGGATTAAGTGACTTGCCCAAGGTCATACAGCTAGTAAATGTCTGAGACTAGACTTGAACTCTGGTCTTCCTCCCTCTAGACTTTGCACTCTATCCTCTGCACCACCTTGCTGTCCTTCAATATAGCCTTTTTTTAAAAAAAGATATTTCATTTTACCAATTCCATGTAATAAGTTTTCTTAAGTTATAATATCCAAATTGTCTCTTTGTCTCCCTCTCTCCCTCCCTTCCCAGAGATGGGAAGCAATTTGATCTGGGTTATACATGCTCAATATGGTCTTAAAACAGTTATTATTGAGATCTTTTACATTTTTTCTTAAACTCGATTACCTTCTGTCCTATACTGAACATCAGTTCCAAGGCAGAAGAGATAACCTAACTGTGTATCTTTAAGTAAATTACTGGAACTCTTCACTGGTTTAAAAAAAAAAAGAAGAAGAAGAAGAAGAATGATGGTGTGGGACCAGATTACAAGAACTCCTCCTGCCTCAGTGATTATTAGGATTCTATTCCAGCTCTAACTCCAGAGAGCTGTCCCAGCCTCACCACCAATCTGCCAAGAGACCCTGAGCCTTAGCATCCTCATCTTCAAAGTGAAACCCTTTCCAGAGGGTTGCTCTAGGAATCTAATGTTCTAACCAGTTCCCAGAAAGCCTTGAAAGATTAAAGAACGCTGCTGCCGAGAGTCACTGCTGACTCTGTTTCCACCGTTTATGTATTTGATTGTAGGAAACAGAGACAAGCAAGTCCTCTCCCCTCTCACCCCATAATCCTCCTTTTCTCCTTTCAGTTTTTAAATGTGTGCTTCTCTTTATTATCCCTGTGTCCCACGGACTCTCCTGAATCCCAAATCCCCCCCTCTGGCTACCTCTGAGAGAATGTGTATCTCATGGGCTGCCTCTCAGCCGAGAAGGGAATTCTGCTTTCCCCTCTGTCCTCTGAAGTCACACCTGGTCTATGCTAGGGGCAGAGAACTGGAGTCTTTCAGAGCTGTTCTCCTTTACTTCACTGTGGCCACTGAGAGAATTGTTCTCCAGATTCTCACTTGGTGTGTGTGTTCATATAAGTCTTCCCAAAGAGTCTCTGAATCCTTCACATTGGTCATTTCTTCTGGCACAATAATAGTTCGTTTGAGGCACATATCCCAATATGTTCAGACTTCCCCCAAAAGACGGGCAACAAGCCACTTTGACTCTAGATCTTTGCTACCTCAAAAAAGGCCTGCAGAAATATTTCTGCGTATTTGGGGCTTTTCCCCACTCTGTCTCTGACCTTCTTGGGGTGTCTCAAATGACAGCCAGACAAATATTTTGCAAGCCTGGAAGCATTAGAATAATGCTAAGCTAGCATTATCATCATCCCCATAGTTATATCTGGCCCCACTTCCTACTTGAACCAGAAGTGAATAAAGCAAACTCCTTCTTTCCCTCCCTTGGAACTGGGGATAAGAAATGGATGGCACCTATGAATCCATCCAGCTTCCAGCTAGATGTCAGTAAGAATTCCCAGAGTGGAAAGCTGGGAAACACAGGGCAAAAGGGTCTCTCCTTCCCTAGATACCTTAAAGGTTAAGAATTCTGTTGTCTATCAATCTGCACTAACCCCATCTTATTCCCCATCTGTCTAGCATGAAATTTGGCTTAGCTTTTGGAACAACCCCAAGCCGATCCCTCAAGCCAGGGTCTCAGGCCACCTTGCAGACCCCACGCCTGATTCCACAGTCTTTCCCTCTGCCCCCTCACCAAGGTCACCACCCAGAGGAGGTGGGCAAGATTTCAATTCCCAAAATAAAAACCTTCTGATAGCAAGACACAGCCGGAAAGACTGAGGCATTTTCCTATTGTTAAAGTATTTTTAGACCCAGGCTCTGGATTTGTTTAGAAACTCATGTTCAGGAGAATGAGAGAGAGGGAGAGACAGAGAGAAACAGAGAGAGAGGAAAAAGGGAGAGACAGAGACAGAGGGAGACACACAGAGGGAGACAGAGAGAAACAGAAAGAGAAAAAGAAGAAAGAGAAGGGGAGAAAAGGGGGGAGAGAGACAGAGAGAGAGAGTGGGAGGAGAGAGAGGAGGAGAAGGAGGAGGGAGGGGGAAAGGGATAGAGACAGAGAAAGACAAAGAGAGAGAGAGAGACAGAGTGACAGAGAGACAGATACGTAAAGAACTCCAGTTCATTCCATGTCAGAGTTGAACCCTGGCCCTGCTCCCAGCCCCACTGCTACTCCAGGGAATGTGTTTTGTGGTGAGGAGACTGGCACGCCTTCAAGCTTTTGCTCCAAGGGCACAAAGAACCCAGGGAAAAGGCAGATGCAAGAAGCAGTGAGAAGCCCAAGGTTGGGGAAAAGGGGACAGCAAAGGTCTGAAAACTGTCCCCAAGCCCCAGAAGCCCAGGGCCCTTGGGGACCTGAGACACCTGGCTAAAGCAAGCCCTCAGTCTCCCAAAGCTTGCCGGACTCTTCCCTTGCTCTTTGGACAGAGCCATTCTTTGCCTTGGCCAGGCGGAAGAGGGGCAGAGGAAAGAGCTCAGTCCTCTGGTGAAGCTCTCAGGGTGAGCCCTCAGAGCCTGGCAGTGCCAGCATTCTCCAGCTCTAACCATGGCATGCTCAAGCAGAGGCTCGCCTGCATCCTGTGGCTCTAGGATGCTCCTTCCCATCCCTACCCTCCTACACGTGCCCGAGGCTCCAGCAGGGTCAGACAGACAGGACTTGGAGCAAGGCCCATCATCACTCACCAGCCTCTTCCTCGGGGTCTGCTCCTGGCCCGGAGGTCCTCAGAGTTAGCAGAGAGGGCCCAGGGGAGCCAGGGGGCTCCTTGCTGCTCTCGGGGCTGGAGGGAAGGGGAGCGTCTGCCTTCAGCTGGTTCTCCAGCCCAAGGTGAGTGAAGGCAGGGCCTGGGACGTGAAGGGCTGGGATCCTGGGGCTATTTCTAAGCCAGGGTGTCCCAGTGTGTTTATATAGCAGAAACCTGAGCCGAGATCTCCCAGGGCAAGCAGCCAGCCTGGGGTCTCTCTTGGTGGAGAGTTTGAATTTGGCTCGGGTCAGCAAGAGCCCAAAATACTCCGTTGACAGGGCAGCCGGGTGGCCCCTGCGTGAGCAGGAGCTTGGCCCAGGGCCCAGGCCCCAGCAGACAGGTGCCCACGTCACAAGACCAGCAGCTCTGGGGACTCACGGGGCCCCGGGCTGGCAGGCTGGGCCGGGTGGCCCTGACACTCCCTGAGGCCCTGGCGGTAGGAGGAGGGAGGGAAGGGATATTCCTCTGCCAGTGCTCAGACAGCTTGGCTTTTTGTGCCCAGAGGGGCAAGTTGGGAACAGGGCTTAGGGAGGAGGTGGAGGAGGGCAAGGAAGGGCAAACCAGGGGCAAAGAGGTAATGCAAGGGGCAACCCCCCCACCCTGGGTGGCAACCACCTGTCCCTCTCCAATGCCTTTGAGCCACATGCGCTGCTGGAGCAGAACCTGCTGATGAAGGCAGGGTGGGCTCTTCCCAGGGCCACCCCCAAACCTGGAAGCCCTCCGTGGTGAGGGTCTCTCCCATCTCCCAAGAACAGCCTGGCCTCTTGCCCTTACTCTGTGGAGATATTTCTATACACTGCCAGAGGCACAGGCTGGGAGAAGAGAACCTGAATCCCCCTCCCTTGACTCCAGCATGAGCCACAAAGCCTGTTGCCACAGATGGAAAAGAAGATCGAGGGGGACATCTGTGGGAACCCCGGAGGGATGAACCCTGGCCACATGGTGATCCCCATCTCCTTCTGTGCCCCGAGGCCCGGGTGGTCTTGTCTGCCTTCTCTGGCCACGACAGCTCCATTCTCCAGTTCGAATCATATCTGATTTGGGGGCCTGAGAAACATAGGAACTCCTTCCCCAGGAAGCCCAGCCCTGGCCTAGGAGTCAAGATGCCAGGAATGGGGTTTATCAGGAAGTTTCCATGATCTGTACTTTGGAGCACAAAGGGACCCCCATGATTCTCTACTCTGCCTACCTCCATTTTACACATGAGTAAACTGAGGCCAAGGGAAGGGACGTGCCAGGTCAGACAGATCAGGGCAGACCCAGGGCTTTCCCCAATGGAATGCCTCCTTCTTCTGGCTCTAAAATGCCAGGATTCTGTGGCCTGGCGTGGACTGCCCTCTGCCACTAACCAGCTCTGTGGCTTTGGGTAAACTGATTCACCTTTTGGGCTTTCAGTTTTCTTATCTGTAAAATGAGAGCCTTAGACTCAGAATGTGATTTTCCCAAGTGCCTGAGAGATGTTGAAGATGGGTTCTGAAATCGCTCTCCCTTTTTTCCTCCCTTGCTCCCCACATCTGTAGGACACCCCAAGATCCCCTGGCTCTGGTGCCAAGCATCCCCCCTGGGCCAGCCTGGAAACTCCTCATTCCCCCTGTGCCCTGCATCCTTCCCCAGTTTCTCCTCTGCCGGGGGGGGGGGGGGGGCCCTTCCAAAGGGGCCCAGACTCCTGACCCTGCCCACCCATCGAGGGGTCCTGCCTCCAAGTGGAGGCTGCCCAGAGCCACGAATAGGCACTTACCCTACTGCAAGGCAGATTAGGTTCTATTTAGGACATTCTTGAAGCATTCCAGGCCTGGTAAGGAGGGCCAGAGAGGCCGGCAGAGTTGGGGTGGGAGGCCCTGGCCTGGGGCCACTAGGGCCGCCTGTGGAGAGAGAACAAGAGTGAGAAGGGAGACAGGGATCCAGCTGGTTGCAATCACCAGAGACCCAGCCAGGAAACAGGCATGAGTGGGAGCTTGGCAAACATCGGGAACAGACGTAGGAGCCCAATGGGGGGGGGGGGGATGGATGGTAGGCGGGCAGGGAGAAAGGAGGGAAGGGCTGAGGTCCACACACAGCGACCTCGCCCTCCTGGAACCCCCAAGTCCTCAGAGCCCTGCCGTGGGCCCTTCTGACTGCTTGGAGGCCTCTGCCAGGGGTGCCCGGGGCCCAGAGCCAGAGGCCTCCCTCTGAAGGGCAGCTCGAGGGACCAGGGCCTGGAGGGGTGTGGAGGAAAAATGGCACAGCTGGCACAAGGGCAAGCCCCTCCAAGAGTGCTTCTGCCAAGATGGCAGCCCCAGATGGAGAGAGGCCCTAGGCCAAAGCAGGGGAAGGGGCAGGAAGGCCCCAGGCCCTGGCTTCCCTCCTGACCCCTTCCTACTATTTATTCCTCAGGCAAGAAGCCTTTCCAGCCTCCAGGGTGGGTCATTTCCTTCCAGGCCTGGCCCCTACCATGCTGCAGTAAGGGGCAAGAGCTGGGAGCGAGAGAATGGGCGGCCTGGTGCAGCCCGAAATGTCCCAGCCTGTCCCCATCTTAGAAGCCACCTTTCCCCGTCCTGCTAGTCCTGAGCTCGTGGGCAAGGGCTGGCATCTGGCCCTTTGCACACTGGAGATCTGGCCAGGAGGAAGGGAAGCAGATATTCAGATGTTTCCATGAGGAGGAAGAAGAGGGGGGAAAGTGGGACCTGGGGGGGAGGGGCTCGACAAGAAGCAGCCGGCTCTAGGGGGAGTGCAGTGACTGGGTCGGGCATCCCCTGGTACTCCTGCCCCTGCCCTCTTCCCCACCCTGGGGACTCCGGCCTGAGGCTCTGGGCTTCTGACCGACGGGTGGCCCCCTCGTCCACAGATCCTTCCAGAATGGGGGTGATGAGGCCCAGAGCAAGCCTCTGGATTTTCTCTGCATTTTTGGACTCGATGACTGAGCCAGCGGAGGAAGGGAATGCTGGGAAGTCTGCCTCCATGGCAGAGCACCTGCTGGTGAGCTGTAGTCGTAGCTTTGCAGCGCTCTTCCATCAGGCTGACCTGGAACCCTCCAGCCCTGGGCTTGGAGAGTCAGAGGGAGGCAGGTCTCATGCCATGGCTGAAGGAAGGGAGAGAGCCATTCCCCACATGGGCAGATGGCACCCCATGAGGAAGAGGACTTGCCCCAGAGGTCCACCTAAAGTCCTTCCCTCAGGCCCATGTGTCTGGAGTCAGAGCCCCAGGTGAGGCCCTGGCTGTCAGGGCTCTGGGAGGAGAAGGCCCAGAATACTGGATTGGGCCCAGGCCAGAGCAGAGCAGAGAGGGATGAGCCGGGGGTGCCACAAGGGCCAAGAGAAGTCCAGGGAGTGGGGAGGGGAGGGCCAGGGACAGAACCCGGGATGGGGCTCTTGTAGGGCTGGAGAGAGGCTGGACAGCAGGCCAAACTCCTTCAGGGCCATCTCCTCTGTTGCTGCTCCCTCAGCAGTGCCAGCTCCCCCTGACCCCACAGCCGGTTTCTCGGCAGAGATCCTGCAGGGGCTGGCCATTTCTTTCTCCAGTTTGTTTGATAGATGAGGAAACCGAGACACCCAGGCTTGTGACTAGCCCAGGGTCACCCAGCAAGTGTCCAAGGCTACATCCCCACTCAGGCCTCCTGACTGCAGGCCCCTTCCATCCGCCATGTTCTCACCCCACGCTCCTGTTCCCACTTCTGCCTCTGCCCCAGAGCTGAGCCTCCTCCAGGCTCCCCCTCCGTCTGTGGGCCACCAAAATGGTCCCTTTTTTCTGCTCCAACTTCTAGCTCTGGCTGAGAAGGCCACAGAATCCGCAGAACGGCCTGCTACATCCTCTCCTGGCTCCTCAGGTGGGCTCTGACAGGCATCCCTGTAGCTTCTGGCTCAAGACTGTCCCCCAGGCTGCCCGGCTCGTGTCGTGTCTTGTCTTCCTCCATTAGGGCTTTGGGGCCTCTGTAGCTGGGATGATGGGCTTTTCACTGGCCCACCCAGGCAGCCTGGAGAGGTGGCTTCACCATCAGGAAGGTCCAGCTGGTCTTTGCCGAGTCCTGGTGGGGAGCTTGGGCAATGCGGGCTGTGTGACCCTGGATGGGTCACTTAGGCCCACTGCCACGCTTCCACTCTCAGGGCTCAGCACCAGTTCGTGGGGGCAGAGGTACACTGGGGGGAGTTGGGGGCCAGCAGGGACTCCCCTGTCCCGGCTCCAGCACATTTGGGTGTCAGCAGGCTCCTGGGTCCCTCCCAGGAATCCCTTCATTTTACATTGGAAGCCAGGGAGGCCGGGGAGGGGGAGTCCTGACTGCTGTTTCCCCCCTGGGGTGGTGGTGAAGGGGAGAAAGCCGGGACAGACCTGCCAAATCCTGCCTCACATACTCACTGTGTGCACTCACCTCAGTCTCAGTTTCCTCATCTGTAAAATGGGGATAACCAATAAGAAGAGCAGCGACTTTGCAGGGTCAAGAACCCCATGGGGAGACAGGCATTCGTGCAAAGGGCTCTGCAAACCGAAAAACAATGGAATAATAAGAACAACAACAACAATAAATAATAATAAAATAGCCCAGGCACAAGAGGCCCCAGACTTTCGCCCTCCTCCGCCCCCGCCCATTCAGCAGCAGTCCACTCCGTGCCCCGCCCCTCCCCCGAGGGCGGGGCAGTAGGTTTTGCTCCGCCCCCATTTTCCAGGCCTGCTTCCCCAGGCCGAGCGCCCTTCCCCCCTCACCTGGCTTGCTGGAGCGCTCCGTGACGCCAGGCCCTGCCCGGCAGGGAGCCAGCCTTTCTTTCTGCGGACGCCGGACCCCCACCCCTGGCACAGGACGCGGGGCGCGGGGGTCCGCTCTGGCCTCCTGTTCCTTCTCCTCCGGCAGCAGCCGCCTCCAGCTCGGCGCCCCACGAACGCCGTCATCTCCCACCTCCGCAATCGCCGCCGGCCCGCTAACCCCGCGAGCCAAGGGAGCCCCCGGCCCGGCTGTTCTGGGGCCTCGCCGCTGTCGCCCCTCCCCCAGCTCCCCGGCCCGGGCTCAGCGCGAGCGGCTGTTCCGGCAGCCGGCGTGCCTCCCCCCGCGTCTAAGCGGGGGAGGAGTGACGCGCGCGCCCATTGACGTCTCCGGAATCCCGGCGGTGGCGGCTGCCCGCCCTCCCGCCTGCCTCTGGAGCATCGCCCGCCTCAATGGGGCTAAAAATAACTGCGCCCAGGCGGAATAGCCCCACGCGCCCGGCGCCCCGCCCCCACCAGGGCTACCCTCCCGCCGCGCGCCACCCCAGGCTCCCCACCTCCGCGCCTTTGCTGGTGGTGCCGGGCTGGAGCAACGACTCCGCCATCTCCGTTTGCACCCGCGGGAGGTCCGGAAACGAAGGTGAATTAAGAGTGGCACCTGGAGAAACGCGATTAATTGTCTAACTAATTAATGAATACCAGCCAGCAGGGTTGCAGAGCGCTTTCCAAATATTAACGCATTTTATCCTCTCACCACCCCTGTGACGTTGGGACTATTATTTTTACAGGTGGGGAAACTGAGGACTACAGATTGACGCAAGCTAGTTCGTTCTCAAGTTCGAACTCAGGGACACTCTCCTCCAGCGCTCCTTCCCGCATCACTACCTAACTGCAGAGGAAGGGCTATGAGGCGCAGAGGGGCAGCAGGATTCGAACCCAGGTCCCTTCACTCCAAACCCAACATTTCATTGATATTTCGGTTCTACATACAGAAAAGTGTGGCATATTGGGGAAAGGATTTAGGAACACGTTACTCGGGCAGCTAGTGCTGGTGTTCCATTCCCAGTCCTTTAACTTCTGCCTGCCGGGGTTTCCTCATCTGTAAAATGGGGATAACACCGCCTACCTCCCAGGGCTCTGCGTGGGTCAAGTGCTTGGCAAACCTTAAGAGCTTAAGAGTCTCTGAGATTAAATCATTCACCGGTGGGGAAATTCGGGGCTGAAACCTCTACACCAGTGAAATCACAAGACCGCAGGGGCATGCCCGACCGCCCTCCATCGCACTTCCCTGGCCCCTGAGGCAGGGAGTGCGGGTGTTACTGCCTCCATTTTACAGATGGAGAAACTGAGGCCCAGTACAGTTCCCCGCCATGTGTGTGTAAGTGCTGGCTTTCCCATTGGAATGTAATTCCTCAAGGCCAGGGACTATTCCCTTCTCGGTACATCGCCCGGAACTGGTGCCCGGCAATTGCATAATAAGTCCTTGTGGGTCCATTTCCAACGTGCTTTGTTCATTTCTAAAGCTTCGCCGATGTCTAGCGCCTGTCTGACAGCTACGGGACAGACCTGGACCTTTCTGGTCCCTGTGCCTGCTTCCGTCTCTACAGTCAATCTAATCCATGTACCTAATTGCTGAATACCTCTCTTCCACTTCCGCTCCCTTTGGCTTCCCTTCTTCTCTCCCTCCTGCTCCTCCTCTTTCTCTCTCCCCATTTCCTTTCCTTCCTCCTCCACTCCCTCCTTCTATTCTTCCCCTCCCCCTTAAACTCTCTCTTCTCTCTCTCCTCCTCCTCCTCCTCCTCCCCTGCTCCTCCCTGCCCCTCCCCTCTTCCTTTTCTCCTTCT
>NC_058134.1:289833059-289850559 GCF_016433145.1 Gracilinanus agilis
CCCTTCCCCTCTTCCTTTTCTCCTTCTCCTCCTCCCTCCCCTTCCCCTCTTCCTTTTCTCCTTCTCCTCCTCCCTCCCCTTCCCCTCTTCCTTTTCTCCTTCTCCTCCTCCCTGCCCCTCCCCTCTTCCTTTTCTCCTTCTCCTCCTCCCTGCCCTTCCCCTCTTCCTTTTCTCCTTCTCCTCCTCCCTCCCCTTCCCCTCTTCCTTTTCTCCTTCTCCTCCTCCCTCCCCTTCCCCTCTTCCTTTTCTCCTTCTCCTCCTCCCCCTTTTCCTCCCCCGGCTAGCCGTGGCTCACCTTCTCCGGTCCCTGCGCTTCATCTCTTCTTGCCTCTCTACAACCTGGTTCCCCGCACTGTGCCTGGCAGTCTCTGAACCGGCTCCTCTTCCCTCCTGGCCTCTGTGTGTGTGGATGGAGGTCCTGTGTCCTAGATGTTACTGGCAGGGCTCCCTGCTCTCCTCCTACCTCTCTGAACGCTCCTTCTCAGCTTTTCCTGCTCTCTCCAGGCCGGCTCTTCTCCTCTCCCCACAGACCGGCCCAGGGCGTTGGCGGAAGGCTGGGTCCGGCCTCTGGACAGTAGCTCCTTCCCCGGAGATCTCGGCTCACACGCGCACAGCGCTCACCTCTCCACGGGTGTTCCTCAGACTAATCCTGGACCTCGTGTCCCGGCGCTTGTGGCGGCAGATTAATTTAAGTCTAAGGAAAATCCCACCTTGTTCGCGCTAGAAGACAGCTTGGACGTCCTCGCCCCCACCCTCATCCTGCGGCAGGCCAGTGAGATCCTCGCCCTGGGTCCCGCCGCTACCAAGCGTCAGACGCCGGATTTGAACTCAGAAGTCTCTCCACTGTGGCGCCCCCTAGAGGCCCCTACAAAAAGATTAAAAAGAGGCTCCATCCAAGGAACCGAGCAGGCGTGGTCGCCGTCTGCGTTCCATGAATCAATTTCAGGGTGTCCAGTGCTTCTCCGGCACTCGCGTCCTCCTCTTTCCCTTTGCCCCGCGCCTGCCGGCGCTTAGACTGTACCCCCTGCTGGCTCTGCTTTTTGCGTTTTCCATGACTCCTTCGCTTTGAGTTCCCCAATGCCGGGCTGTCCCTGGCTCCCACGGGTCTCCCTGAGGTCAGCTTCCCTCCGGTTTCCGAGAGCCCTTTCCAGCTTCCTCAGCATGCCCCCTGCCCGCTTCATGGCACCGAGGATGCCATTATTCAAACGAATGAAACTCGAATTCTTAATGATCTTATTTAGCTATTAGTTCTGTGCCCGATTCCCTCCTTTCTCTGGATCTCCCCACAGCACCCATGACAGGAGACTGCGGGGTTCCATCACTATTTTATTTTGTCTTCTCAAAAGAATTTAATTCTTTGTCGGAATTTCATAAGAGTCATTTTCTTTTGGGTTCATGCTTTTAATACATGTCATGGGTGCAGGTTTTCACATCATCTTCATTCCACAGTTTTAACAAGAAACAGCTAAAAATGTAGTTCAGCCTAACCAAGCAGGACCTCAGCCAAGTCTGCCAGTCTGCAGCATTCCACGCTCCTGGGCTCCCATCTGTGCAAAGAAGGGAGGGAGGTGCATTTTCTTAGGAAGTCAGTTTGGTTGTTAGAATTACCGAATTCTCAGAGGGTTTTGTTGTTGTTCTTTCCATTGACACTGTGGCCATCATGATGCATATTGTTTTCCTGCTTCAGTCTGCTTTGGTTCCTCTAAGCATTGCCAGGTCTCTCTGAATTCTTCATATTCATTCCTTCTTAGGACACAAGAATGCTTCTTAGACTCATAGACCATCATTAATTTTGATTTCTCCCAATCAAGGTACATCTACTCCATTTCTAGGTTTTTTGCTCTGCAAAAAAAGACTGCTAAAAATAATGTGTGTGTGTGTGTGTGTGTGTGTGTGTGTGTGTGTGTGTGTGTGTNTGCTAAAAATTGTGTGTGTGTGTGTGTGTGTGTGTGTGTGTGTGTGTGTGTGTGTGTGTGAAAAGCGCCTTTCTTCTTGTCCTTGAAAATGCCCAGCTGTGAGAGCTGGACATTTTGACCACTTTCTTAGCATAATTCTAAATGGCTTTCCAGCAGGGTTGGATCAGCTCACAGTTCCATCAATAGTATATTGGTGGGAGTGCAGCTAGGTAGTAGTGGATAGAGAGCCAGGTTCAAATATGACTTCAGATACTTCCTAGCTGTGTGACCCTGGGCAAGTCACTTAACTCCCATTGTCTAGTCCTTCCTGCTCTTCTGCTTGGAACCAATACCGGTATTGAATCTAAGACAAAAGATTAGGATTTTAAAAAACCCAACAGTATATGGGTGTTCCCGTCTTTCCGGAGCCCATCAGTATTGACTTCCTCCATCTTTTCTCATCTTTCCCAATTGTCTAAGTATAAGGTAAAACTTCAGTGTTGTTTAATTGGCAATTACACCAATTATTAATATAAAATTGGTATTTGGTATAAAAATGCAGTTCCAAACATTCAAAATGTAAATATTTGGTATAAAATAACAAATATTCAAATATTTAACATTTAAATATTCAACATTAAAATAATACGTTTAAATATTCAGTATAAAATAACAAATATTTAATATTTTAATATTTTTAAAATAATCATCATTTATATAGCACTTTAAGGTTTGGAAAACACTTTCCAAATCCCTCATTTTATTTTTATGACAACTCTGGGAAGTAGAAACTATTATTATCATCATTTTACAAATGAAGAAACTGAGGCAGAGAGTGGTTAAGTGCTTTGACCAGGATTATACAACCAGAAAGTAACTGAAGTAGGATTGAAACACAGACCCCAGATCATGAGATGCTCTAACCATAGCATCACTGAGATGCCTTCAAATTCAATTTTTTTTCTCAAAAAATGAGATTGAAAGTATTAGCGGAGGCAGTGAGGAGAATCAGGAGAACCATGAAGAAGCTGGGAGAAACTTAAGAAGTATGATCAATGAATGACCAATCACTACTCCAAGGGACTGATGACTATCCGAGCTTTCCACTTCCTGCCTCAGAATGCAGGAGACATACATTTTCAGACACAGCCACAATATGTGATTTGTTTGTTTGTTTGTTTGTTTGGCTGTACTTATTTGTTACATGGGGGAGCTTTGGGAAGGGGATGGATTAATAGTGATAAAAAAAAAAAGAAAAAGAAAAAAAGGGGCTTCAATTATATATTATTGAGAAGAATAGAAGAAAGGTCAGAAGGGAATGGCTGATAAGAAGGACTGGATTGGAACTACCAAGTTAAATCTAATATACAGTTATGGAGTTCACTATCCCAGAGCCAGACTGGCTACAACTTCTAAGAGGTTGGAGTGTCTCCTCTACAAAGGCATCAGCTTTAGCTCCCCCATTTGCATTCCCCTTGCTGTTCACTACCAATGAGTGACCAACCAGCTCCAGCTCTGCCTTTAACCAAGAGATAGAGCTTTGAAGCTAAAGAAATAATAAAAGGCCAAACATCTCCCCTCCCAACAACAACTTTCTTCAAATAATTTCAAATTGCTTTCCGGTGTGGTTGAAACAACTCACTGTTCCATCAACTGTATATTGGTGATTCAGACATTTCCTTAGCAGTATCATCTTGGACAAGTCACTGAACCCCCACTGCCTAGCCCTTACCATTCTTGGAACCAACACACAGTATTGATTCTAAGATGGAAGGGAAGGGTTTAAAAAAGATGTTTATGTTTCAAAGTCTCTTACAGCTCCCCAGCCTTTTCTATATGCCACACTGGCATTGACAAGTAAGTTTCCCATTACACTTAAAAAATAAACTGTACATAATGGAAATTCACAGTGTCATACAGTCCTTTTTTGGTCTTTGTGTAAAGAAATGTGGTTGTTTGATGATGCTTGTCAAATTTACAAGAAAAATAGATTTTTCAAAAAGGAACTACCAAAATATCATCATAAATATTCATTCAAATAATTAAAATATAATTCTAGCAAAAATACAACAATGTAATCAAAAATTATTCATCATCATCAAGTTGCATATATCCCATGGATTCAGAGATGACTCAATCTTAGGGAAATAGCTACATAATCAATAATAAAAATAAAAACACTTTGTGTTAAAAACCCTTATCTTTTGTCTTAAAATTGCTCCTTAGTATTAGTTCTAAGTCAGAAGAGTAGTAAGGAGTAGGCAATTGGGCTGAAGTGATTTGCCCAGGGTCCCACAGACAGGAAGTGTCTCTAGGCCTGGCCCTCAAACCACTGAGCCACCTCGCTGACTTGGAAATCATATTATATTAATAGATGCAAAGAAGTCTCATACAAAGTACAACACATTTATGGGCATACATACAAAAGTATGGGTAGAGAAGGGCCATTTTGTAATGTGATAAAAAATAAGTATTTAAAACAGAAAGTTATCATTAACAATGGAGAAAGACTGGAAACTTTCCCCTAAAAATAAGCGAGTACGTACCTATTCACTTACAATCCTGAAAGAACAAATGCAACAAAAATGGGTTGCCATTAGTTCACAGACATGTGGTAGTGAAATGGGAGAAAAGGACTCTCGATATTGCGATTTAATATGCAATTTAATAAATTTTGATAAATTCTTTAAAAATTAAATTCCCATTTCCCTCTTGGTATCTCAGTTTCTGCATCTGTAAAATAAAGGGGAGCTGCTAGATTAGCTAATCTCTAAAGTTTCTTCCATATTTAAATCCTAGGATACACTTTAATATCTAAGTCAACCTCCCCTTCTCCTGCCAGAGCAAAAATAAAGAAACATACAGAATGTTTCCATCCCCTAAACACCAGAATAATTTAGCCTGAGACATGGATTGCCTTCCATATTCATCTAAGATAACGCCTTTCAATTTATGAGAAAGAATGTTATTCACACAGAGAAAGAACTATGGGAGTAGAAATGCAAAAGCAAAGCATATGGCATCACTTATCATATGTATACATGGGTATGTGATGGGGGGGTTTGGTTTTAAAAGATCGCTCTATAGCAAAAATGAATAATATGGAAATCGGTATCAAGTGACAACATTTGTACAATCCAGTGGAATTGCTTGTCAGCTCTGGAAGGGGGGGGGGGGGAAGAAAGAAGAAGAGGGGAGGGAAAGAAAATGAATCATGAAAACATGGAAACATGGAAAAATGTTTTAAAATAAAAATTTTTTAAAAAGATAACCCCTTTCATTGCATTTCTTTTCTGTTACCACACCCAAAGTTTAAGCTCTAATATCTGTTTTCCAGAGAAGAGAGACTTGAATATCGATTTAGAAATAATACTCCAAGGTAAGATAATCCTAAGTGTATAGAAAAGAAGTATAGAAATCTAGTTGGTCCAGTGTTCAGCTCAATAGCTTATCCTGGTTCTTAGGGTTCTCCTAGCAAAATCGGAAACCACCACAAGTTCCTTTCCAGGCTGCAGTCCAGTGATACATCCCTTCCCCTAAAAGATGGTATCTCATGCTTAGGAACTCCTCCAGGCTCAGTTGACATGGGTAATAGTAGTAATAATAAGAGTAGCAGTAGCAGTAGTAGTAGTAGTAGTAGTGGTAGTGACAGTGGCAGTGGTAGTAGTAGTAGTAGTAGTAGCAGTGGTGGTGGTGGTAGTATCAATAGTAACAGTAGTAGCAATAGTAGTAGTAATTAAGCATTGATTTGTATACAAGTGATTTAAGATTTAAAAAAAAAATTTTTTTTAACCCTTACTTTCTTTCTTGGAGTCAATATGTGTATTGTCTCATAGGTGGAAGAGTGGTAAGGGTAGGCAATGGGGGTCAAGTGACTTGCCCAGGGTCACACAGCTGGGAAGTGGCTGAGGTCAGATTTGAACCCAGGACCTCCTGTCTCTAGGCCTGGCTCTCAATCCACGGAGCTACCCAGCTGCCCCCAATTTAAGATATTTTTAAAAGCTTTACATAGTATCTAATTGAATCCTCACACTAACCTTGTGATAATAGATGTAACTATCATTGTCATCTATAAAATGACATTTATAAAATTTATAAAAATTAAAAAAAATTTTTAATAAATAAGGAAATAGACTGAGAGTGGTCAAGTGACTTACCCAGGGTGAAAGAGTTAGTGAGTGTCAGAAGCAGGAATCAATCTCTGGTCTTCCTGACTCCGAGTTAGCTGGTTCACAAATCTAAAATAAGCTTATTTACACACACACACACACACACACACACACACACACACACACACACACTGTGTTAAAAGTCCAGTTAAACCTCTCTTCTAGTCACTCTGGAAGCCTCTTGCCTCCCAATTCCTTCCCCACAAAGGAAGTAGAAAAACAGATTTATACCATAACTTTAAAGTGTTTCCCATCACATAGTATCTAGATTACCCTTAAAATTTACAAAGATGGCCATTATAAAGAGCTAGGAAGGTACAGCAGTTGGTCCAAGAATGCAGTTATCAAGGGCATGGTGAGAACACAGGTCTAATGTTCCAGGTCTAGGTTATCCATCCATCCATCCATCCATCCATCCATCCATCCATCCATCTATCTATCTGTCTGTCTGTCTATCTGTCTCTCTAGATATCTATCTGTCTGTATCTATTTATGTCTGCCTCTCTCTCTGTCTCCATCCATCCATCTATCCATCTATCTGTCTGTCTAGCTGACTCTTTCTATGTCTGTCTGCATCTATTTATGTCTGCCTCTCTGTGTGTCTCTTTATGTCTCCATCTACCTATCTATCATCTGTCTGTCTATCCAATTATGCATTCTTTTTCATATATACATGACAAAGTATGCATTCACTTTTCATATACATGAAAGTATAATTAAATGAAGGCACATATTTATATATAAAGATATATAGCATAAAATGACATTCATTTTCATCGCTACTATATATGGAAAGATATTTATTTCTATATGAAAATGTATATATTTAAGATATACATAAAATTATATATTTACTGTCATCCATGAAAAACATGCATTCACTTTCACATATATTTGTATAAATGAAAGTATATACGTTTACCTATAAAATGTTGAAACTCTGCCTTCAGTTTCACCTGTTTCCATGTGAAATCCTATGTTTGGAAGATAAATTCACAAACTCTGCATCCAGTTTCATACATGTAAAAATATGCGCTCCCTTTCACATGTGTGTGAACATAGATCTTAATACATAAAGTATAGGTGAGCAATGCACACACTTCTGCGTTCACTTTCATAGACATACAGTGTCGCTTCTGTATGTGGAAAGAGTGGAAAGCTGAGAGGCTCGAGCCAGCAGCCTGGGTGCCAGGCCCATCTCCAGCCCTTGCTAGGTGACTGCCGGGGGAATCCCCCCAAGTGCCGGAGCTTTCGTTTCCTCCTATGTAATAGAAAGTTCAGAAGCCTTCAGGGCCCACTTGGCCGAGCCAAAGGGAGGAAAGCTCTCGGTAAAAGGGAAAGCTCTTTCACGCCCCCGCCTTCCACCCTTTCTTTGAATACTTCACATTTGCATAGCATTTTCCAGTCACAAAGGTTTCTCACTCACACTAGCTCATTTGTTCCCCCAGAGAGGTAGACAATACAAGTATTGTTCTTCCATTTTTCAGAGAAGGAAACTGAGGCTCCAAGAGGCGGATGGCCTGTCCAGTAAGTGGCAGAGCTTCCAAACCGGCGCTTAGCCAGCCACATCAGGCTCTCTTCCTCCCACACTCTAATCCGGGGAAGGCGAACCCCCTCCTCTTGCCCCCCCCCCGCCCCAGACACCCAGAGCACAGGGCTCTCAGACAAGAAGAAGCCACAGGGGGGACCCTCCCGGGGAGCGTGAAATCGAGAGAGGAGCGAGTACTTCTGCCCAGAGGCGGGGGGCTGCTTTTGCTTGACCGGGAGCATCCGCTGGTTCCTGGAGGTATCCAGAGGCTGGGGGGACCACCTCCGAGTACCCAGCTCCCCCCTCACCACGACAGACTCCAGAGGAGCTAGCGTGCGGGCCAAGGGGTGGCCCTGGGGGCGATTTTTCTCCCCACTCCTTCACTGTGACATCATTTGGGGATCCATGTTGGGCTGCCCTAAGCAACAGTAAAAGGATGGAAATCTCTGGAGAGGGATGGGAAGGGAGGGGAGGAAAATTCCCTAAAACAAAGCATCCATCATTGACCCCAGCCACATCTCTGGGGTGAGTTTGAGGTCCTCAAACATTCATCAGATATTAGAACTAGAAAGGAGTCAAGTTTTCATCTGGTTCTACTTTTTCACTTTACAAATTAAAAAAAAAAGAAAAAAAAGGAGTCTCCAGAATGAAAAAAACAGCTAACATAGTATTTATTATTTACCAAATCCTGTGCTTTATAAATATTATCTCATTTGGTCGTCACAATAACTCTGGAAAGCCAGGTACATTATTATCCCCATTTTATAAAGAAACTGAGACAAACAGAATTTGCATGACTTGCCCGGAATCCCAAGACTAAGAGTCTGAGGACAAATTTGAACTCATGTCTTCCTGAGTCTAAGACTGACTCTATCCACTGCGCCACCTACCTGCCATCATGATAATAATAATAATGAAACTAACTATGAGCATCCATGGAGCACTTCAAGGTTTGGAAAGTGCCGCTGGGGGGGGTTCAGTGGATTGAGAGCCAGGCCTAGAGACGGGAGGTCCTGGGTTCAAATCTGACCTCAGACACTTCCCAGCTGTGTGACCCTGGGCAAGTCACTTGACCCCCATTGCCTAGCCCTCACCACTCTTTTTTGCCTTGGAGCCAATACACAATAGTGACTCCAAGACAGAAGATGAGGGTTTTAAAAAAAATAGTAATAGCCAATATTTATCTAGTACTTACTATATGCCAGACACTGTGCTAAATACTTTAGAATTATTATTTCACAATGATCCTGAGAGATGGGTACTATTATTATCCTCATTTGACAGATAAAGAAACTGAGGCAAACAAGTGTCTTGCCCAGGGTCACCTGGTTAGGTGACTGAAGCCTGATTTGAACTCAGATCTTTTTTAAAAAACATTTACCATCTGTCTTAGGATCAATACTAAGTATCCATTCCAAAAAGGCTGAAGAATAGAAGGGCTAGGCAATTGGGGTTAAGTGACTTGCCCAGGATCATCAAGCCAGGAAGTGTCTGAGGTCCAATTTGAACCAGGACCTCCCATCTCCTGGCCTGGTTCTCTATCTGCTGAGTCAGCCACCCAGCTGCTCCTGAACTCAGACCTTCTTCTGCTCTCTATCCACTGTGCTGCCTAGCTGGTGTAATGATAGTAATAATTATTATGATAGTAATTATGGTAGTCATGATGATGATGATGATGATGCTAATTCTTGGCATTTACAGAGATAGCATTTAAAGGTTGGAAAGTGTTTCACACCCAGCCTCATAATTACCCTGCACAAGAGGGCATTTTCTAGGCTCTGTTTTTAAGAACGTGACCCACAGGAACTGGTCACGCACGTCCTTTGGCCAGGAGCCAGAGCACAATTGGCGCACCAGGTGGGGCTATCCTCACGCACGCTCCACAAATACACGTACAGAAGGACAATGGACGTTCTCCAGGGCATATGAATGGGAAAGTTTCAAGTTAAAAAAAAAAAGGCAAGGCTATCCACAACCATTTAAAAAAATGGGACAAATGGGAAAAACTCAGATTAGCACGACCCTGAGGTTCCATCTCAACCCGTTAGGCTGGCAAAGATGACAAAATAGGAAAATGGCAGAAGTCGGAGGGGCTGTCAGAGGCCAGGCACACTGGGTATGACTGGTAGAAAAAAGAATTGGTCCAACCATTCTGGGAAACACTGGGGACCACGCCGGAAAAGTCACTAAACTCTGCACACCTTCCGGGGCAGTGATACCACTACTAGGTGTAATTGCCCAAAATGTCAGAGAAAGAGGGAAGAGACCTACACATACAAGAATATTTAGAGGTGTGTGTGTGTGTGTGTGTGTGTGTGTGTGTGTGTGTGTGTGTGTGTTTACATATCCCACATCATGGAGACTAGAGGCACCCCCTACACCGGGGCAATCTCGAAAATCCTCGGAAAATGTTTTGGTCCTCCCTTTGTACCAGAGGAGGTCAGAATTTTTTCCTTTTATTTTATAGAATGTTTACAGTACCTTAAAAGCCTTTATGAATTACTAAACTCTTTAGGATAGCTCTAAATTTCTAGTCTTTGTATATCATCTGCTGGTTTTCATATCCTTTTCACAAACTTTAACTTTTTTACTTACTTTAACTTCAAGAAAAGAAATTGTGTATTTTTATGGTATTAAAAGATAAAAAAGATAAATATACAATTGTATATATTGTATATATTGACATTACAAATACTATATCATATATAATTTATTATTATGTAATCTATTATTACATAATATAATTACTATTTTATGTATTTCTGACTTTCTACTCTTTTTTCCTGTCATCTGCTATCCACAAAACTCCCAGAAAATTCCCACTTAATATCTTTTGCCAACCTGTGATATTTCAGAACTGCAATGGGGAAGTTGATATGTGGAAGGGTTACCTGTCTATGTAATAAAGAATTAGAAATAAAGGGCTTATCAATTGATGATATATGCATGTAAAGAAATACTTAGAAATGGCAAATAATAAGGATTCAGAGAACCATGATAAATCTTTTTTTTAATGAACCAATGCATATAGTATACCCAATAATTAAAACAATGGGAGGGGGGATGCCCTAGGCAACTGGAATGCTCGTTAACTGTACTGGACAATCTTGGTCCCAGAGGAGAGAGGTGGCAGCACACCTCCCTCTTTTTAGTTGAGAGATAGGAGACTTCAAGTGTGGGATGTTGCGTCTATGATTTGATTTTACCAAACTGTTTTTTCTTTGTTAAAAGGAAGATTTATGTGTTAGAGGAGAGGATTGGGGAAGGAGGGCAACTTATCTAGGAATGACTAAAAATCAATTTGTAAAGACAAAATGCATCAATAACATTTTAAAAAATCATCTCTCTTGCATTTATTTATTTATATTTTAAAGATATTTTATCTTATTATGTTTTTACTAATTACATGTAATGAAAAATTTCCTCATAAGTTTTCTAAAGTTATATGATCCAAATTGTATCCCTGCCTCCCTTCCCTTCCCCCTCCCAGAGCTGGCAAGCAATTTGATCTGAGTATACATGTATTATCATGTAAAATATATTTACATATTGTTCATTTTTGTAAGAGAATAATCTTATACAACAAAAACCCCAAAACAAAAATGCAAATAAACGTGAAAATTATATGCTTCAATCTGTAGCTGACTCCAACAGTTCTTTCCCTGGAGGTGGAGAGCGTGCTCCGTCATAAGTCCCTCAGAACTGTCCTGGATAATGAATGGATTGCTGAGGCTCTCTTACATTTTTTTTAAAATCTGTCACTTTTCTAGCTCTTTCCTCTCAGCCTACAAACATGCTCACACCTCTTCTGTTCTAAAAATAAACAAATAACACAATACCTTCCCTTGACTCTGCCACTGAACTGAAAAACAGTTTAGCAAAATCAACTGACACAGTCTGGTGTTGTATGGAACATTCTACACCTGTGGTCCCCCATCTCTCAACCCAGGAGAAACATGCTTCCATCTCAATCCTCTGGAGCCAAGAGTATCCAACACAATCAATCAAGCTGTCATTCCATTCCTCTCCTTCCTTCCACTTGCAGAAAGTTCAGTTCCCATTTCCTTGTCACTCACTCACTGCTCAACCTTCTCCACTGAAATAGCTTTCTCTCATGATCACTTGATCCAATGGCTCTTTTTCCTTCTGTCCTCATTCTCCACCTCTTATAGCATTTGACATTGTAAAACACCCCCTTCTTCTTGGCATGCCTCCTGCTCTTGGCTTTGATGACTTCATATTCTCATGACATTCTTCCTACCTCTCTGGTGGTTCCTTCTCTGACTTTTTTTGCTAAGCCCTTTTCTCCTTTTACTTCTTAAATAGGGATGATATCCAAGATGTCCAAACTACTTTTCCAGTCATCTCACAATACCCCCCAAAATAAATTCTGCCCAAAGTGGGACTAAACCACTACTATCTACAAGCCTTCGTTTCTTCTGTTCCCCATGCTTGAAATATATTCCCTGACACTCACCCCTCCTTCCTCTATTAATGTCCTTCCCGATGTTTAAAACTCAATTCAGGTGCCATAAAAACCTCTCTTGACCCCACTGGGCAAAAAAGCAAGTTCACTCTCTTTACAGTTTGCAAAGTATTTCAAGGAAAAAATGTGCATATGCACACAGGATTTCTAAGTCTGTAGATAGGTGACTCAAGGGGTGGCACTGATAGATATTTCTGGAATCTTGCCCATCACTTTGCAAGGGAGACTGACTTCCAGGGAGCTGGAAAAGGGCCACAAGGTCAGCTGCCCTTTCCTCCATTCTATGAAGGAGGTATTGGAATAGGGGAAGGAAGGAACAAGCATTTATTAAGCACCTATTATATTCCTATGAGCTGAACACTTTACAAAACTATTGGGAGCTTCTAGACGGCTCAATGTATGGAGAGCCAGTCCTAGAGACAGGAGATCCTGCGTTCAAACCCCCATTGCCTAGCTCTTATTGTTCTTCTGCCTTGGAACCAAGACATAGTATTAATTCTAAGAAAGTTTTAAAAAAATACTTTACAAATATTTTTTCACTTGATCCTCTCAATAATTCTATAAGGTAGGAGCTACGGTTTGTTTGTTTTTTTAAGCCTTACCTTCCATCTTAGAATCAATACTAGAAAATGGTTCTTTGGCAGAAAAGTGGTAAGGGAGAGACAATTGGGGTTAGGTGACTTGGTGACTTGCCCAAGGTCACAAGGCTAAGAAGTGCCTGAGATCAGATTTGAACCTGACCTCTCTAGGCATCATTAGGGCTAAGTGGATCAAAGCTCCTTTGTGCCTTAGCAGAAGATGTTTGGGAGTTTTGGGGGGCTGAAAAATCCATCCCACTAGAGCAAGTCAAACCATAAGCCTCTTGGAACTTAACTGTAAGAACCTTGAACTTTCTAACATATCTCTCAGGCCTTACTCAAAACCTTTCCAGTTTGGTAGGTGCTGCCAGATCTTACATTCTTCTGTCATGAGCTTTAAGGAGCCAGGTTCAGCCTCCCTGAAACATAGGATTAGTATAGGATGTCAGCCACTAGCCCCAAAAGGAAAGGTTTTACTGTTGGAACTTGTTTATAGGGAACCCATATTGGTTTTTCTCTTTTCAAGTGTTCATAAGTATCTCCTTAATAAATCCCTCCAAAGAATGGGGGTTGGGGGAATCATGAATCATGTAACCATGGAAAAATATTCTAGGTTAAAAAGATTTTTCTTAACTTAAAAATAATTAAATAAATAAATCCCTCCTAGACAAAGAATGCTCTCCATCTCCAGAGAAAGAACTATTAGAGTCATAACACAAATCAAAGTAAACTATCTTGGGGGCAGCTGGGGAGCTCAGTGGATTGAGAGTCAGGCCTAGAGACGGGAGGTCCTAGGTTCAAATCTGGCCTCAGACACTTCCCAGCTGTGTGACCCTGGGCAAGTCACTTGACCCCCATTGCCTACCCTTACCACTCTTCCACCTATGAATCAATACACAGAAGTTAAGGGTTTAAAATAAAAAAAAAAGTATACTATCTTTCACATTAGTTTATTTATGGTTTTATTTGAGGGTTTGGGTTTTATATGAACATTCTCTTGTAACAATGACCAATATAGAAGTATATTTTGCATGTTTAATAATACCTGTATAACATATATATAAATAACACATGTATAATCCAGATCAGATTACTTACCATCTCCAAAAAGGGGAGAGAAGGAAGGGAGGGAGACAGTTTTGGATCTTATTACTTCAGAAAATATTTGTTGAAAATGATTACTCCATGTAATTGGGAAAATAAAACTTTTTTCAAACAAATAAATCTTTCTTAGAATTCTGCTACAGTGCCAAGAATAAGTTCACTCATGAGTAGTTTTCAAGACACTTAAAACAGTTTGGTGATTATAAGCAGAATAAATAGAATTATTCCTGGGCAAAAGAGGAGAAAATCAAAGCACTGAAAATTTCTTTCTCAAAAAGTTATAGCTATTAGAGAACTGGGACTGGAGGTGGGAGGTCCTGGATTCACTTCTGGCCTCAGATACTTCCTAGCTGGGTGACTCTGGGCAAGTCACTTAACTCCAATTACCTATTAATTCTAAGATAGAAAATCTTTTTTTTTTTTTTAAAGACACAACTATTTAGCAACCAAGCTTGATCTAGGCCCCAGCTTCCCCCGGATTTTCTATTATGAAATGAATCTGGACCACTTGCCAACGTTGGACAAAAAAACTGGTTGGTAGTATTGAGTTAGCGGCAGACTCACTCTCATCCTGCATTCCTCAGTCCTCTACAGCTGCAAGAGGAAAAGTCTGCAAGTTGTCTGACACCAGCTTTGTTCCACACTAAGTCAATCAGGAAGCCATCATCGCAGGAGAATCAGAAGTCCATTATATAATCAGAAAGGCAGAATCTGTTAAAGTCACTCAGACTCAGGGTTCACCCGATTAAGCTGGCCTTATACACACTTTAAGGAATTTCACTTTCCATTTCCTTAGAAGCCATTGGCTCAATGTTTGTTCTCCCAACTAACTCCCTACTATGCAAATAAATATTTGCTCTTTCGCTTTCTCTTAATCAATGGGATCATATGCAAATAAGATAATCAAAGGGTTGGGGAGACGAGTTGGAGCTGAGAGTGGGTCACCCAGGCTCTGAGATTTCATCAGGGGGAGCTTGGAGAAGTACTTTTTACAAGAAAAGGAAGGCATTGGCTTGGCTAGAACCAGGAGAAAAGGAACTTAATCTTATTAGAGGTAAAGTAAATGCCCATTTTCTCCCCTCTCTCTGGGTCTGTTAGAAGCCACTGATCTGAACTTAGAAGGGGAAGATATAAGAGGGAATATATTTTTAAAAATCCCAAGAGGCAACTGAAATAATAGTGAATAAGTCAATCAGTCAATCAGTATTTGGTAGCTGCCCATTATGTGCCAAGCATTGTGCTAAACACTTGGGATACAAAGTCCCTGATTTCAAGGAGCTTATAGTATAAAGAGGAGGAAACACTCGAAAAAACTGGACAAGCAAGCCCTGTGTTGGAGATATCAAAGGATAATTTCAGAGGAAAGTCTACAATTTAGAAAAGGACCACAAAAGGCTTTTGCAGAAGGTGGGACATTCGGGGGTGACACTTGGAGGAAACAGGGGGAAGTAGGAGGCAAAGATGAGGACTGTGAGAATTCCAGACATGGTGAAAACGATAGGAGTCAGGAGATGTGCCTGGAACCACGAAGGGGCTCAAGTCATTGGATCAAGGAGTGGGAGAAGACTAGAGAGGAGGCAGGACTAGGAAGGTTATCCAGGGCTTTGAAAGTCAAACGGGATTTTATTATTGATCCCGCAAGAAATAGGAAGCCACTGAAGATGACTGGATAGTGGGCTGACGTGGTCCCACTTGTGTTTTATTTCATTTAAATGTGTATTGTATTTGCTTAATGTTTGACATTCTTTTTTCATAAATTTTATTTATTTTTAGATGTTTTTCCATGGTTCCATGATTCATTTTCTCTTCCTCCCCGCATCCCTCCCCATTCCCCGAGCTGACAAAGCAATTCCATCACACGTGTATATTAGAGAGTTCAACTTGACAGCTGAGTAGTGGGTGGGCTAAAGTGGGGAGAAAGTTGTGGCAGTGAGCAGATTATTGTGACCATCCAGGCATGAGGTGAGGAGGGGTGCGGTGGCTGTGTCAGAGGAGAAAGGGGAGCACATATGAGAGATGTTGCCAAGGGAGAGACAATAAGAACCGATCGGTTGGCCTGGGGAATGAGAGAGAATGAGCTGTCCTGATGTTGAGAGACCGTCTCCTCTCTAGGAGGTGCTTTCTCCCCAGCCTCCCATGGTAGGCAGGGGCAGCCCAGATTAACTGGATCTTGTGTTCCTGCTGCTGTTGCCAGGCAACATTGCTTCTGCTGATGCTCTTGATGAAGGTGCCAGTTCTGGTTACCAGTTACAAAGCACCGTCTGCCTTAAAGGAGCCAGGGATTTTTTTTTTCTTTTAAACCCTTACCTTCCATCTTGGAGTCAATACTGTGTATTGGCTCCAAGGCAGAAGAGTGGTAAGGCTGGGCGATGGGGGTCAAGTGACTTGCCCAGGGTCAGGAGCCAGGGATTTTTGAAGGAGCAGGGGTAGGAGAGTTCTTAGAACTATAGTCTCAGGGCAAAAGAACAGTTGAAAAGGTGGTTTCACAATCACATGGCATTCTCCACTCAGGCCTGTTGAGAGAGGATCATCGATTTAGAGTTGAAAGGGACCTTAGAAGTCCTTTGGTCCAAACCCTCTTGTGTTGCTACAGTGACTCGCCAAGGCTGCACAGATTGTAAGTATATAGCAAAGTCAAGATTTGTACTCCTGTCACCCAATTCCAAAGCTAACCTTTTCACTGCCATCTGGCTGGGTAAATGGTAAAAAGAGGGATGGACACCTTCTCAAGGAGTGATCTGATTCTTCTTCTTCCCTAGCCCAAGCTTTCCTTCTTGAGATATCATTCAATCATTTTTAATTGTGTCTGACTCTTTGTGATCCTCTTCCGGCAAAGATATTGGAGTGGTTTGCTGTTTCCTTCTCCAGCTCATTTTACAGATGAGAAAACTAAGGCAGAGTTAAATGACTTGCCCAGGGTGTCTGAGGCAAGATTTGAACTGATGATGTCTCTCTGACCCCAGGTCTCTTCTAGAGTACCTCTAACATAACAATAAGAACTATGATCATGTCTGTAAACACAAAACCTTGAGGAAACCTCTGCTTGCCTCAAAAGTCAGGAGATCTGGGTTCAAATCTTGGATGTGCCTTTTCCTACTTGTGTGACCCTGAGTAAGTGAATCAGCCGCTGAGCTTCAATTTCATAATCTCTAAAATGGGGGTAATAATACAGTTACCAACCTTGTCTTCTCCTGGTTATTGTGAAAAAGGTCTTTTTGTACACCTTAAAATGTTGTAGAATGTGAGTTCCTATTATTGTAATGAATGAATTCCTATAGAAGATTGGCACAGGACCGGCCTGTGGCCTGAGGCCAGAGTGGACAAGTGCCAGTGTAGCCCCCAATTCACCAGTCTGTGCATTTGCCTTAGAGACCAGCAAACTAGCCTTAGAGACTGCACTGGAATGGCCAGATGGGAGCCTCAGCCCTCAGACACCCAAGGACCAGGGCTCACTGCCAGAGGGTCCTACCCATACTCAAAAAGGGCAAACCAAGGATGTGGCAGGAAGGATTTGCCTCCTCATCCCCAGACTCAGTATGTCTGAGGACTCTCTTTTTCCTTCTGAGAAAACATCCTGACGTCCTCCCTGTGTAAACAGGCTGCCTGGGTTGATAATCCGCTGTTATCTGAGATCTCTGGGCAACCCCGTGTGCATGTGTGTGCACAGGTGTCTCTGAATGTGTGGATGGACAGGAGTCTTTGTGAGTCTGGGAGCCAGTGAATGTCTGTGGAATGAATGT
>NC_058134.1:289855559-289881957 GCF_016433145.1 Gracilinanus agilis
CCTGCTAGGTATTAGGGGTACAAAGACAAACATTAAATAGCCCCTGCCCTCTGCTGGGAAGGGCCATGGTTTTCTCAGCCAAGTCACTGTAAAACATATGCAGTAATCTGGAGGGAGGGAGAAGAGATCTCTAAAGGTTGGAAGGATCAGAGTAAGATATTGTGCAGACCTCAGCCCTGAAGGCTCCAAGGAAGCCAGGGAGGCAGAGGGCAGAAGGAGAGTTCTCCAAGCATGGTGGTCAGACAGTCTGTGCAAATGAGCCCAGAGGCAGGAGATGGAATGGCCCACCCAAGGCATAGCAAGGAGATGAAGGAGAGAAGGAGGAAATCAGTCTAGAAAGAGAGGTGAGAACCAGGGGGTGCAGGGCCGCCAAAGGCATTTTATTTTCTCCTAGAGGCAATAAGGAGGCACTGAATCTATTTTTTATCCCTCACTTCTGGTCTTAGAATCAATACTGTTCCAAGGCAAAAGAGTGGCAAGAGTTAGGCAATGGGGGTTAAGTGACTTGCCCAGGGTCACACAGCTAGGGAGTTTCTGAGGCTAAATTTGAACCCAGGACTTCATATCTGCAGGCCTGGCTCTCCATCCACTGAGCTGCTGAGACACTGAACCTTCTTAAGCAAGGGATTGCCACGACCAAAGCTTGGGTCAAGGAGAGCAACTTGAAGGCTCCTGTAATTGTCCAGGAGAAAGAAGAAGAGATGGTGGCTGGGCGAGTGGGAAGAAGGAGGAGAAATGTTGGAGACACTGAGGAAGTCGGAACAAGATTTGGTGACTGATTAGACATAAGGGGTAAAAAATCAGAGCTAGAGCTTGCCAAGGTGCTTCCGGGGAGGCTAACTAAGCACCTCGGCAAGCTCAATCTCTGATACCAGGTCTAAGGCCATTGAGAAGATGGCCAGTTAGAGTCAAATTCATATTTCTAGAGCAACCCAGGCCTGGATGGGATTCAATATCATCTCCATTCTACAGAAGTGCCGGAGTGCTAGACCTGTTTGTCTGTAGTTACACAGCCAGGAAATGGCAGCTGCAAGATTTGAACCCAACACCCAACTCCAACGGGAGTGTTTATCCCAAGGGCTTTCTGTTTCTCATTGGCTTTCTGACCCTGGTAACCAGTTTCAGAGAGAGAGTTGAGCGGCCCTTCCTCTCCTCTCTAAGGTTCACCTCTTTCCTGATTCCTGAGGGAACGTGGTTCTATGTTTTTCCCCTCTTTTCCAGAAAGCCACGAGACTTAAAAGCTTGGCGGCACCGTAGAGAGCAGATAATTCACCTCTCATTTTAGAGAGTGGGGAAACTGAGACCTCAAGAAGGGTTACACAGTAAGTTAGTGGAAAAGCCAGGACCAGAACCCGGGCTTCCTGACTCCTACTGCAATGATGCTGCGAGAGATGCCAAGTACCTTTCATCTTTTCCTCTCCTTTCCAATCCTCAACCTGGAGGGAAAAGCATTTATTAAGACCCTACTAGGCAGGGCAACTAGGTAGCACAGTGAATAGAGTGCCAGGTCTGGAGTGGGGAGGACTTGAACTCAATTCTGACTTCAGACACATACTAGCTGTGAGACCCTGGGCAAGTCATTTAACTTCAATTGTCTATCCCTTTCCTCTCTTTTGTCTTAGAATTACATTTTTTTAAAAAGAATCTACTATCAGGCATCATGCTGAGTGCATTATAAATATGATCTCATTTGTTTCTCACAACAACCCTGGGAGATAGATGCTAGCATTATTCCTATTTTACAGTTTTGAAAACTGAAGCAGGCTAAGTGACTTGCTTGGTGTTACACAGCCAGTAAGTATCTGAGGGAGCATTTGAACTTTGGTCTTTCTGACTCCAGGCCCAGTACTCTATCCACTTTGTACCTAAACAAACAAGTTAATAGGTAGATAAATAGATGAATGAATGAATGAATGAATGAATGAATACAATAAAACAAAAAACCACTCAGTTCACCTCTCATTGCTGTTGCTGCCCAGTTTGGGGGAAGGGATCTGTAGACCCTCCCTTGTGCTTCATCGCTTCCTGACTTTACTCCCTACTGTAGTGAAACTCCTTCTCCTTAAAGTCATCAATGCTTTTCTTCTTGCCAAATCATAAGATTTAGGGCTGGAAGGGATCTGAGAGGTAATCTAGTCCAAATCCTTTATTTTGTTTATTTATTTTAAACCCTTGCCTTGTTTCTTTTTCTTTTCTTTTTACTTAAATTTTTTATTTAATTAGTTAATTTAGAATATTTTCCCATGGTTACATGATTCATGTTCTTTCCCTCCCCTCCTCCTGTAGCCAATGAGCAATTCCACTGGGTTTTACATGCATTGTTGATCAAAGCCTATTTCCATATTATTAATATTTACATTAGGGTGTTCATTTAGAGTCTACTTCCCGAAACATATCCCCATTGACCCATGTGATCAAGCAGTTGTTTTTCTTCTGTGTTTCTACTCCCACGGTTCTTTCTCTGGATCCTTGCCTTGTTTCTTGGTATTGATTCTAAGACAGAAGAATTGCAAGGGCCAAGCAATCAAGGTTAAATGACTTACCCAGAATCACACAGCTAGGAAGTATCTGAGGTCAGATTTGAACCTAGCTCCTCCAGACCTGAAATTCTATCCAGTTACTACCTAACTGCACCCACAACCCCTTATTTTAGGAAGGACCAAACTGAGGGCCAGAGAGAAGTCAATCAGTTAACAAGTGTTTATTAAGTACCTACTGTGTCCTAGGGATTGTGCTAAGCCATGGGGTTCAAAAAAGGCAAAGACAATCCCTGCTCTTAAGGACATCGCAGTCTAGTAGGGGGGACAATATGTAAATAATTATGTACAAACAAGATATTTGGGGAAGAATTAGAGATAATCTTATAGGGATGGGACTTAAGGAAGAGTAGGGAAAGGAAGCGACTTGTCCAAAGTCACAGAACTAGTAAGTAGAAAAGCTAAGATTTGAATAGTTCAGTCTTCTGATTTCAGATTCCAAAGAGATAACCACCTTCCCCCATTGTCACTAGCCTTCTTGGTACAGTAAAAAAAAATCTCTGACTTTGGAGTCAAGGGCTAGGGTTCAAATATTGCCATAGAAGCTTACTCCCTGTATGATCCTGGATAAGTCACTGAACTTCCATGTGCCTCAGTTATCTCATCTGTAACAAAGAGATGTTTGGACTAAATGGCCTTCTTAACCTATATATAAATATAGATATATATTACATATATATGTTATTTTATAGCAATAACTTAGCACCAATTGCCTGATCTTTGTTGCTCTTTTGCCTCGGAATTAATACTTAGTATTGATTTTACAATAGAAGGTAAGTGTCTATCATGGGTGAAACATTGTGTTAGGTACTGAGGATACAAAGACAAAAATCCAACAGTCTTCTAGAAGCCTACTTTTTGGGGGGTGCTACACTTAGTAGGTACTGTGCTAAGTGCTTTACAAATGCCATCTCAAGAACCCTGGGAGGTAGGTGTTATTATAACCTCCATTTTACAGTTGAGGAAACTAAAGGTGGTAGAGGTTAAGTGACTTGCCCAGGGTCACACAGATAATAAGTGTCTGAGGAATGATTTGAACTCAGATCTTCCTAACTCTCTGCCAGGACTATGCCTCATTCCTCTTTTTTTCCTGACCATGTCTGGTCTAAGTTGTTGTTGTTGGGTCAATTAGTCGTGTCCAACTCTTCATGACTCCATTTGGTGTTTTCTTGGCAGAGATACTGGAATGGTTTGCTGTTTTCTTCTCCAATTTGACAGATGAGGAAACTGAAGCAAACAGGGTGAAGTTCTATCTGGAGTAGTTATTTAATACATTTTTGCTAACTTGACTGAATAACTGACCATATCCAATATGACACTCAATTTCATTGATTCTTCATTTGGAATGTCTTGGGTTACTCTTATCTAGTTACTTCACTAGAAGGTCACTGCAATGATGTTGCAGTCTCATTTGGTTTTTACCTCCTTTTGCCTTTCTAATCTGTCCTATGCATTGCTAACCATGAGTTAAGAAACTAGCAAGAGTGCATTCTGGGACTAAAGTAAATGAAAGGGCAGCCAGAAGTGGTTGGCCATCCAGATTACGCCACTAAATCAGTCATGAGATCCTGGGTGTATTCCTTCTCTAGGTTTCCTTTTTTGCATCTGTAAAACGAGACGATTGGATCAAATGATCTCTAAGGACTCCCTTTTGGCTCTTCCATTTACTCTCCTTTCCTATGAGTTTCCTGGCTCAAACCTACTGCTCGAGAACCAGTATGGAGCCAGGTCTAAAGATAGGAGGTCCAGGGTTCAAATCTGGCCTCAGATATTTCCTCATTGTGTGTCCTTGGATGATCCACTTAACCCTTATTGCCTGTCCACATGTTATCTCTTCTGATTATCTCCACCTCTTATTAACTGTGTGAGTTAACCTCCCTGAGCTTCAGTTTCCTCATATGTGTAGATATGTGGCATTTCCCTGGTTTGTACCTGGGACTATATGCTTCAGAGACCATCATTCTTTTATTGATTGTTGTACTGAGGGTGATTTGCTTCCTCTCCCTCTCCCTCCCTCTCTCTTTCTCTCTGTTTCTCCATCTTCCTCATCATCAGATGCTCAAGGCATCAGAGAGTGATCCCAACCAGAGAAGTTGGAGACAGAACCCCAAGGTGCCCAGTGGAGATGCTGGGTCATGAGACTCTCAGTAGGACAGGATATTTCCTGACCCTGAATCCTATGCTGAATTACTTAACCAGCCACTTGGTGCATGGTGATGAGACCATGTATTTGTCTACTCTGGGGTTGGCGTGGTGGTGGTGGTGGCGGTGGTGAGATGAATGAATGATAGCTCTCTTTGACCAATGCCTTTGGAGAACATTCATTCCTTGGGGAAAAGGAAAACTCTGAACCAATTAATGAGGCTGATGCTATTGCTAGACAAAAAGGATGACTAGTCCTTTCTTTGAGGGATACACAGCTGATTGGAGTCTTATTACAGTAACTGTTCATTCTGATTTTTTATAGTAGGCATCTAAGTAGTGCAGTAGAGAAACCCTAGAATCAAGAAAACTTGAATTCAAAACTGGCCTCAGACCATCTCTGTCTACCTCAGTTTCCTCACCTGTAAAATGGGAATAATAATAGCACCTACTTTCCAGAGTTGTCATAAGGATAAAATGAAATGTTTGTCAAGTGCCTTGCAAATTTTAAAATTTTCCGTAAATACTCATTATAACAATAAAAGTATTCTAAATTGTAATGTAATCGAGGTTTCAATAGGAGAGGAGAGAAGAATCTTCGTGGAAATAAGACATGATCAGATTTTGGGGGAGATTTTCCTGAAGTTGGGAAGGAGGGCAAATTTATTAAGAATTTCTGATATGTACAAGTAAATGAATTTTACCTTTAAACACTTATTCCACTGTCCAAGGTACTTCTGCATTTAGGAAGAGTTCCTGACCTTCCTAAAGATCTAGATGAGCAGGACTCCAATCAACCAACCAGCAAACATTTATTAAGCATCTACTAGGTGTCAAATATTGTTGCTAAGTACTAGAGGCACAGAAATTGGCAAAAGACAATTCCTAAAACCAGGAGAACATTGTACACAGAGACTGATACAATATGGCACAATCGAATGTAATGGGCTTCTCTACTAGCAGCTATGCAATGACCCAGGACAATTCTGAGGGACTTTTGAGAAAGAATGCTATGCACATTCAGAGAAAGAATTGTGGAAGTAGAAACACAGAAGAAAAACATTTCCTTGATCACATGGGTCAATGGGGATATGAGAATTTTAGTTAGGACAGGGGACTTCAGGCATTCAAGCCCATCACTAGTTGGATGAGAGGAGAAACACTCCAGGCATGGAGGAGAGCCCGAGACATTGTGGAACAGCCAGGAGGTCGATGTCAATGGATCAAAGAATACTTTTCAGGGAGTAACAGGTAAGGAGACTGGAGAGGTAGAGCAGAGGGTTTTGTATTTAAGCCTGGAAGTGATTGGGAGCCACTGGTGTTTTGTAGCTTTAGTAGCTAAATGGAGGATAGATTGGAGTGGGAGAGACTTGAGGTAGGCAGACCCACCAGCAAGCTATTTCTATAGTCCAGGCACAAGGGTCTATACCAGAGTGGTGACAGTGTCAGAAGAGAGAAGGGGCCATTCTTGAGAAATGTTACAAAGGTAATACTGACTGGTCTTGGCAATGAATTAGGTAGAAGAGGGGAGAGATAGTGAAGTGTTGAGGATGACTCTTAGTCTGCAAGCCTCTGAGGGGCAAGGTTGATGGCATTGACCTCTGCAGTTATAGGGAAAGTAGGAAGGTAAGGGTTTTTGAGAGGGGGAAGAGGGAGAGGGAGAAGGAGAAGGAGAGAGAAACAGAGACAGGGAGAGAGACAGGGAGGGAGGGAGAAAGAGACAGAGACAAAGAGACAGACCCAAAGAGATACAGAAACAGAGACAGAGAGAGGAAGAGACACAGAGACAGAGAGGGAGGGAGAGAGAGACAAAGAGAGACAGACACAGAGACAGACAGAGAGGGAGGGAGAGAAACACAGAGAGAGAGGAAGAGAGAGACAGTCAGAGACACAGAAGGGGGGAGACAGAGAGGGAAAGAGAGAGATAGAGCCAGAGAGAGAGAGACGGAGAGGGAGGGAGAGAGATACAGAGACAGAGACAGAGAGCTCCTGAGGAATGTGGTCACCTCCCATCTGTGGAAGTACCTAACCAGTCCTATTTTACATGTCAGGAATAAGCCACCCCCCTCCCCCCCTGTGTACTGTCCAGGTGCAGAGAGCTCTGTGCCCTGCCGGCACTCAGTAAAGTAGGAGTCCTAGGACGGGCTTTATTGTCTCTACCACCATTAAGCTGCTCTGTCAGCCTGACTGCTGTGCGGCACTGCCCTCTTGAGGCCATCCGCGATACAGCATCAGGCTATTTCCCAAGTCCTTTCCCCAAACCCTTTGACCCAGAGATCCCACTGCCAGGCATCTATCTAACCAGGGAGGTTAATCAGAAAAAGAAACACCTTCTCTGCACCGAGATATATATTGTGGCATCGAAAACCCAGTGCAAAGTAGACATCCACCAAGTAAGAAACGGTGGAACAAGGAATTCAAATGATATTGTGCTCTAAGAAACAATGAAGATGTCGAGGACAGAGAAGCGACAAATGACATACCGACTAATGCATCGAAGGGCGCACAATTCAAATGGCCAAGCTAGGCCCCAAAGAATGGCTCCCTTCCCTTACCCCAGTTTTTGTAGCGGGCAGGGAGCATGAGCATAGAATACTGCGGGTGTCCCCAGGCTTGGCTTTTTGGTTCTCTATAATGCTGGTTCGTTTTGCTGGCTTTCCCCCCCACCCCCGCTTTCTCTTTTTTATTCTTTATTATAATAGAGGCTGTCTGGTATGGGCTGAAAAGATACGGTGGAAAATATAGGTGATATAAAACAGAAGATAGTCCATTAAATTAATTTTCTCATAAAACCCTCGCTTTCCATTTTAGAATTAATATTAGTTCTAAGGCAGAACCTTTCAGAGACCGAGTGCTCGAACTGCAACCGCCACAGCCCGTGTGAGCTGCCCTCTTACCCCGGACTGGGGAGGGGAGAAGTGCTCCCATTGGGCTGGGGGCAGCCGGGCAAGTGACGAGAGAAATGTCCTCGAGCATGCAGAGAGGGGGATGGGAGTAGCCCCCTCCAGCACATGGGCCACAGGTTCACCAACACGGGCTTAGGCAATGGGGGTTAAGTGACTTACACAGGTAGTAAGTATCTGAGGCCAAATTGGAACCCTGGACCTCCCATCTCTAGACCTGGCTCTCCATCCATTGAGTCACCTAACGGTCCCAAATATCAATTAATTTTAAACTTTTTAAATTCTTAAATGTGATTGGTGTTGTGAACTAGGTTAAAACCCCATAGCAAGGCTAATGCTATACCCGTCTGCACCTGGCCCATTTGCTTGCCTTCTGTGGTCTACAGAGAAGCAGGCTGTCCTACAATCAATTCGTTAGCCAGTTGGAGAAAGCAGTATTATTCTGGCCACCATGTGGCTACCAGCCAGCAGCCACCTCATTATGTGCATGTAGGCTTTTCCAACAGCTTTAGTATTTCCTGTTGCTCATCAGTGAGTGCTCAAACTCCTCACAAGTAGATCACTCCCCTCTGCAAATAGCCTGAGATTTTCAGGATCTTCTGGCCAGCACAACTGGTCCCAGCTTCTAAATAGCTGCAGGAGTAGAGACTGAGACATGCTCAAAAATGGCCCAAAATAGGAAGCTGAGTCCCCTTCCTTGTGTTTAAGATGTCCGCTGTTCATTCATGACCAACCAACTCCAACTTCATTCACAGGGCTTAGACAAGAAGCTTTTAAAAAACTGTTATTTGGGGCAGCTGGGTAGCTCAGTGGATTGAGAGCCAGGCCTAGAGACAGGAGGTCCTAGGTTCAAACCTGGCCTCAGCCACTTCCCAGCTGTGTGACCCTGGGCAAGTCACTTGACCCCCATTGCCCACCCTTACCAGTCTCCCACCTATGAGACAATATACCGAAGTACAAGGGTTTAAAAAAAACTGTTATTTGGAGAAATCCCAGAAAAATAACTGCAAATAAACTTTAGGCTCATTGGATTCTCCTGCCCTCAACCCTCTGCCCAGGCAACAGAGAGCAGAACCAAGAAAAGAGACTGCTGTTTCTAAACTTGCCAAGGCTGGCATCTCAACCACTGGGAGAAACAGGGGGAAATGCTAGAGACTGGCAATTTCTCCCATGGATTTCACTAAGTTCCTAATCATGCTGGCTTCACTACTTTGACTGAGTCTTCATCTTTGCTCCTCCTGTCTTTGTCCTGGAATTGGGGTTGCTGAGCTCCCTTTCTCTCAGGATCTTGAAAAGACAAGCCAAGGTACTTAAACTTGCAGGGGCATCAAAGGAACCCAGGAGGAATGGAGCACTGGGACATCCTTCTCCAGGAAACTGAATAAACATAGTCCTGGGGCAGCGTATGGGTGTTCATGAAACTGAAAGTAGTCTCATCCCCATCTGGAAATCACTCCTGGTAATCCCCACTACAATAAAATAAAAATTAGGCTTTTCATTTTACAAAGGATGGACTAGATTGATAAGAAAGAAACTAGTGGAGAGAAAACTGTGGGTTTATTCTATTATTATTCTGTTATGAAATCCAGCTTCTTATTCCAAAATATTCCCCAAATCGGGGTTCCCCCCTCCAAACAGAAGTTTTGAGTGATATGACTGAGATGAGTGATGGGTGTCAAACAGAATCTGGAATCCTAAACTAACTCTTCCTTTCCCCCTGGAATGGGCAACCTCTATTACTGTCCACTCTTTTTGGTATTGACTTTTCTCTTCACTTCTCCTTCTCTTGCCTTAGACTTTCACCCCCTGGTTTCTTCAGACTTATCTGAAGACCCTCCAAACCATCTCTTCAGGATTTGAAGCAAGGTCAATTTTTTTCAAGGGGGGTGAAATTGAGTTTTGCCCAAGCTAGAGGCACTGAAGGCCCTCATGGTCATGATCCCAATACTAAGACATGAGAGCTGCTCCATTTTTCTGGCCTGGCACAGTTCTCAGGAAGAAGAAGAAACAAAGGTCTTGGAATCTGAGTTGAAAGTGATCTTAGACGCCATCTATACCCCTACATTGGAGACTTTGGAGTTGGAGGGGGCGCTATAGAAGAGAGGTAAGAGGAGCAGATTAGAGACTAAGGACACCCAAGAGCAGAGCCTAAGAATGGGCGACAGGAACAGAAAGGAGAGGAGATGAGAAGCCAAGGGAGCGTGAGGGGTGTGAGGGAAAGTGGGCCTGTTCACATGGCTCTCTCCAGCAGGGGGCAGTGCTACTTCATGGTTCTGCACCCACCCTCATCGCAGGGCTCTTAACTTCATCCTTCCCTGGGTGCCCCCCACTCCTATGGAGTTGCGGAATGGAGAGGGGGCATTGAGTGGGCTTGAAGAGTTAATTCTTCAGTAGGAGGCTCAAGCTGGAAGCTAAGGGTTGGTGAGGGGGTGCATGATTAAGGGTAGAGAGAAGTTTACTGTGGAGGTGTGGCTTTAATGATGCATGTGGGGATGGTGATGATAGTGATGGGAGCAAGTGTCTATTTATTGCATGCCTGGGGTGGGAGGGGGGTAGCACAAAAGTAGGAAGCACGATACTGTGGGTGGGTATGTATGAGAATGTGAGAATGTCCCATGTGGGTGTAAAGTAGGGGAGATGGGGAGGATGTCTCTGGAATGCGGTAGGGTGGAGAAAGTGAGGGGAAGATTCACCTTTTTGGGAAGAGGAAGAGGACCGACGTCCCTTATCTTTTCTACCTTTGTAACATCTCTCCACATGTTGCTACCCCAGTCACAATCCAATTTCTGGCCCTTATTGCCTCTCGGTTGGACTGCTGCAAAAGGCTTTTAACTAGTCTCTCTGCCCATGCCACTGTCCTGCTCAATGAGCTTCCTTTTAACCCCCAAATGAGATATAAAATCTCCCAGTTGGCATTTAAAGCTTGTTATTATCTGGGCCTTCTCTGCCTTTCCAAGTTTCTTATGCAACTCCCTTCTACAAACCCTACGATCCAGATACACTGTCCTCTTTGCTGTTTTAAGTTTTTGCACTGGCTGTTGCCTATGGCTGGAATGCTCTCACCCCCTTCTTTCCATTTTTTAGTTTCCCTGATTTCCTTAAAGACAGCTCAAATCCTACCTTCCCAGGCAGCTTCAGGGCTCCATGAGAGAGAGCCAGTCCTGGGAGATGGGAGGTCCTGGGTTTAAATGTGGTCTCTGATACTTCCTAGCTGTGTGATCCTGGGCAAGTCACTTAATCCCCATTGCCTAGCCTTTATTGCTCTTCTGCCTTGCCAATACTTATAATCTGTTCTAAGACAGAAGGTAAAGGGATTTTGTGTGTGTGTGTGTGTGTGTGTGTGTGTGTGTGTGTGTGTGTGTGTGTGTGTGTGTGTNAGGGATTTTGTGTGTGTGTGTGTGTGTGTGTGTGTGTGTGTGTGTGTGTGTGTGTGTTTTAAATCCTACCTTGTGTAGGAAGCCTTTCCTGGACCCCACCCTCATCTTCCCTTTTCCAGATTCCCTTCCATCATCCTACATGGATTTTCTATATACCTGGCTCTTTCTGTGTTGATATCACTGTTAGAATGTGAGCTCTTTGAGGGCAGAGACAGGATTTTTTATTTTCTTCGTATTACCTGGTCCTTAGCACAGTGCCTGGCTCACAAGAAGGTCTTCATTTTAATGACAAGATTAATGACTTGTCCACCTTTAATTTATCTTCTAAGCAAAAAAATTATATTTTTGTTATGCTAAGCCAACCCAGCCCTAACAAATAAAGCAGGATTTGCAACATGCTTCATCTATGTGGGAGTCTGAGGGACCTTGAGGGGTGCTAAGAGAAATAAATAGACCTAGGTGGTCTTGTTGAATAGATGAAATCATGTAAGAGGTTCAGAGATGGGGATATATAAATTGGTTCTTCCTTCAGGCAATGGCAGTGACTGGTCAGATAGAAGGGATATCTGGCCCAAGAGTCTTCCCTTTTGAAGTGCCACAACATTGTGCCATTCCCTTCCTTCCATGCAGCCAGGAGCAGTTAGAGAGTTAGAATTGGAATGGGGAAGACTCTCAGTTTCCAGCTGCTAATTAACTAAAGAAGATGTGGGCCAGATCTTAGAGAGAGTTCCCCTGGATGAGGCAGAGATAGAAATAAATCACTTTTTTTAAGTGAGACAGGCCATTGGCCAACCAGACACAAAGATGGAATCAGTGGAGGAGCAGGACTGGCAACCACTGGGAAATCTTGACCATCAGTTATTGGAGAGACTAGCTCCTGATTTATTCTCGCAACCCCAAAATCTTTCACCCTGAATTCTCTGATTAAAGAATGGATTTTAGGAAATCCGAGCCATACCATTTCTTCCTCTAATCCTTCTCCCCATTATAAACTATATTGGGAGGTAGATCAGATTGAGATGCTCTTAACAAGCATCTTATTCATTGTCTTTGTACAATAGACAGTGAGCAGGGCAGCCAGGTAGGACAGTGGCTAGAGTGCCAGGCCTAGAGTTGAGAGGACCTAGTTTCAAATACAGCCTCAGACACTTCCTAGCTGTGTGACCCTGGGTGAGTCATTTAACCCCAACTGCCTAGCCCTTGCCTCTCTTCAGTCTTAGAATTGATACAGGAAAAAGAGTTTGGTCATGGTATGGATTGTCTATGGAATATATAGAGTGAGAGATGGTCAAAATGAAGCAGATCTTCCAGAGGATAGGGATGGGAGAATAGAACCAGATAAAGATTTTTATGATTTTTCTATTTCAGAGTGATATTCAATTTTTTTCCCATACTGCCATGTCAAAAGTGAATCAAGGAGGAGGGGGCAGCTGGGTAGCTCAGTGGAATGAGAGTCAGGCCTAGAGACAGGAGGTCCTGGATTCAAACCCGGCCTCAGACACTTCCCAGCTGTGTGACCCTGGGTAAGTCACTTGACCCCCATTGCCCACCCTTACCAATCTTCCACCTATGAGACAATACACCGAATACAAGGGTTTTAAAAAAAAGTGAATCAAGGGGCAGCTGGGTGACTCAGTGGATTGATAGCCAGGCCCAGAGACCAGAGGTCATAGGTTCAAATCTGGCCTCAGACACTTCCTAGCTGTGTGACCCTGGGCAAGCCACTTAACCCCCATTGCCTTAGCCCTTACCACTCTTCTACCTTGGAACCAATACAGAGTATTGATTCCAAGACAGAAGGCAAAGGTTTTAAAAAAAATAGTGAATCAAGACCAATAAGCTCACAGTGACAGAAGCTAGAAGAGTGCTAGGTGGTTGGAGAGGGGAGGAGTTAAAGAAATCAAGAGTAGGAGGTGAGTAGTAGGGATGCTGATGTCTGGAGGAAAGCTCCTAGATGGATGTGTCATGCTTACTTTGATGAAAACACTTGGCTGATCAAGATGATCAAGAGTAGCACAACCTGTTGGCCAGATGATAGCCTTCATTTATTCCATGCCAGGTTGGAGCTTGAATAGAATCTTCTTTTTTGCAGTATTAATCGTTCAGTTCCTAACACAGGCACTTGCCAATTTCCCAGATCAGTACATCAGTACTTTGCCTGATGGGTCAGGCTGGCCCCTAGTTGGATAAGATCATTTCTCTAAACAAACAGAAAAAGGATCCATTAGATAACGAATTTGTTTTAAGAACCAACAGGCTCAAGGAGAAAAGATCCTTAGAGAGGAATGGAGTCTCACTTTCTGCTCCACAAAACCACCCTTCAGCACTCCTTTGCTGGTTAATCGGTTACTTAATTGACAACCTGCCTTTATTTTTACTGAAAGTAGGAAAACAAGCTGGGTATGGGCTGCTATTAAGGCACCGCTAGAGTCACCTGGGACCAAAGGCACAGGCAGCATTTGTTGTTGTTTTTTCTGGGTGAGTTTAAAATTTCACTTAGGATTTTACTTCCCAGCTCCTTTCTGTCCAGACCTGAAATTGAGAGAAGTAGCTCCTGCTGAGGACGTTCCTTCTTGCAGAATAGATTCAACAATTGTTCTACAACTTATAACCTTAGACGGTTGCTTAGATATGAAGGGGATACATAGCCAGGAGATGTCGGAGGCTGGACCCAGGTCTTTTTGATCCTGAACCCCACTATCATGCATGAGAATGTCTTGATTGGGTGTGAAGGTGGAAGGCAGCCCTGATGTGGGTCTGTCTGACAGAATGGGGTCACAATGCCATGATGGGACATGGATCAGAAGGTAAGACAGTTCCCCTCTTTCGTCAGAGTTTCCTCATTTCAAAAACGAGGAGATTGGATTAGATCTCTTAAGGTTCATCCCTGCTTTAAAGACGTCAAATTGGGGCAGCTGGGTAGCTCAGTGGATTGAGAGCTAGTCCTAGAGATGGAAGATCCTAGGTTCAAATCTGGCCTCAGAAACTTCCCAGCTGTATGATCCTGGGCAAGTCACTTGACCCTCATCACCTACCCTTACCACACTTCTGCCTTGGAGCCTAATACACAGTATGGACTCCAAGACGGAAGGTAAGGGTTAAAATTTTTAAAAATAAAAATAAATAAAAAATAAAGATGTTGAATTAAGATGAGCTTGGAAGGACTCTTCTCTGCAATTGTGAGAAGCAGTATCCAATGGACACCTCCAGGGGGCAGATGACACCAGCTCTCAATGAACATTTCAGGAGAGAATTCAGTTCATGGCCCCTTCTTACATTAACACCATCTCCCTAATCCACCTTAGAAGAATATTGGACTTTCATTCCAAGGTGCTCAGATGCTCTCCTTCAGCCTCTTGGTCTCCCTTTCACCCGGGGGGGGGGGGGAGGGGGAGGGAGTGAGGAAAGATCACAGACATAGTTCATAGTCAATATGGGGTCTTCTTCTAGGGTCGTTGCATCCATCCAGGTGGCATCGGACTTGAAGGTCAGTCCTTTCCATAAACCAAACAGACAAAACTAATTCTTTGGAGCCTGAGGAGTTTCTTCAGCTTCCCTCACTCCCCCAGTATAGAATGATTGTTTGGAAGTTCTTCCTGAAGTCTAACTCCTGCATCAGCTAGGACTTTGGTCCATCTCCTCAAGGGAGCTAGGAAATGCTGAGTCTTCCTTGCCCACAAATAACTCTTGCTAGATGTAAAGGCAATAAAAACAATATCAATGGTAGAAAAAAGAGTTCTGTATTGTGAGTCAGGAAACCTGGGTTTGAATGCCAGGACTCTTTTAGAATGGACACTAAATCCACGTCCAATTTAGGTGATGATGTAGATAGGGTGCTTTGCCTGATGTCAGAAAGACCCTAGTTAAAATCTGAACTCAGATCCTTGATTTGTAACCTTGGACAAGTCTCTTCTCTGCCTCAGTTTCCATATCTGTAAAATAGGGATAAGAAAAGCACTAAACTCCTAGAGTTGTTGGGAAGATCGAGATACCATTTGTAAAGCCCTTTGCAAACTTTCAAGTATTTATTGTTATAGAAATGTTTATCATCATCATCATCATCATCATCATCATCATCATCATCATCATCGCACTGCCTCAGCCTAGAACCCTCCCAAGGACAGAACCTGTTTCTTCCTCTGGGTCTCTCTATCTCAGAGAGTACAGAGAACCCAGATGGGCTGATATGGAGGGTCTTATGAGAGATACAAGACCAGGATTTGAGGGGAGAAGCATGAGGGAATGACAACAATCTCTCACTTTGGTGGGAGTCAGGGGAGCTGTATACTTAGGAGACTCTTCTGCCTGAACACCTCAGAGCCAAGTTGTGCCCCGTGTTCAGCATGGGAGGAAAGCTAGGTGTCTAGTCTTCTCCTTGGAATATGTAGATGGGGGAGGTTTAGAGAACCCCCGAACTACAGAGGGGGGCAAGGAGAATGGTTCAGTGACAAGGAGGAATCCCATCTGGTTCTCCTGTCTCTGTTCCTCTTTCCTCATCCTTCTGCCCTACCCTGCCCCCAACTCTGCACACACCCCTCCCCACCCCCTTCCACTGAGCACACTCTCTGGGTTAATTTTAAGCATCTCAGCTCCCGCATTAGTCATTCGCTGTCACCCACCTACACGGCAGGAGGCTTTCGGTGCCAATTCGTCATCCGATCAGCTGAGAGGTGATGCTCAGCACCCCCCCCCCTCCCTCCAGCGTCCAAACCCACCCAACATGGAACCCACCATGTGTCACAGTCAAATACCACCCAACAGCCTGGGCTGCCTCACTCCCCTCCCTCAGGGTCCTGCCCTGTTGCTATGGGATTGTTAATCCTCCTATCTGAGCTAGCTTCATCTCCTGGGAAGAATGAGGTCAGGAAATGGGGAAGGGCTCTACCAGGAGTGGGAGCTGGCCAAAGATCTGGGTTCCCCCATCAGGGGGTGGGAATCCTCTCTAGAAGGGGAAAGGATTAGTTCTTTCTCACCCACCAGTTTAGCAACACTCTGAAAGTGCTTAGAGATCACCTGGCAGCTGGCCACCCAGGAGCGTGGGACTCTGGGAAACAAAGGAACTAACAGCACCACCTAATAATACTCCCTAGAGACTTGAGGACCTCCCCTCTCCCTTTAGTTCTTCATCCCCTTCCTCCCAGCTAGAGAGGTTCACCACCACCACCACCGCACACCAGCTGTTCAAATAAGGGCCAACCCCAGCTCCCTTTAGAAGCTTCATTTCCCTACCCAACTGTTTTGTTTCTCCAGGTGAGACCCGGAGGGGGATGGGAAGACACAGGTAGCTCAGCAAAGAACTCTAAACCCAACCAATTAGCTTTAAACCTGGGGTCCTGGATCAGGGATAATGGAGGCTTTATTCAAAGAGTAACTCATCTCTACAGTATTTTCCTCTCAAGTCGGTGAGTGCAAGTAAAATTATTCTACAGATAAGAAAACTGAGGCTGAGAGGTTGTGACTAGTCTTCTGATTTGAGAGCCAAAGTCCTTTTCACTTAGAGAGACTTTCCTCAAAAAAAACTCATCAATGCAATGGAGGATGGAAATTGAGATTCATCACTCAGAGACTCCTAGATCTCATGGGAAAAGAGAGATAGCCTGACACAGGGGAGAGAGACCACCTATTCTAAAGTCTTGACCTCAGCCAGGTGCCCAGTTAAATGCCCCATATACATTCTCTCTCTTTTTTTAACCTTGCCTTCTCTCTTAGGCAGAAGAGTGGCAAGGGCTAAGACATTAGGAGTTAAAAGTGACTTGCCCAGGGTCACATGGCTAGTAAGTGTCCGAGGTCAGATTTGAACCCAGGACCTCTTGACTCCAGGTCTGGCACTATCCACTGTTATCTAGCTATGCCTTCAGCAAATACTTTTCAAGAATCTCTGTGTCAGTGCCACCATATTAGATGGTTCTCATAATGATTTTTTAAACCCTTATCTTCCATCTTTGAATCAATTCTGTGTATCAGTTCCAAGGCAGAAGAGCATTAAGGAAGGGCTAGCCAATTTGGATAAGGGACTTGCCTAGGGTCACATAGCTAGGAAGGAGCTGAAGTCACACCCAATTTAAATGATTGCTCCCTTCCTCCTGGAGGAGCAGCTTACTGTAAGGGACATAAACCCCAACTATTCTAGAAGTCAGAAAGGGATCGATATAAAGGAGAGATTCCCACAAAGTGGTATAGAACACCTGAGGCAGGGGAGGGAAAGACTTTCCTGAATGGGGGAGAGAGAAGGAAAAAGCTTCCTGGAAGTGATATTGCTTGAAGGAATGGAAACCCAGTGAGAAATAAATGCCATGCCCTAAGCATTTGTTCAAATGAAGTAAAAAGTAGATCAGGATTTGAACCCATGTCTTTCAAACATGGATTACTCATGTATGGACAGGAAGAAAATGGATTAAATAGGGTTGGGCCTTTAGAGATGAGGGTTTTTTGTTTTGTTTTGTATTTGTGTTTTTTTGCCTGTCATGGACTCCTTTGTTTTAAAATAAATAAAATACATAGGATTACTAAGAAAACCAATGATTAGGTAACTATCTAAATTTAATCGCTTACCTTCTGTTCTGCTATCAATTCTAAGCCAGTGAAGACTGGCAAAGGCTAGGTAATGGGGTAAAACAACTTATCCAGAGTCATACTGCTAGGAAGTGTCTTGAGGTCACATTTGAATCCAGACCTTCCCTACTCCGATCCTGGCACTCTATCCATTGTGCAATCTAGCTGTCCCTCAGAATATTTTTTTAAAAACTAATTTTAAAAAATTAGTTCCCACTCCTCCTTTAATCTATTTACACAACGTTCCGGTGGACTCTGAATTAAAAACCCCTGCTTTAGTGGGCACCTGGGTAGCTCAGAGGATTGAGAGCCAGACCTAGAGATGGGAGGTCATGGGTTCAAATCTGGCCTCAGACACTTCCTAGCTGTGTGACCCTGGGCAAGTCACTTAACCCCCATTGCCTTACTACAATATGTAATGTAATATTAGTTCTTAGGCGGAAGGTAAGGGCTTAAAAAAAAAAAACCGGAAAACCTCCTTTAGACAGAGACGTTCATAAAGGTGGTCTAGAATCTCTCTGACAGAAGAACAGGGAATGGATAGAACTGAGCTTTTCAAATGTCTCCTAGGCATGGCTTTTCCCCTAATGGGTTCTGGTCAGGTCCAAAAGCTGAAGGAAAGATGCAAAGGAGATGCAAAATGTGGGAAACGGTGTCAGGGGAGCCTCTCCCTCCCTTCCCTCAGGAGTCAATGAGCTAAGACGTCGGTTTGTTTGTTTATACTTTATCTTTCAGAAACAACAAGATGGCGAACATTCAAACAGCCTGGTCTCCCCCACGCTCCACTCCCCCATTTCGTCCTTCAGGTGGGGCTGAGAAAGCTCCCGGAGGAGTCCTTCTTCCTTCCCAGTTCCTGGCGGGCTCTCGGGCTCGTCTTCCCTGGACTGCCTTGCCAAGTACAAGTGAACGGACTAAACGGATGAACAGCCCGAGCCCTTCAGTGGCCAAGGGCAGAGGAGAAAGGGGAGGACCTAGAAGGACCCCAGAGGCCACGGAAACTCGACCCATTCCCACTGGGCCCCCGGTGGGAGAAGATGAGGGGAGAATTGGGGTCTCCCTCTCCCTGGAGTTGGGATGGAGGAGGAGAGAGGCACAGTACAGCGTGGGAGCGGACAGCGTGTGGGGCAAAATTCCTGGAACTCCATCCAGGTTGAAGGGCGACCCCACAAGGCACTATGCCCCCCTCAAAGAAGCCACAGACACAGATCGCCCAGGCCAAGCCTAGCCTGCCAACCGGCCTGCTCCTCTCCTCCCGGGGCGGTCAAGGAGAGCCCCGCGGCTGGGACCCAAGACCCTCCCTTTCCTCTGCTCACCCCAAAGGGTCTGAGAATTGGTGGGGGCGTCAGGCACAGCCCCTCCAACCCAGCCGCGCCTGCTTCAGTCCGCACTCTCCTCTACTGAATAAATAAATAAATAACTTCAGGGTCCCCCCTCCCCCCACGTGCCCCTCCCCTCCGCCCCTACAGCTGGCTCTCCTCTTCCTCCAGGGAGCGGTTCAGTCCGGGGATGAACTTGAGCAGCCGCCGCCGGAAGCTCTGGTACTTGGTCTTGCGCAGCCCAGGGCCGCACAGGCCCTGCTCCCGGGCCTCTGTCCACAGCTGGCCAAGGGAGCCGCCGCCGCCGCCCCCACCAGGGCCCGGGCACTTGACGCTAGCGCTGCGACTCAGCAGGGGCCGGGGGGCCGGCGGTGGCGGGGGAGCCTGGTTGGGGGCCTGAGGGCACAGGGTCGGGGGCTCGGCTCCGCCGAAGAAGCATGTGTGGTACACTGAGTCATCGGAGCCATCCCGTGCCCGGCCTGAACTGCTGCGGGCGCTGCTGGGGGTGGAAAGCAGGGGTCCAAAGGGCAGGGAGCCGGGGAGGAGGCCCGCGCCATAGAGGCAGGAGCGAACGGACTCCAAGGTGTCATAAATGCTGGGGTCCTTCACCACGATACCTGGGAAGAAGGGCGAGGCAGAGAGAGGCTTGAGGGCTGAGCCCCACAGGGCCCGGATTCCAGGCCCGCACAACTCTTCCGAAAGGGATATTAAGCAAACCGTTCCTTCAGGGTCAGGCCTGGTGTTTTCCCTTCCCCCTGGGAAGGCCAGCCACGACCTGGGTGGAGATCTCAGCGCCTGGGGTAAGACTCACCGTGCACTAGCCGCTGCTCTTGTACCATCAGCGATCGATATTCCCCCCATTTCTCGTACAGAGTTTGCTGCAAAAGAGGGCACCCCCCCTTCATTAGATCTGGGTGGACAGACTGACAGAGAGGGGGAGGGAAGGGGCCCCGATTGAGGGGCCCAAGGAGGGCCTCTGGAATAGGGAAGGGCAGACTGAGGGAACCCCAAGAATCTAGGGGCTGAGGAAGTCAAGGCTTCCGCAGGTGACTGCCTCTGGTGGGGGGGGGGTTCTCTGGACCTCCCCTACCTTCAGATACTGCAGCCGTGCTTCTAACTCGGCCTTCCGAATGGAGGTTCCATACACTGTCTCCAGTCTGGGGGTGGAACGGAGGAACAGGAATCGGGTTACCCAGAGCCTCAAGATGCTTGGGACCCCGGCACCACTTCCTGCCCACCATTGTTCCCCATCGCTCCCTGGCATCGAGGTGTCCCGTGTTGCTCCCCTTCCCCCCACCTGCCTCTTCTCTTTTCTCCCACTGGCCCCTTCAGCCAAAGCCAGCATCCTGGCTTCTTTCGGCCTGAAAGCCTGGAGTTTTCTGTCAGGCTTCTGCTCATTCTCCCAGTTTATTCCCTGCCCCTCAACCTGCAAGTTTGAATCCCTCCAAACCCTTGTGGGGTCGCCTGAAAGCCAGTGGGCGTGGGGGGAGGCCCCTTCTGTCCCTGGCTTTGGACAGGCCTGAAACCCTTTGCCCACTTCCTGCCTGAGGACGTTGCCGGATGCTTTGATGATATCCACAATCTCTCGATGCCGAATCCCTTCCACATTGAGCCCGTTCACGCTGGCAATAGTGTCTCCTGGGGAGCATGGATAATCCATTAATGGCTCCATTTACAAAATGCCCCACAGTTTACCCCTCCTCCCTCTGTCCTAACCTTTGGGAAGGACCAAACCAGATTGATTTACATCCTACACCTGAGAAGGGCAAGTGGCTTGTCCAGGGCCCACAGCTAGGGCTTTGGGACTTCAAGAGAAGTCCTTGCACTGAGCAAGGCTGCCCAGATGGGCCTGGGCATGGCTTGAGGAGGAGAAGGGGCAGTCAGCCTCCCAACCCCACAAAGTTTCTTTTTCTCCTTTAACCCAGAAGGGGGGGAGGGCGATTATTTCAGACACCTGGAGAGTAGCCCAGAGCAAGTTCTCACCTCCACCACCTGCCAGGGAAGTCAGCTCCTCCCCCATTGCACCCTGCCCAAACCCTCCCACCCCAAGCGCTGCCCCCTCCACCTGGCGCTGGCTAGAGCAGCTGCTGTTTCTCTTAGCCCCAGGTTCTCTCTCTGCTGTTTTTCTGTCTCTGGTCTCCCAGTGGGGAGAACATGGCCAGATGCTGCCTCTGCCCACCCCATGCAGGCCCAAGAGAGGCCCTTCTCCAAGAAGGCTGATTCCTTTTCCAGCTCTGCTGCCCCCGATTTGGTTATCTCTGCCCAGCCCAGGACATGTCAGGAGACCCATTTCTCAGTAGGGCTGGGGAGCAGGGAGAGATGGCCGAAGAGAGGAACACTAAACTGGGAAGCAAAAGGCTTGCCTGGACTTTACTTCCACAGGGAGGGAAAAAAAGCCTTGACCCAAGGCTTTCTGTATGCTAGGGATGACCTCAATTAACCCTTGCAACAACCCCACAAGGCAGCTTTTATGATATCCATTATATAAATGAGCAAACTGAGGCACACAACAATGAAGGAACACATCCTTCTTTCTCTTCCAAGAATTCATTGTATGCCCCAGGGCAGCCCTCTTAAAGAGTTTCATTTTCTCTTTTCTTTTTTTAAAATCTTACCAATGCCAAGTATTAGTCTAAGGCATTAGGAGGAGTAAGGGCAAGGCAACTGGGGCTAAGTGACTTGCCAGGGTCACACAGCTAGGAGGTGTCTAAGGCTAGATTTGAGCCCAGGACCTCCCGTCTCCAGGCCTGGCTCTCTATCTACTGAGTGCCCTCAAAAGATTTAATTTTCAAAATGAAGAGCCAACATTTTCCTGCCAACCTCGTACCAGGCAGGAAGTAAATTTGCTTAGTCTAGTACCCGCACACAATCAAGACCTAACCAATCATGGGACTCGAGGATCTGGAAGGCAAAGGGATTCAGAGCATGCTCTGGATTCCTCCTCTTACCCCTGTGAGGGCCAGGGCAATTTGGCTGAAGCCACCCCGACAGAAAAGAGAAAACTCCTGGCAGAAAACCAATGCATCAGCCTCCCTCCTTTCATTGAAGAAGTGGGGCTTTCTGGGAGTTTTGCATCTCATGTCAGAGCCAGTCACCCTGTTGGTTGGTTCTGCCAATTCACAAAATGACTACTAGGAGGCCAGGCGAGCCTTGCTGGGAATGTGCTGTCAAATGCAGAGCCCCAATAAAACAGGAGAGCAGAGCCTTTTATCTTCTTCCTATCTCCATTGTGGAGTGCAGGACAGATGTTTATGGATGCCTTGTCTGGTATGCCAGGCAAGGGAGGTCTGTCCCAGAAGTATGAAGACCAGGATGGAGCTTTGCCTCAGTCTGCCCCATTAGCAAAGAGGATTCCCCCTGGTCACCCTGTCTTCCTTACACCTTCTTTTCCTGGGACTCTTAGGAAGAGAACAGCCCTGCCCCTGCCTTGCTTCCATACCCAGGCTTAGGTCCTCACCTGGGGTGAGCCCTGCCAATTGGGCCGGGCTGGCCTCATGAACTCGGCACACAAAGGTGACCATCTCCACTTTCTGCTTCTCCCGATGGTGAAGGCCATAAGTCTGAAACAAGCCACAGGCCGTTAGGTCCAGAATTCCGGGCCTCGCTTCCCCTCAGGCTCAGAGTCCACCATAGGCACCCAGCCCACCTCCCATCCCAAACCATTTTCTTGCCCAACCTGGATTTCAAAGCCAAAGGTTTCGTTTTCTTCCTTCTCCAAGGTGAGCACTTTCCTGCAGGAGACAAGAGGGAATGCCGGTTGGAAGCCGGGAATGGGCGCTTGTGGTGGTGGGAGGGGATGCCGGGGCCTTCAGACACTGGCGCAGGGGCGCCCACCATTCCTTACCGGTGGCCCCAGACCCAGGAGTCCAGGTTTCAGCTCCCAGGAGGGTCTGCTCCATAGCTCTGGCCCCTACTCAGGCTCCTCAGGAGACCACAGCCTAACTCCCAGCCTGCCCTGCCCAGCTGTGGTTGGGCCTTCCCACTGCAAAAGCAGGAGGGGGTCGGGGGAAGTGTGCCAGATGTGACAGGCTGGGAGGAGAACAGCCTCCGCCAGCCCCTTCCCGGACAGTGGGGGAACTGAGTGGCTGGACACAATGGTTTGGAGCTGGGCCAGACCCACCAATTTCCTTTGCGCACACACACCCCCAGTCCTCCCCCTTTCTTCCTTCTCTTTTACCCCTCCCACAGAAGAAGTCAAGCTCTGGATTGAGTAAAAAAGCCTTCTAGTGGCTGGGACATTTTTGCTCCACTGAGACTCTTCCCTCCCCAGGCTGAATTGCATTACTCCCCCATTGCTCTTTCTTCCTCATCTCCCAGAGAAAAGGCAGGGAAAACCCAGAGAGCAACCAGACGTCTGTTCTTGGGTCTGTGGGGTCTTTTTCTGAGGTTCCAGAAGGGATCCCAGTGGCCTGAAGCACCAGAGACCAACAGTATGCTCCAGATGAGCCTGACATCATTTCCTCTTTCACATACATCAACCAACTGGATTTTCCTATCACTTCTGGGAAGTAGGTCACCAACATTAACCTTTCTGAGACTCAGTTTCTACCTCTGGAAGATAGGGGTAAATGACTTGCCTAAGGTCATGGCTCATAAAAGCAGCAGAACTCACACTCTCCGGTCCAGTATTCTAGATTTTAGGCTGAACTGGCTCTGGGAAGATCATTTAGGGTGGGTGGATGGCAGGCAGGCAGGCAGGCAGAGTTGTTTTCATTCTCTGCCCCCACTCCCCAAGCTCTGCAGGCAACCCCTTTTCTCCCTCTTTCCTAGTTTCTCCACCTCCCATTCCAGCCCCCAAAGTTGCCAAAGGGATGTGGCAGCAAATGCTGGGGGGGTGGGGGGGGAGAGGAGAAAAGGGTGTTTTGTAGAACACCCAGTGACTCAAGCCTTCCCACTCTCTTCTTCTCTGCCACCCCCCCCCCTTACTCAGCCCACTCTTCCACCTGGCCCACTCCTCCCTAAATGGAGCCTAGGAAAGGCGAGGCCAGCTCACCGTTGCTGCTCAGGACTCTGGTTGAGGTTTTTCCATCGGAAACCGGAGCCCTAGGGAAGAAGGAGAGAGGGGTCAGGAGGGGCCACACTGAGAGGAGATCCTTGGGCAAGGAGCTGACTTCCACTACTCAGGTGCCAACAGGGGGTTGGTGAGAGCCCTGGCCAGAGTTCAGGACTGCTCCTGCCCACCTTCCACCCTTGGTAATTCTTAGTTCTCTCCTGGAGGGGGTGAGGAGAAAGAGACCCAAATCCAGGGCTGAGGAATGGAGACAGTCATGGCCAAAGGTGCTCTCATTTTCTTTATGGGTCATCTGTGTCTGCCTTCAGCAGCTGTGCTCCCCATAGATATTTCTGGAGTGTCTGTGACCAACAGGCATCTCAGGGCACGAACTCAAGGGCAGAGGGAAGCCTCCACTGGTCCAAACCACCAGTTAACACCCCTGACCGTGTCTGGGCCAAAGAGCCTCCCATTGTTTCCCAGAGACCTTGGGATCACAGGATTTAGAGCTGGAAGGAGCCTTGGAGCTGGCTTAGCCCAACCCTTTGCTTCATGTGGTAGAAGTGAGGGAGGCTCAGAGATGTTGAATGGTTTTGCCAGGGTACACAGCACTAGGTAGCAGACTTGGGACTCAGATCCAAGTCCTCCTACCCCCAAACGGAAGAACAACAAAAGGGGCCTTTCCCAGTGAGTTAGAGCCCGGTTCTGACCCAAGAGGGTCACAATCATAACCAGAACCTCAGCTTTCCGACTTCCTGGTGGGGTCAATGTTTGACCGTGTTAAGCACCCTGGCACCAAGCTCCCTCAAGCGAGAGCTCCCGGGTCACGCGGAAGCTAGCCTTGAGGGCTGCCTTCCCCGCCGTGGGGGCTCTCCTGAGTTGCCCCAGAGCCTAGTGGAGACCCAGAGCTGAGGACCTCGGGGACAGCTGCGGCCAGCGCCGCGGCGTAGCCTCTCCCCGAGAGTTGTCTCTGGAGGTGGGATTTCAAGCCTGCTCAGTGGAGCTGGAGCTGGTGAACAATATGCCCAGCCTCCCCGAACTGGAAATGCCTCCTCCTAACAGATCGCTGTCTGCCCCCACTATTCCTGCCCTCACCACATCTGTCCCTACTCCACGTCGCCTCCCTCTCCGCTCCTAGCGGCCCCCTCTCTGCCCTTCCCCCAAAAGTCCCGGAAAGAAGTAGCCCGGGGCAGGGGTCACCCGAACTTCGACGTAGGGGTGGCAGAGAGAGCCCTCTTTGTTCCCCAATCTGATTTTCATAAAATGCAAATTCTCAACGAGCAACAAGCCATTCATTGTGGGGGGTAGGGGAGAGGGGGCGGTGCAGGTGGGGGGCGGGGCAACTGTGGGGGACGGGGTTTCTGCAGCGAATGTCCCCCCCAGCCCGGTCCAGATCGAAGTCCTCCTCTTCCACCTTATTAACCCGAAGAGTGCCCGGTTGAGGAGCCACCCAGATGCCTCCTTCCCTCCTTCTGGGTTCCCTCAGACCCAAGAGCTAAAGAGCCGCTCCAGCAGGCTGGAGGTGGGGCCGGGAAAGAAGGGCGTGGTTCGCATCCTTCCTGCCCCAGAGACAGCCCCCCCCAACCCTCTCCCGGTGGGTCTGGAGAGGAGAATGGGGGCCACAGTTGGGGACTCGGCTGCTCCGGATCTCCACCCCTTAAGACACCCCCCACCCCTCCGCTCAAGACCAGAGGTTTGCTCCAACCCAGAGTCCGACCAGCCCCTACCCCGAACAGCCGCTGCTGCCTTCTCCGTGGCCTCACGGAGGTGTCCCCGCCAGCTATTGGGGGACCCCTAGGACTCCGGGCCGGCCAAGCCCCAACTCGGCATCCCTCAGGAGCTTTCCCAGAGGGCAGGCGGGGAAGCAGTACTAACCGGGTCACAGGGGCTACAGAAGAGTTCAGAACAGAGACAGGGGAGGGAGTCCCAAGCGAGGAAGGGGGAGGGGAGGAGAAAGGGAAGGGAGGGAACAGGGCACGTAGGGAAGAGGGGAGAGAAGAGTCCCGAGCCGAGCCGGGAGGGGAGGTGAAGAAGGGAGGGAAAGGGCTAGGAGTCCCAGGGCCGTGCGCGATGGATGAGAGACTAGAGGAACTAGGCTAGGCGGCTGGGAAGTGGGTGAGGGGGTGTCAGAGTCAGATGGAGAGAGGAGGAAAGGGGGCGCCGGGGAGACAGGGGCAGGGAGGGGGGCCCCGAGAAGGAGGAGGCCGGCTGAGCCCACCTTGCGGCGGGGCAGGGTCCCCCCGGACACGGCCAGCGCGCGGTACAGCTCAGCCGGGTGGTAGTCCTCGAGCGCGGCGTACAGCTCCTCCCCCGCGGAGGCGGCCGGGGCTGGGGCCGGGGCTGGGGCCGGAGCCGGGGCCGCCCCCTGATCCGGGGCAGCGGCCGTAGAGTCCGGCGCGGCCGCTGCTTCTTCTTTCTGTTGCAGTTTCCTAAGGTGGCGGAGGGTCATGGCTGCGGCCGGCCTTCGGGGTCTCCCAGGTCCGAGGCCGATCCTCCGGGAAGCGCCGCTCCCCAATCTGCTCTGGCTTCGGCCGCTTCTCCTCTGGGTTGAGAGGGGGGCCGGACGCCTGGGTGGGCTACG